>NW_022170878.1:3917958-4183335 GCF_008802855.1 Photinus pyralis | reverse complement strand
CTGTCCTTGAATAATAAATTTCCGTATGCTTTAAGCTTGCCAAGTATTTTAAGTAATTCACACTATAACTTAGAAAATACTTAGAATGCGGGGGTTGCAATTTTCGTAATACAGTGAACATTTTTATTTCGTTGATAGATTATGTTTAAATATTGTATAAACAACCCTTAAACTGCCCTTTAATAATAAATTTCCGTGTGCTTTGAACTTGCCAAATATTTTAAGTAATTCACACTATAACTTTTAGAATACTTAGAATGCGGGGGTTGTAATTTTCGTAATACAGTGAACATTTTTATTTAGTGGATAAATTATGTTTAAATAAAGTATAAACAACCCTTAAACTGCCCTTCAATAATAAATTTCCGTATGCTTTAAGCTTGCCAAATATTTTAAGTAATTCACACTATAACTTATAGAATACTTAGAATGCGGGGGTTGTAATTTTCGTCATACAGTGAACATTTTTATTTCGTTGATAGATTATGTTTAAATAATGTATAAACAACCCTTAAACTGCCCTTGAACAGTAAATTTCCGTATGCTCTAAGCTTTCCAAATATTTTAAGTAATTCACACTATAACTTATAGAATACTTAGAATGCGGGGGTTGTAATTTTCGTAATACAGTGAACATTTTTATTTCGTTGATAGATTATGTTTAAATAATGTATAAACAACCCTTAAACTGCCCTTCAATAATAAATTTCCGTATGCTTTAGGCTTGCCAATTATTTTAAGTAATTCACACTACAACTTACAGAATACTTAGAATGCGGGAGTTGTAATTTTTGTAATACAGTGAACATTTTTATTTCGTTGATAGATTATGTTTAAATATTGTATAAACAACCCTTAAACTGCCCTTGAACAGTAAATTTCCGTATGCTTTAGGCTTGCCAGGTATTTTAAGTAATTCACACTATAATTTATAGAATACTTAGAATGCGGGAGTTGTAATTTTCGTAAAACAGTGAACATTTATATTTCGTTGATAGATTATGTTTAAATATTGTATAAACAACCCTTAAACTGCCCTTGAATAATAATTTTCCGTATGCTTTAAGCTTGCCAAATATTTTAAGTAATTCACACTATAACTTATAGAATACTTAGAATGCGGGGGTTGTAACTTTCGTAAAACAGTGAACATTTTTATTTCGTTGATAGATTATGTTTAAATAATGTATAAACAACCCTTAAACTGCCCTTGAACAGTAAATTTCCGTATGCTTTAGGCTTGCCAGGTATTTTAAGTAATTCACACTATAATTTATAGAATACTTAGAATGCGGGGGTTGTAACTTTCGTAAAACAGTGAACATTTTTATTTCGTTGATAGATTATGTTTAAATATTGTATAAACAACCCTTAAACTGCCCTTGAACAGTAAATTTCCGTATGCTTTAGGCTTGCCAGGTATTTTAAGTAATTCACACTATAATTTATAGAATACTTAGAATGCGGGAGTTGTAATTTTCGTAAAACAGTGAACATTTATATTTCGTTGATAGATTATGTTTAAATATTGTATAAACAACCCTTAAACTGCCCTTGAATAATAATTTTCCGTATGCTTTAAGCTTGCCAAATATTTTAAGTAATTCACACTATAACTTTTAGAATACTTAGAATGCGGGGGTTGTAATTTTCGTAATACAGTGAACATTTATATTTCGTTGATAGATTATGTTTAAATATTGTATAAATAACCCTTAAACTGCCCTTTAATAATAAATTTCCGTATGCTTTAAACTTGCCAAATATTTTAAGTAATTCACACTATAACTTATAGAATACTTAGAATGCGGGAGTTGTAATTTTCGTAATACAGTGAACATTTTTATTTCGTTGATAGATTATGTTTAAATAATGTATAAACAACCCTTAAATGCACATTCAATAATAATTTCCGTATGCTTAAGCTTACAAATATTGTAAGTATTACACTAAATAGACTTTTAGAATACTTAGAATGGCGGGGTTGTAATTTCGTAATATCTGAACATTTTTCTTTCGTTGATAGATCATGTTTAAATAATGTATAAAACAACCCTTAAACTGGCCTCAATATAAATTCCGTATGCTTTAGGCTTGCCAATTATTTTAAGTAATTCACACTACAACTTAAGAATACTTAGAATGCGGGAGTTGTAATTTTTGTAATACAGTGAACATTTTTATTTCGTTGATAGATTATGTTTAAATATTGTATAAACAACCCTTAAACTGCCCTTGAATAATAAATTTCCGTATGCTTTAAGCTTGCCAAATATTTTAAGTAATTCACACTATAACTTATAGAATACTTAGACTGCGGGGGTTGTAAATTTCGTAATACAGTGAACATTTTTATTTCGTTGATAGATTATGTTTAAATAATGTATAAACAACCCTTAAACTGCCCTTCAATAATAAATTTCCGTATGCTTTAAGCTTGCCAAATATTTTAAGTAATTCACACTATAACTTATAGAATACTTAGAATGCGGGGGTTGTAATTTTCGTAATACAGTGAACATTTTTATTTCGTTGATAGATTATGTTTAAATAATGTATAAACAACCCTTAAACTGCCCTTCAATAATAAATTTCCGTATGCTTTAGGCTTGCCAAATATTTTAAGTAATTCACACTATAACTTATAGAATACTTAGAATGCGGGGGTTGTAATTTTCGTAATACAGTGAACATTTTTATTTCGTTGATAGATTATGTTTAAATAATGTATAAACAACCCTTAAACTGCCCTTCAATAATAAATTTCCGTATGCTTTAAGCTTGCCAAATATTTTAAGTAATTCACACTATAACTTATAGAATACTTAGAATGCGGGGGTTGTAATTTTCGTAATACAGTGAACATTTTTATTTCGTTGATAGATTATGTTTAAATAATGTATAAACAACCCTTAAACTGCCCTTCAATAATAAATTTACGTATGCTTTAAGCTTGCCAAATATTTTAAGTAATTCACATTATAACTTATAGAATATTTAGAATGCGGGGGTTGTAATTTTCGTAATACAGTGAACATTTTTATTTCGTTGATAGATTATATTTAAATAATGTATAAACAACCCTTAAACTGCCCTTTAATAATAAATTTCCGTATGCTTTAAGCTTGCCAAATATTTTAAGTAATTCACACTATAACTTATAGAATACTTAGAATGCGGGGGTTGTAATTTTCGTCATACAGTGAACATTTTTGTTTCGTTGATAGATTATGTTTAAATAATGTATAAAGAACCCTTAAACTGCCCTTTAATAATAAATTTCCGTATGATTTAAGCTTGCCAAATATTTTAAGTAATTCACACTATAACTTATAGAATACTTAGAATGCGGGGGTTGTAATTTTCGTCATACAGTGAACATTTTTGTTTCGTTGATAGATTATGTTTAAATAATGTATAAACAACCCTTAAACTGCCCTTTAATAATAAATTTCCGTATGCTTTAGGCTTGCTCAATTTTTGAAGTTATTAAAACTATCTCTTGCAGCAAAATTGGGTGATAGAGGGTGATAGAGATATGTTCTTTAATTTTTTTTCAGCAACTATAACAGTTACAAAGATTGGTAGCACGTCTTTGAATAGGATTTCGGGTATGCTCTATCCGATTTTGAAATTTTTTTTTAAATTCCCCTTCTTTGGAGTGTAGTAGTGCTTGTCTTGATCCCCTCTTATCACCCAATTTTTTTACATGTGGTCGTGTAACACCCTGTATAAGTTAGCTAATTCCGCTCTCATTTTTTAGTGTATATTTGCAAATTTATTTGCGGGTGAACGGGAAGTGGGTAGCAATAAAGGGAATGTGGTAGCCTTCGACAAGATCTTGTTGATGGTGGAGTCAAAATTGGCTAATACAATACTGATCTGACACACAAAAATGCGCTGAACTCCCTTCCATCTTTTAGACTTTGATAATTTTTTACAAAATGCGGTCGCTTTTCCTTTATTTCTTCACTCAAACTCGGCAATAAGCTCGCATAATAAGCCCCTGCATGATCAATGAATATTATCCCACGCGTATTTCCGGTTTTTTAGGCCCTTCTCTTTCAGTTAATTGCTTTGGTTGTCGTTCTGGGTTTGGATTTGTTAAGACGATAGTTTTTCACACATTGGACTGAAGCATTGTAACGGTAGCTCCAAATTTGGATTTATTTTTTGGCCAATTTAATAGTGATAGGTAATATTGGTAGTTTTTTGGAAAAATTACAGGGTGTCGGAATTTAGAGGGCCGTTTTCCCAGAACGGGTCAATGGGTCAACCACAACCACACATCTTTTCTTTTTATTAATTGAATTGTCTATCTCATTTGGTATTTAAGGTGGATGTAAAGCGTCGATTGCGAAGGTGCATACATTCTTTGTAGTAATCCGAAATGAATTGGGTGGTTTCTAGACGCAAAACGCTTATCTGAGTATAATTGAGTAGGCTTCGCGGAATTTTTGCGAGCAATTAAGCGTATATTCGTCATCGGAAGACGTAATTACGAGTTAAGGCACGGCAGAAAATTTCGAATCTCAAAAATTGCCGAAGAGAAAGCTGAAAATGACAATTAATTAAACGCGCGCATGTTGAAGAACGTCGTCGCTTAATTGCGCCGCATGGAAAATTTCAATTTCACCTCTTCAGCGGAGATGCATATTACCCTTTTGATATTTTACGCGAGTATTTTTACGCAATCATTTACGTAATCTCCCCCAGCAGCTATACGTCGGATTTTGGCGAACGTAAACAAATAAATAAATTCCCTTTTTTAGAACATTTATACGGTTCGCTCCCCTAACTCCCATTTAATTGGACTATATACATGGAATGCAATTTTTTTCCATATACTCGAAAAACCCCTCGGAAGAAAATTGCAGATGTGGAAGGCGCCCCCGACGAATAAGAATAAGAACAAACACTTCATTTAGTCGTTTTACTGAGTTAGTTTAACGGCTAACATCAGCCTAGTGTCAATATATCGCGTTCCACCTTGTGTTAATTAAAGATCTCTAGCTGTAGCAACGTGTCAGGGGTCTGTATACCCACGGCAAACAATGTCTAATGCTTTTCTCTTGTATTTCTTCCGCCCGAGTCCCCTTCAAGGAACACGACGCGCATACACACTCCTTCATGTTTAATTATTGCAAAACAAACAGCGACGCTCAAGGTGTTCTCTTGAACTGGAATCGCCAATAATTAATTAAAGCGGGGCGTCGATGTCAAATCTAAATCCAACCGCACTGTCCACGAGGATCACGGACAAACACTCACCGCTGCTGCATCGGCTTTGAGTTTTACTAAATGGAATGACATCAAAGAGGATCACTTAATCCAATTGCTATACATGTAGTGAAGATTGATTTACATTAACCAAAAACGAGGAAATGGAAAATATGCCCGCGCCTCACTCATTACAGCATAAAGTATCACTTGTAAACCGGAAAGATCTTTAGTACTCAATCCACTTGTGCTGTCTCGAGAGTTGTAGGGTTGGCTCGCCTGATTCCCTCATTTTTCATAACAGAAATGAAGTAAGCATACATCTTTGCTTTATAATTAATCAAATCAACGTCGTTATAGAGACGGGGTAAGAAAATGCAGTGGGTGTGTTTAGTGTTTCCGATCGTTTTGTGCCGTACCGTTTTTTTTTCCTCGTGAAAAGCATGCGAACCTATCGTTAGTATGAATATAGCGCCAATTTCGAAGACTTAACGCTATTATTTGCCGATACGAAATTCAATTATCGTAATGAATAACTCTTATCGCATCGCTACTCTAAAGGTTTACGCACACACGCGAATTAACTGTTTTATTATTGTAGAAGTCAAGTTAGTTCACGCAAGTTGCATTAAGACAATTTCACGTTATTATCTTCGCAAGCACTCACATTAATTATTCAAACTTAACGCAATTTATTTAAGACTTAGTCAAAGATGAGCAATGGGAATTATGCCTGTCGTAAAAACCGCCCCTTTGTGTGGTCGAACAAAAATGTTTCTGGAAGGACGGTCATAAAAGGTGAGAAGAACCTTTCCCTTTATTTTATTCAATGTCGATCATTATTTTGTCCATCGTTTTCCGAAATTTCGCAACCGCCAAACGGTCCCGGATAACCTTTCGCTTTGGTGGCACGTTTTTCATGGACATATCACGGTAGGTTCATTTAATGAAAGTTTAATTGCTATTAACTATGAACAAAACCGGTAAAGGAAATAATGTGGCTCACTGATGCGAAAACAAGTAAAGTAAACAAGCAATTAAAAATTAACAACATTCAATTAAATTTTTACGATTTAATGGCATTGGATATACCCTCGTGAACCGTTAAAAATATCTGCCTATTGAATAGTATACCACTAGCAAACAGCACGATCTTTGTCTAAAAATCATCACTAGATTCCTGCTGGGCAACTCACAATGCACCCTTACTGATCGCTGTGCAACGAAAGTATGCGTGCCCCATGTATCTACAGTAATTGCATCGCATGTGCAAACTCTAAGGGTCCTCGATTCGACACACTAACCAACCGTGTTCCGACTTGTTAACTGAAACTTGTGTCGATCAAATCACCCCCGCAACGTTGCGTAGGTAGTTAGTTTTACATGCGATTTCCTATTTATTCAAATGAAAATTAAGAATGTCCTGTTAAAGTGAGGGGACGTGGGAGAGAACACCCCCCAACTTTTATTAAGTCCGCGGACACCGCTAAATTCGTACCTATTTACCAGCTGGGGACCCTCTCGCTCGCTCTTTTATGTTCAAACGAGTACGTCGTTTGTATGTGCCTAAATGACAAAAATTCATTAATCCCGAGATCTTATCAGCGCCATTTACATCCCCCTTTCAATTAATTTCGCCGTAAAGGTGACCTCCGGCATATTTTCACCTAGAGTTAACGTGGCGCGGTTTGCATGCCGTTTAATCAAGGGATCTCGTACAAATAAATCAAGGTGGGGAGATCGGAGTACTTCTTTGAATTATTGCGCGCATTACGCATATCTGGGATCGAAACTTAAAGCGATACCGCGAAATCGATACCGTATTTTAAATTTAAAGCGGTACGTGCGTTCTTGAGGAAATTAGATTAAATGAATTCGTACGGCATGGCAATGCGATTCTTGTAAAATTATCGATCCGTTGTTAAAAGGGGTGTTGTTGTAAACAAATCCGTTAAAAGTTTGTTAATGACCAAAGATTAGGTAGGTTAAAGCATTTTAGTGGACATGATTTCGGATAACAGGATGGTATTTTTAAACATCTAACCTGAATGGAGGTTTGCAGTATGATGAAATTCTCCAAGTGATTCTGATAGAATCCAAATTTTCCGGAAATATTAAAACTAACAATTGTTGAGGAAATGAAGTGCGAAACAATACTAATTTCGAAACTAATCCCCAAAATATTCGAATATAACAGCTGAATTGCATCGAATGGTGCATAGCATATAGGTAATGGGGATAGTGACGTAAATTATGTAATTGGCTACATATATACGGTTTGATTGCACGGACAAAAGATAGATTCGCACAAATTTCTACGTAATTAGATAATATATTTATCGAATCTATATAGAAATTAACAGGTTTACATGACGGTTTGATACCTATTTTACTATAAATAATGCGGCTTTTACGGTGTTAGCGTCAATTCATTCGATTTTCGAATTGCACATAATGCGGTCATTAAAATAACCCCTAATAAAAACGTGGTTTGTGATGTCAGCTTAATTGCGCCGAACTGATGCGTGTTTTATACGTTTTGGAGGAATTAAAGTGTTTAGGGATTTTATAATCTTTATTTATGCTCTTAAGAGGCTACGTAGATTCAAAAACGTTTCACCCGCACGTTTCTGAACGTTATTTAAGATTAGTTAATAGGACTGTCACATGTACGTGCTAATGTAAACTATTAATAGGAAAGAGCAATCTAGTGAGAGTTAATTAAGAGTTATCATAATAACTAACTAGTATTGTCACGCACCTGACTAACTGCCTTGCTTGTTAATTATTCATCTACGTTTGAACTACTCGCATACATTACATCTCAAACCACACACACAAATAAATTAATATAGAAGCAACTTTGTGTCGCGTGCGCCAACAATAACAGAAACGCTTTTTTTTCAAATTTATTGTCTTTGGATTGTGTAATTTGTACCTACAACTTGCACCAGGGGAATACACGTATAAAAAAAATATTGTTGAGTGCAGCTTTCAAAATCGACTGTTTAGCATCCACATGACAGCCTATGCCTCGTATCGTATCACGTTATGTTACTGACAGCTACGATTCCATTGTTTGATAATTTGACATTTCCAGCAAAATAACACGTTAATGTATGAACGTAAGGGATGTCGAAACGCTCCGGCTTCAAGGACCAAGTGTTGTAGGTCGTACCCAATAGGTTATATTTAAATTGATCTCAAAGTGCCCCGAAGGATCCGAGTGTTATCGTGCAAGGGGGCAATAACTTAGTACATCTCAAGTTTTATAATCTGAGAATATAAACTGAAAGAATTCGTTTAAATATTTTAACGGCGCGGCGAGGTAATTTAGTGGCTTCGCTTGTGGGCAAGATCTTATCTCTTTCGCAAAATATTATTAGATCGAACGAATTTCCCTTATACTTTCAAGTTTGGAAAGGTTACGGTATAAAGTTTTATCTTTCAAATTTTGATGTCCTAACTGATAAAAACAAATAAAAGTGAAGTTCGGCCGTACGAAGGAATTTCCTGAAGGGAAAGTATGTAAATGGAGGACGGATGGAAAAGTCTGTTTTCCTCGAGGAACAACAGAACGTCTTTAAGGACGCATGGCTCTGACAGATAACACTATCGCTCCCCTCCGCGAGCCCATTACCGCCCCTTAACAATAAGAGGTCGTTAGATACCTCCCGGCCGCTCCAAACAGGTGTCGTTGTCACAAAAACGACGGAACCAGACATTAATGAAGCTGCAAGTTTAAAATGATGGGGGTTTATACAACTGACGCGGCAGATAAATCTGCATTAGATTGATGAGATTCAATCGAGTGTTCTAACCTCAACCGGCGCATTGTTTATGGGGGCCGTCACTTGGACGTCGCGGCAAGGCCCATGAAGTGGTCGTCGATATGCGTCCCGTTTCTGTGGTTATACGCGGCAGATTTATGTGGCGTTATAATGTGATTTATGAAAATGCGAGCCAATACTCGTAGCTTCCATTTTAAATTGTTCGCAATTGTCTCTGCGGTCTGTTACGTTTCGGTCTCACGAACGACAATTTTAACACAGTAATAAATCCATCACGGTTTATGAGTTCATATATGAGGGGATGCCACTGCCTCTATCCTGCCACTGCTTCATTGTTAAGCGAAACAGAGATTCCCGTAGAAACTTTGTCTGATTTACGGCTAATTGACTTGCGCCGTTCGAAGAGCGACGAAGCCGCTCAAAGTCTGTCTATTGCAGAATTCGTTTCGCCAACAATCGCGCTTCTGGATTTAAGCGAATTGGCCATTATTAAAACATCAACCCCAATCTCCCAGTCCTATCCAGTACAGAGTTACTCTAGAGCATCATGGAAAGCTGATCGCCTCCGATATCGACTCCCCTTCGGACCGTACCACGTCTGAAACGCGGAGATTACAACCGGCAGACAACAAAAAAGAAAGGTGCCGAATTCGATTTTAATTTTTATTTATACAACCGATCCCGCCGTTTATTAAATTTCCTAATTCGCCCCTTACCTTGTCGCTCCCGAAAATATAATTCCCGTAGTGCTTGTCAACTTGGCGCGCGTCTTCCTCCTTATCAATTATCCGTTGTATGCGTGTGCCAGACCCAAATATTGGCATATTCGACAAAGGTCAGAGTAAGCCGATTTGTACCCTTAAATTCAATAAATTGACGTGTAGGTAAGCCTCGTAGTTCCTTTATGAGATGAAACGAGATAGAGATGAACGTATGGAGTTTCTGAAAGGGAACCTGAAATTCGGTCTCCCGAAGCGAAAAGACCCGCCAATAATAGCGATGCCATTTAAGTTATCGTTAAAACCTAAAAACACCTTCTCGCCCTTATCGATAGTTTGCACTTCCTTCGCCAAACTTAAATATGCGGAGAGCGCCGTGCACGACATATTAGCCCTTAATGACGATCGTACATTATCTGTCAACATCAGGCACAAATCAAAATGACCTACAAAATCTAGTCATCAATAACATCTAGCGAAGCCCTCTAATTAATCTGGTCACAATTTGAATCGCCCCTAAATAATGACGGTTTACGCGCTATCGAATGATTGACAATTTATGTATTGCGTCCTTCTAAAAACGTATTTTATTACATTTTATATACCGATTATTGATTGCATTAGACGGCCGTTCATTTCGAATAACGAAGGTTTCTTTTGAACTTGAACTTAATTAAATATAAATATTGAAGTAACTACTGCTTTTACTGAAAAATGCAGTGGTACTAAGGCTAAGAATGGTTAATCGCAACTGATCTAATTAACTAGTTTTCTCTGGTTCTTTTTGATTTGCACCTTAAGATCACACGTAAAAATCATGCGATTAAACGCAACAAATTCTCATCAAAGTTGTTGAGTAAAGTTTGCGCTTGTAAGCTCGGTGTACCTATACGAGATATTAACAACACTTCAGAAATTACGAGGTAAGATTAACTGAAATACTCTGCTACACATGTACAAGTTTAATCGCGTACGTAATTGACCGAAGGGAGAATTTTAAAGAGGGTGTTTAACAAGTAAATTCACGCTGACTCACTATCTCACTTCAAATAGCATTACGGACCACGACTTAGTTGAGGTAATGGAATTACTTGGCCGAAATCAGTGCCCTTCTGTCTGAAAAAATTACCTACTGACGCGTAAGAAGCGAGGAAAAACTTTACCTTTTCCCTTTATTCGGAAGCAACCAATGTAGTGGAGAACTAAATATTGAATAATTAACAAAAATCCTTTCGCATTAGAATCCAATTTATATCGAGCTGAAGAGTAGAGACTAGCAAATACTATTAATGTTATTTACGATCTGCCATTTAAAAGTCGTAATTCGTTATCAAAGAGTGAATTGTAAAAATTTCCTACAATCCAAATCAAACTCGGGGAGATTTAGTTCCACTTAACCAAAATGAGAAGCGAAGAAGTTCTTATAGTGCCTTCCGAGATAAATCAGAAACGCTTTTACTTATTTTCATCGAAAGAACAAATAATCTTATTTACACAGTTCTACATCGAAAATTGTAATGCTCGCATGTAAACCGAAGGAGTTCAATAGAATGTTGCTCTGATAGGGAACTACATGTTTAAGCTACTCACGCGTAGATCTAAAATATGATATTGTTCCGAGATTTACTGGTGGAATTGCAAGAATAAAAAAGCGAGCATTTGGTGTAATGAAACATTGTCCTTTTTGCATCTTTTAATCTCTATAGAGCATTGTTTTTTTAATGGATTAGTACAGGCAATATGGGTCTTAGGGTAGAACAAGCTAAATATGTTTTTAATGTGTAGGGGACATCTTTCTTATTAAAATACTAAAAGGCCGCCATCTTTTTTTTTAATTTTTAGACAATAACTTATTTGTGTATGTATTTACCAAAAATTATGTAGATACATAGTTTTTAGAGCATATATGCGCACAAATTTTGGCACAAAATTAATAATTGTAAGCCTAAAATTTAAAAAGTTACAACTTTGAAGGTGAACAAAATTTTCAATTTAACCTGATTTGGTACTACACATTTACGTACTTCCAACAAGATGGGGTGCCGCCGCACAGCTTTCAAAGAATTGCTGAAAAGAGATCGGTGGATAGGTACTAAGTTTGATGCCCGTCTCGTTCACCAGACTTACCCCTCTGGATTTCTTTCTTTGGGGCTGTGTAAAAAAAGAACGTTATAGATTTACAAAATCCTGTCCTATAAATGGTAGCCAAAACTTCCAATTCAGTGGAGGCAGTGGAGGCTAGTGAAAACCGTTTTTCAAAATCTAGTTCCTAACCTCAAATATTGGGAAAATGAAATTAATTAATTAATTAATAGAAATGCTTAAATTGTATTTGTCGATGGCGCGAAAGATTGTTTGGGAAAGGACCCTACACTTTTACGTAGGCCTTGGAAAATTAAACAACTGAAACACGATGCATTATAAAATAATAACAGCCGTAATTTGTGAATTATTCTGCTGTGTTTACATTCAGAAAGTGCAGTTTTTTGAATTTATAATCTTTTCTAAAATGCCGATTTCTAACCAGGAAGCATTTAATATGCTGGCGGCGATGGTTCGTGGTCGATTCGGATAACGCAAATAGAAGATGTCAGCGATGGTCGCATTTTGAAAATACTCAAAATATATCGCCAGCATATTAAATGCTTTTTGGTTGGAAATCGGAATTTTAGAAAAGATTACAAATTCAAAAAACTGCACTTTCTGAATGTAAACACAGCAGAATAATTCACAAATTACGGCTGTTATTATTTTATAATGCATCGTGTTTCAGTTGTTTAATTTTCCAAGGCCTACCTAAAAGTGTAGGGTGCTTTTCTTTCGCGCCAGCGAGAAATACCGGAAATACGCAAAAGGTAAATTTAAGATACAATTTAAGAATTTTTATTAATTAATTAATCTCATTTTCCCAATATTTGAGGTTAGGAACGAGATTTTGTAAAACGGTTTTCTTCATGATCGATTTACCCAATAATTTTTTTAGACCTAAGTCATATGACGAACGGTTCTCGAGATATGGCCGAGGAACAGTCTTATTGGATCACCCGGTACATCAAGTACTATTATGTATTTTTTTACATTTTCATGGATAACTAAATCGAAATGAAAATAATTGAAAAATCTTAGTTATTTGAAGTATTTCGGCTAGAACTTTTGTAAAGAATTGAATAAGCTGTCATATGAGGTAATAATATACAGGTATTCCATATAAAAAAGTAGATTTTTTGTTATTTTCTGAACGATGTGTTCTTTTATTTTTTTAGTCACAGATTCGAATTCAGTAGAAAAATACTCAATTTTGATCATTTATCCATCATTCTAACTCTATAACTAAGGAAGTTTGTAATAGTACCGATTTAATTTGAAACAGGCTGTATATACAGGGTCTCATGGTATTGAAATGGTTTACGGACCACAGTGACTTCGATACTAATTTCTTTATATCGAAGTATTTTTTCCCTTAATTAATTTAGAGCAAAGTTGTAAATAGGTTTCTTGTGGCTTGAAAAATTCTGCGTCTATTCATGTCCTCATTTACTATTTTTCAATTCCGCAAACCGGAAAAATTAAATAAAAAATCGAATTTTTGTCAATAATTTCACCACAAGAGTGATTTTAGTAAAAAAGCGTTCTTTCGAGTGATTCAAAAAATTCAGCGTCATAGTTGGAGGATGATAAGGTGAATGAGCCTCAGTACTCTTATCAGACGGACCTGTGATTTCGTGCTGGGAATTAAATTGAAAATTCAAATGTATAATTAAGCGAATTTTCAGGTACATGGTATGTTTATAATTAAACTTTCATTGCCAACTATGACGCTAAATTTTTTGAATCGCCCGATATTATCTTTGAATTAATTCACAGAAAATCGTGGCCACGATCATTGGAAATTACCGATAATAAAAATTTCATGAAGGGTACACACCATCATGACGATTGTCATTATCTTAGGAGGTAGGCTAAACTAGGGTTGTTTTATTAGAAAATGATATACTGTAGACTATGGTATTCGATTTTGTTTTAATTGTACTAATAGTATATAATTCAATTTCAAGAGAGTGCCTTGGAAACAAAATGCGATAATTTTTTGTTTTTTCAAACGGAGACCATAGCCAACTAAGATTTTTATAAAACGTGCTCTTTCCCACGAATCTAATGATATTACCAGTATTACCACCATATGACTTTCAAGCACTTCGTGTCCTAAGTGTTTTTGATATACAGTGTGAGGCAACCAACAATGGTCCATTTTTATTTATAAATGAAAAATTGTTCATCAATTACGTCATCATAAACGATTATCTTGTTTTATATGGAAATAAAGCGACACCTTTTGTGACGATTGAGGTGGACGTGACTTCATTATTAATCAAAACATGGTCCAAGTTCCAAAGACATCAAAATTAGCTGGGATGTTTCTATTTGAGGCGTCAGTAAACATTTTCTGCCTCCACTTGCAGCAGAAGTGCAAGGCCTATTTGATTTAATTAAAATAACCCATTAATTGAATACAAGAGTTGTGGCCATATAAGAATGCCGAGCGACTGTATCTCAGAAAGCAATTTAGTTGTACATTCTCTTTAAATAAAAAGGGTCAAGGGAATATTAGTGGATATCTACTATTTTTGGTTTCCTACGATAACTGCTGGGAGGCGAAACATCATGCACCCTGAAACTGAGAAACTAAATTTTCTACAAGACTTCAATAAAAAAATATGAAATGTACGTATGCATCTCTATATTGCAAATTAAGGGTATGAGGGTCAAAAATGCTACAACGTTTATTTTACTTCGTGAATTTTCAAAAACATATATGGGTTAAAACTCGATAAACTAGAGATTTCAGTTACCTTGATTCAGTATTTTTTTAAAAAGTGTCTGCCATTTGGTATGTTCTTAGGTGACATCTCTCTCTCTGCATCTCCACATAGCCGGTACCCTTTTTCAAATCATTAATCCATTTCCTTTCTCTTCGTCATCGCTTTTCTCCACCCTCTCCAGCAATCCCTTTGAACATTCCATTTCCCCTAAACACTTGGCCCACCAAGTTCCCCTTTCTCTTTCTAATATTGCTAAATAGTTGGTTTTCTTCTCCTGCCCTTTTTAATACTTTCTCATTTCTAACCTTATCACTCCATTTTACTTTGAGCAACCTCCACTTCTCGAATGCTTCCCGTCTTTCTAGTTCTCTTTTATTTAATCTCCGTACCTCACACCCATACAACAGAACACCCCAAACTAAACAGTTAACCAGCCTTTTTCTTAAATGTATATCCATCTTTTACTGTGCCTAAGCATTTACTTGTTCCAATTTCTCTCCCCTTATCCTTACATCCATTACTTCCTCTGCTCAAACTTTCATTATCTTCGACTTCTTGCGGTTAATTCTCAATGCATACGTGTCTTCTATTTCTTTCAGTCGGTTCAACATTTCATTCAATTTCCGCGTCTCTTCTTTCTCACCAATCCACACCATTGTCCCTTAAAACAGCTTTTGGTATTTGCCTTTTCCAGATCCACTAAGCACAGACTTACAGTTCTTCCTCGTTCTATATATCTTTCTCCAATTGTTTTTACTACTGGGATTACATCCCTGATTCCCAAACCCCTTCGGAATCCAAATTGATCTCCCCTCTATTATATTCCTCACCTCCTATACAACACCCGCAACAAAATCTTAACACTGATGGTGTTGCATTTTTTTGTTTCTTTCCTTTTCTGAAGGGGTACCGTAACGGTTCTAAATTACACAAATCCCTCATTCCTTCTTCCTCTCAACCTCTTCTAAACACTTTATTAACTTTACCGGTATCCCGTCTCAGCAGCCGTACAGCCATCTTGCTTTCAGTTTTTCCTTTATCCATGTTGCTTACATGTTGAACACGGTCTTGCCTTTCTATTCGATCGAGCTGTCCTTGCATTCATTTAGCAGCCATTGCTCCCTCGCCCTTTTAGTTTCTATTCTTAATTTATGATTCAGTCGTCGGTTTCTTCCCTCTGCCGTAATTTACCGCTAACTTCCTCCTAACTTTCATCTTTTTAATCATTTGAAATGTTTCTTTGCTGTTTCTATACTCCACTTTGATTTTCCATGCTGTTCCATTGGTCTTCTGTAGTTTCATGACTTCATTGCAACCTCTCTTTTCATTTCAATTCCCACTGCCCTTCCCATATATTCTTTAACCAGCTCTCTTAACTTTACCAGATCCAATTCCTTTACTCTTTTTTGCGACTTTAATCCGTTTTTATTTTAGTTGCAACTTTACCATGGTCATTATTAATATGGGCACCCGGAACGTACCCATTTCTGTATATTTCTTCAATCGTGATTAAATGAGTCCGCTTTCGTTTTCATTCCTTGCTCCTAATCCATAAATTCTTCTAAAATTCAAATGGTACGGAACTGTAACGTAAACTTAATTACGTAATGTATTTATATGAACTTAAGTATTCACTGGAACTAACACTATTAACGAGAAGCTAAATTAAAACGCTCCTGAAATAGAATGCTTCATAACAGTTAATTATTATTTGTACTCACATTTATAACACCTAACGCAAATTTCACTATTTATCACTATCGCATCGATGTCAAGATTGAGACTAAACACAGTTCAATTTGCTTATATAGCATATATAACTTGATTCATTGTGGCAAAGGAAAAGGGACTCATCTTTTTTTTTTAAATTTATTATCCCTCTCTTGTTCTGGGCCCTCAACAGGCATGTGCCCAATTACAGAGTGAGCTTTTTAGAGGTGCCTTCCTTTACGTGGGCTGTTTTTCTTGGCCCTCCCAATTTTGGATTCGTTGAATGATGATTAAATAATACCTTCATCCGGAATCTAAACTGGGAAATCGGGTGACATGGAAAAACACCACTTGCCCCAGTATGTGGGTTGTAATTGTATATGGACTGTTTCAATTTACACCCTTGCAAATAAATGATTTCAGTGATGTTAGTGAGGCGTAGTGTAGTATTTTCTCGATCGTATCTGTTAAGTAGGTGTGTACCATGCAAAACGCGTAAGTGAAATGTCAGAGGCAAGAAAACGTTTAGGGAAAAAAACGAAAAGTAACCAAAGTAACGTAAATGGCGGAAAATCGAACTGAAAAAGCATAAAAATAAAATACGAACAGAGAAGGTTTTGGAATTCACGTACATATTTTTGTTAACTCTATTGGCAATGGCACTTATTCAAGTCTCAGAGGTGAGCCTTTGGGAGCGCGGTGGCAGGTGAAAACCCCAATTGGGGATTGACCTCTGTGCAATCACGACTCGCAATTTATATACGATTCGACGTAAGCCTGGCAGGCGGCCTACCTCGTGCCTGGGATTAGCTAAATCCAACGGATTTCGAATTCAAAACCTTCTATAATAAACGAAAATAATTAGGTATTTACAACGAACGGAATCTGATTTTGATACTGGCAAATAAGCCGAACGGAGAAGAAGGCGCCGGCATAGAGAAACGAAGAGAAAATTTATGAAATATTATTACTCTCGCGCGCAACATAGTGTAGAGTGCAATTTCTTTTAAATCTTTCCGAAAGTGCTAAGGTTTAATTAAAGCGGAGCAAATGATTTTACGTCCGTTAAAAGCAAGCAATTAACTCTGGAACGAATTTAATGAATACACAATTTAAATTGTGTGTTGTTCTTTTCTATTACATGCATTTCGAAAAAGAATTGCTTTAGAAAACATTGTTCACCGACAAAATTTATGTAATTTTAACTAAGCATATTAAAAATTGCTTCCGTTTGAAAAGAATTGATTCGAGTCGGTAGAGTAATTAAAATCCAACCACTTAGTAATTAAAATTCACTATTTTCACGCCAGCAAAGGAAAAATGTTTCGATTTAAATTTGCTCGTTATCCACCTGAAGGAATTTACGAAACGGCACTATTACCATTTGTATGTGCCGACATTTAACGACCTAAAATTACATCGAATTTATGGATGCTTAAAATTTACAAAATTGTTCCTCTTACTCCATTATTTTATTCATTACCGAGCTATTTGATATTTCCGTTGAATCCTTTGTTCCGCACGTACACAAACAACTAATTTGGAAGGATAATGTGAACCGACTTTGTAATTGTAATGTGAAGATGTCAAAGTATAATGATGAAAAAAGGCGCTTAAGGGGATTAGAACACA
The DNA here is from genome assembly GCF_008802855.1 of Photinus pyralis. Classification (NCBI taxonomy): domain Eukaryota; kingdom Metazoa; phylum Arthropoda; class Insecta; order Coleoptera; family Lampyridae; genus Photinus; species Photinus pyralis. The sequence goes on along the minus strand of NW_022170878.1, from coordinate 4,165,443 downwards.
AATAGGTTATTTACCGTATTTGCCCATAATTTGTATATTGAAAGCGAAAGATACCACGAGCTTATTTTGGCCAGTATACAAATGAAGCTCAATGTCAGTTTTCCTATGGACAATAATTGATATAATTTGCATAAATAAAAGAAAACATTTTGTATAAGAGATATTTTAGTAATTCATTTCACCCCTCATAATTACAGTAATTTTACCTTCACGCGCGCCAGTGCATAAAGCAACAATCTACTACCTACTAATGAAAAAAGCATTATACAGGGTATTTCTGAAACATGCGGTAAAAATAATCCCTCGGTCTATTCTAAGTATTCTCTTCATCGACCCCCGAACTCTTTCAAAAACAAAAACAAAGAATGTTGCAAAGATAACTCATACTTTTTTACCCTGTATTTTTGCAACAAAGTGCAAAGGATCCTTAGAATAATCCAAGGAATAACTTCTTTAATTTTTGCGGCATGTTAACACCCTGTACACATCTCTGTTTTGTATTGATCCATTGAATTTTTTTTAAGACCTTTCGGGATCTTGCCCATTTTAGTCTACATTAGAGAAACTAGGGGATTAATACGTTTCTCGCTTTGGGGCCGCGTAATTTATTTATAAGCCAGAAAGTTTCTTCTGATGGACCCGTGCTTCCACCTGTACTACGTCTCCTGGACAAGAGCATATTGCCGCCATGCAAAAACGCAGTGCCTTATTAGATACCGCATTCAGATACACCCATAGTCTAGCAAACTTTTAACATACGCCTTGTAGATCTTTAAGTTCGAGTACACGTGGCACCACAATTAACTCTGGAACCCTTCCAAATCAAATGAATGCCCCTTTTACATACGTATCAACTTCTCTATACAGGGCGTTCATTTGAAAACTTCCCACCATGGATTTATCGAAAACCACTGACTAAAGGTAAAAACACCGAGACATGAAAGATTTGTCAAGGGGGCCAACTTTTTAACCAAAAACTACTTCATCCCGTTTCACCCTCTGCCTCCCAGGGCCATTCCCTTAAAAATTTTAAATTAGGTCTTTTGTAGACGATGGCGGGGATCGTTTATTAGTCGAGGAAGCTTCGATACTGACCGAAGTTATTTTTGGTCTCGTGTCCGTAGGATTATTCGTTTCCGGCCTCGATTCACTCAGGTGATGTTGCTGCCGGCTCTCTTATGTCATGTTTAGTGGGGCAATTACCCGCTATGTGAACGAAGTTGCCACATAGAAAGCACCTCGGAAAGCACCTCATACCCAATTTTTTTTTCGGGGCTCAAAAAAGGCAGTGTATAACCTTCCTTTTTTACCAAAAATCGACTACACCAAAATTTCTCGAGAAAACACTTTTTCTTATTAATTTGGGTGCGCAGAAATTAGAATCCAAACCAATTCGTACTTTTTCGATCAGATTTCTCATTCAAAAGTTATAGACTAGAAATCAATTTCGAAAAAAAATTCAAAGGTCTGTAACTTTTGAAGTAGTAGCCCAATCTTGGAACAGTTTGAAATTATGGATTCTACAGGCCACATTCTATAAGAACATTTTTTTTCCGGGTCGATCTGAGACAATTTTTTCTTCGGGGCTCAAAAAAAGGCAGTGTATAACCTTCCTTTTTTACCAAAAATCGACTACACCAAAATTTCTCGGGAAAACACTTTTTCTTATTAATTTGGTGCGTAGAATCCAAATCAATTCGTACTTTTTCGATCAGACTTCTCAATCAAAAGTTATAGACTAGAAACCAATTTCGAAAAAAAATTCAAAGGGCTGTAACTTTTGAACTAGTAGCCCAATCTTGGAACTGTTTGAAATTATGGATTCTACAGGCCACATTCTATAAGAAAATTTTTTTTCCGGGTCGATCTGAGACAATTTTTTTTTCGGGGCTCAAAAAAAAGGCAGTGTATAACCTTCCTTTTTTACCAAAAATCGACTACACCAAAATTTCTCGGGAAAACACTTTTTCTTATTAATTTGGGTGCGTAGAATCCATATCAATTCGTACTTTTTCGATCAGATTTCTCATTCAAAAGTTATAAACTAGAAACCAATTTCCAAAAAAAAATTCAAAGGGCTGTAACTTTTGAACTAGTAGCCCAATCTTGGAACTGTTTGAAATTATGGATTCTACAGGCCACATTCTATAAGAAAAATTTTTCTTCGGATCGATCTGAGTCAATTTTTCTTTCGGGGCTCAAAAAAAGGCAGTGTATAACCTTCCTTTTTTACCAAAAATCGATTGCACCAAAATTTCTCGGGAAAACACTTTTTCTTATTAATTTTGGTGCGTAGAATCCAAAACAATTCGTACTTTTTCGATCAGACTTCTCAATCAAAAGTTATAGACTTAGAAACCAATTTCGAAAAAAAATTCAAAGGGCTGTAACTTTTGAACTAGTAGCCCAATCTTGGAACTGTTTGAAATTATGGATTCTACAGGCCACATTCTATAAGAAAAATTTTTGTCCGGGTCGATCTGAGTCAATTTTTTCTTCGGGGCTCAAAAAAAGGCAGTGATTAACCTTCCTTTTTTACCAAAAATCGACTACACCAAAATTTCTCGGGAAAACACTTTTTCTTATTAATTTTGGTGCGTAGAATCCAAAACAATTCGTACTTTTCGATTAGATTTCTCAAATCAAAAGTTATGGACTAGAAACTAATTTCGAAAGAAAATTCAAAGGGCTGTAACTTTTGAACTAGTAGCCCAATCTTGGAACTGTTTGAAATTATGGATTCTACAGCTCACGTTCTATAAGAAATTTTTTTTCCGGGTCGATCTGAGACAATTTTTTTTGAGGCCCGAAAAAAAAGGCAGTGTTATAACCTTCCTTTTTTACAAAAAATCGACTGCACCAAAATTTCTCGGGAAAACACTTTTTCTTATTAATTTTGGTGCGTAGAATCCAAAACAATTCGTACTTTTTCGATCAGACTTCTCAATCAAAAGTTATAGACTAGAAACCAATTTCGAAATAAAATTCAAAGGGCTGTAACTTTTGAACTAGTAGCCCAATCTTGGAACTGTTTGAAATTATGGATTCTACAGGACACATTCTATAAGAAATTTTTTTTTCCGGGTCGATCTGAGACAATTTTTTTTTCGGGGCTCAAAAAAAGGCAGTGTATAACCTTCCTTTTTTCCCAAAATCGACTGCACCAAAATTTCTCGGGAAAAAACTTTTTCTTATTAGTTTTCGTGCGTAAAATCCAAATCAATTCGTACTTTTTCGATCAGACTTCTCAATCAAAAGTATAGACTAGAAACTAATTTCGAAAAAAAATTCAAAGGGCTGTAACTTTTGAACTAGTAGCCCAATCTTGGAACTGTTTGAAATTATAGATTCTACAGGCCAGATTCTATAAGAAAATTTTTTTTCCGGGTCGATCTGAGACAATTTTTTTTTCGGGGCTCAAAAAAAGGCAGTGAATAACCTTCCTTTTTTCCCAAAATCGACTGCACCAACATTTCTCGGGAAAAAACGTTTTCTTATTAATTTTGGTGCGTAGAATCCAAATCAATTCGTACTTTTTCGATCAGACTTCTCAATCAAAATTTGTAGACTAGAAACCAATTTCGAAAAAAAATCCAAAGGGCTGTAACTTTTGAACTAGTAGCCCATTCTTGGAACTGGGGTGGTGCACGTATATTTAACTACCTTTTCCCAAAGACCAGTACGAGAGCGGTAGGGCAATAAAAAAGAATTATGCGGTTTCTTTTGCCAAAGTTACGGCTGAAGGGTATTCTATACCCCCCAGACACCTCACTACGTTTAAAAATCGTTTCTGACCGCTTATGTACAGCAAAACGTCCATCTGTCTCTTTGGCGACGAGGAAAAACCTGTCTTATTGAATCGTTCATGATTATATACTGAACTGGCATGGCGAGATCTATGGATCACCAAGCCATTCAATGTGTGAAGTAGTTTCCTAAACGTGGAAATCTCTGCAGGTGGCTGTGATCTAAGTCGAAATGAAAATTACATTCTCTCAGATAGTTACGAATGGACTTAATCAATTACACAAAATCCCCTCAACAATAAAGGGCCTGGGATGTTCGAAGCGAGACGGGTGGAGGTAACGCTAGGCCATCTTTTAATGCAAAGAAATTCAATCTCTAATCCCCGAACGGCGCCTTTATAACTAATTTGATTGTCGAGATCGTCGCAAGTTTATCAAATGCAATGAGTTCAATCACGTACGACCAAACAACCGTTCGAGCTTGAATGAAACCGTGTCTGTTCCGGGACTGATTATGCGGATCGGGGTAGGTGATGTGTAGGGTGATTGGGCTGGTTGACGGCGATAACAAGTGAGATGGTGTACAGCCGAAGGGTTATACTAAGAACGCCCCAATTCCTGCGCCTCCTTTGTCATTTAAATTTGATACGTATCCAATACTCGCTCTCCCCCCAACAAAAGAACAACAAATCCGTCGCCATTTAAGCAACCAAATCGTCTGTTTTGAAATATAACAATTTGCAAAATGCGGATTCGACGTTTTACGCCCCTATTATTTTAGTGTTTAACCAGCTTTTCCTCGATTATACAAGACAAACTCCCTTCGGCTTTCCCCAAACGAAGACACATGCTTAAATTTCCAACCCTGGGGTCTTTCCGGATAAAATACTCGACCGAGACACCGCAAACACAATTTTTGTGCCCTAATAGCGTAAGAGCCTCAGAGCCCCCCCGACGCCGCCGTTGTCTACCTTATGCACTTCCAATTTCCCGTGCGAGAGAAAGCAAAACGGAAATTTTCTAATTCGTCCTCGTCTTCCGATTTGCACGAGACCGGATTTGAACTTGCGTCAGTTTCAAATTACCGACTCGATTTTCGGTTTATACCAAACTGCCCACTCGCGACGGAATAAAAGAAAACTTTTTTAATTTCTCCCCCTGCGTTGCCGCAATTTGTTGCAAATCAGTCGAATTAATGTAAATTTTTAATTGGAATTTCTAAATTAGGACCGGAGCGAAATGGAATCTTAAAAAAGAATTGGAGCGGTACGGCCGTAGCTCATTGATGTTCGCTCTTCTGTAATTATAATCTGAAAGGCCACTGAATAATTTCGAGGATTAGACAAACAGAAAATTTCGTCCGACTTTCAGAGCTTAATTGGTGACAGAAATCAAACTCGAAAATTTAATAAACAAACACAAAGTTCAGTGAAATCCATTAATCTCTTAAAAAGCTCAAATTTCGGGGGTTGAGACCATTCGACATACAGAGTATTCAAGGCATCCGGACTAAATGTGAAATGTGTGGGAAATGTGATGTGATCTTTCGAGAATTCTCGAGAATGTTTCGTGATTTTTCTAGAAACTTCGGAAATCGAAGCGCGTTAATTAATGGCAGTTCGATGCCGCAGTTACCATTAGTGAAGTTCGAGCTCGCATGTGATAAATTTACATGGTATTTGTGTACAGTACAATTCATTAATAATTAATTGTAAATAAACCAATCAAATCATTAAATTTACGTCACAGAAACTAGAGTAAGGGACTTAGGGGGAATTGCACAAGTCCTGAAGGGAATTAAAATGATTCGATAGGAACTTAAAGAGAAATTAAACAATAAAAGGCAGAACCGGAAAATCTGAGCCACAAAACGGGATGTTCGTTGGCCCTCAATAATTCTCATAGTGATAGATTATGTTCTCCCAGTATCAAGAAAAATTTTAGTAGGAAAAGGAACACCTCCTCGCACATTAGGTATATGCTCCTGATACAGAATTTGCAAATTTTTAAATGAAAATAAATCTTTAAAATAATTCTCATAGTGATAGCAAAGGGCGTCCTCCTTCATTACGTTCTCATAGTAGCAAAAAAATTTTACGTAACTTCGTCGACAAATAACAGATGTGTTAGGAACAGGAACACCTCCTCGCACATTATATGCTCCTGATACAGAATTGACAAGTTTATGAATCGAAAGAAAGCTTTAAAACTATTCTCATAGTGGTAGAATAGGACCTCTTCGTTTATTATGTTCTTCTAGTAGCAAGAAAAATTTTACGTAACTTTGTCGACAAATAACAGGTGTATTAGGAACAGGAGCACCTCCTCGCAGATTATATGCTCCTGATACAGAACTTTCAAATATTTAAATCAAAATAAATCTTTAAAATAATTATTCTCATAGTGATAGAAAAGAACCTCTTCCTTCATTATGTTCTCCTAGTTGCAAGAGAAATTTTACGTAACTTTGTCGACAAATAGCAGGTGTATTAGCAACAGGAACACCTCCTCGCACATTATATGGTCCTGATACAGAATTTGCAAATTTTTAAATCGAAATAAACCTTTAAAATAATTCTCATAGTGATAGAAAAGGACCTCTTCGTTTATTACGTTCTCCTAGTAGCAGGAAAAATTTTACGTAACTTTGTCGACAAATAACAGGTGTATTAGGAAAAGGAAAACCTCCTCGCACATTACATGCTCCTGATACAGAATTGGCAATCTTTCAAATCGAAATAAAGTTCTCATAGTGATAGAAAATGACGTCTTCGTTTATTATGTTCTCCTAGTAGCAAGAAAAATTTTACGTAACTTCGTGGACAAATAACAGGTGTATTAGGAACAGGAATACGTTCTCGCACATTATATGCTCCTGATACAGAATTGGCAAATTTTTAAATCGAAATAAATCTTTAAAATGATTCTCATAGTGATAGAAAAGGACCTCTTCCTTCATTATGTTCTCCTAGTAGCAAAAAAAATGTTACGTAACTTCGTCGACAAATAGCAGGTGTATTAGGAACAGGAACACCTCCTCGCACATTATATGCTCTTGATACAGAATTTGCTAATTATTAAATCGAAATAAACTTTAAAATAATTCTCATAGTGATAGAGGGCCTCTCCGTTTATTATGTTCTCCTAGTAGTAAGAAAAATTGTACGTAACTTTGTCGACAAATAACAGGTGTATTAGGAAAAGGAACACTTCCTCGCACATTATATGCTCCTAATACAGATTTGGCAAATTTTTAAATCGAAATAAATCTTTAAAATAATTCTCAAAGTGGTAGAAAAGGACCTCTCGTTTATTATGTTCTCCTAGTAGTAAGAAAAATGTTACGTAACTTTGTCGACAAATAACAGGTGTATTAGGAAAAGGAACACCTCCTCGCACATTATATGCTCCTGATACTACAGAATTGGCAAATTTTTAAATCGAAATAAATCTTTAAAATAATTCCCATAGTGATAGAAAAGGACCTATTCCTTCATTATGTTCTCCTAGTAGCAAGAGAAATTTTACGTAACTTTGTCGACAAATAACAGGTGTATTAGGAAAAGGAACACCTCCTCTCAAATTATATGCTCCTGATACAGAATTGGCAAGTTTTTAAATCGAAAGAAATCTTAAATAATTCTCATAGTTATAGAAAAGGTCCTCTTCGTTTATTATGTTCTCCTAGTAGCAAGAAAAAGTTTACGTAACTTTGTCGACAAGTAACAGGTGTATTAGGAAAAGTAACACTACCTCGCACATTATATGATCCTGATACAGAATTGGCAAATTCTTAAATCGAAATAAATCTTTAAAATAATTCTCAAAGTGATATGAAAGGACCTCTTCGTTTATTATGTTCTCCTATTAGCAAGATAAATTTTACGTAATTTCGTCGACAAATAACAGGTGTATTAGGAACAGGAACATCTCCTCGCACATTATATGCTCCTGACACAGAATTTGAAAATTTTTAAATCGAAATAAACCGTTAAATTTTTAAAATAATGGGGGTTTTCAGTATAGTTGAATTCCGTAGTTCTAATTTAATAAGCGTGTACCTGAAACCATAAAACATTTTTTTGGACAGTAAAAGTTTGTTTAAAACTAGAGGCTGATTAGCAAAAAAATAATGAACATGTGCGGTTTTAAAGGTTTATTCAAAACGATATGATTGTGGCGGGCTCTGTGACGTAATAAGCCCGACCAATCGGCTCCTAGAACCATTCAGATGACATAACGACTTGGCAATAATGCAGGAGAATGGCATTTATAACTTGCGTCATCTGTCACAGGCACTTGTCACTTTCGTGCTAGATGCAGTTAAACATCCCTCTCAAAACGTCAAATGTGACAAACGTCAGACCCTCGCGTAAGGTTGCCAGCTCACTTCTACGTGATTGGTTGTAGGTTTGTGACGTATTTAGTCTGAAGCGTTTCAAATTCGGACTAAAAACACAGCTTTTCAATAATTTATTTTAGGGTTATTTTACTCGCAAATAAAAATTGAGGACACACGGGTCTTTTTATTTTTAATGTACTTTGTGGATCAGAAATAAAAAATGAAGGCGGGATGAGCCCATTCTCATTGTGCTAGAAAAGGACCCCTTCCTTCATTATGCCCTCCTAATAGCAAAAACAATTTTACGTAACTTCGTCGACAAATAACAGGTGTATTAGGAACAGGAACACCTCCTCGCACATTATATGCTCCTGCACCAGAATTGGCAAATTTTTAAATCGAAATAAATCCACACCCCCCAGCGCCACGGGGGGGTTATGGAATATACCCTACTAAACGCTATTAATTTTAAGAGTAGATCATCGAATTCCTCTTGCCCCCCCACTCCCAAGGTAGGAGTGATGTTTTGTGTTGTTCTGTGGGTTCTTTTTAAAGATAAGGCAGTACCGGGAGGTCTGGGTGGTATGGAATAACAACCACTCACAAAAAGGAATGTTCGATAACCCCTTCTTAAAAATTGTAATGGGGGGGGGGGGGGGTTATTTCCTTCAAAACCTTTTAAGGACTGCAACACAACAGAATGTAGACAGTATGGGGAATACTCCATGCACTTCCGCCCCCCCCCCCCCGGGCTCCCGTTCAAAAAAGGAATGTTCGATTCCCCTCCTCTTGACATTATAGTGAAAGTGACAAGGTCTCTAATGGTTTTTGAAGAAAAAGTGGTGTTGTTACCGCTAAAGGTTTTTAAGGGAAAAGCAGTACCGGAGGGTCTGGGGGTACGAATTTTCTCCAGATACAAAAAGGAATATTAGATGGCCGTCTCCCGAAATTATCATGAATGTGTAAAGGTTTTGTATGAAAAAATAGGACCGGATTGCTCTGGGGTATGGAACGTTTCCTAGAAAAGGGGCCTTATTTGTAGGAGAGGGTCATCGAGGGTCTTCAATAACCCTCAGATCCCCCGGTACCTGTAATATTTTCTGTTGTGCTGTGGTTACTCTATGGCTATGGTTTCTAAAGGTTTTCAAGGAGAAAGCAGTACCACCTAGCCAACGAAGAACGCTCGGCGATGTCTTTAAAGGTTTTGGATAAAAATGTAGCACCGGAGGGTCTGGAGTGTGCATGGAATATTGTCTAGAAAGGGTCTCTTATTTTTAAGAGAGCACCCCTCGAGTTATACTTGCCTTTCCATACCTCCCAGACCCCCCGGTACCGATGATACTTTTTGTTATGCTGTAATCTCTAAACGTTTTTAAGAGCAAGTCAGTACCGGGGGGTATGGAACCCCCCAGTCACATAAGGGAATGATCGATGGCTTTCCCTAGAGACTATAATGAAAGTGACGAGAACTCCAAAGTTTTTGGATGAAAAAGTAGCAACGAAGTATAAGGAGCGTGTATGGAAAAAAAGAGAACCATCTAATTCTCTTTGCTTCCCCCCCCCCTCCTTTACAGAGCACACTCTAAATCAGTACTGCAACCAGTCGAAACAAATTGGGCTGCGTTCAATTAGCAAGTTTAGTTCATTCATGTTCTTTATTAACCCCATTTTTGTCTATAATATACGTTCATTTACAAGGGTTAGTTTATCTTGTGTGAGTGTACGAACCCAAATCTCCGATCTGAGTAGACCTGGGGTACGGTGGAAGGTAGGCAACTCAATCTACACCAGATTTACCAAAAAAAGTTGCGGCGTAAACAGCATGTTTTGTCAACGGTTAGAGATTCGGTGGCCTACGTGTCCATTGCGGCGTATGGTTTTAGGCTTTTGCAAACTAGCGAGCGGAACTGATGGGATTTGACACATCAATCAACATCATAGTTTTAAGCGAAGGTAAGCAAGTCGTCGACAATTTTCAAATTGAAATGTAGAGCATTGGGTCTGCTTTTTGAAAGTGAGCAGGCTGATTTAACGGCGCGCGCGGAAACGTTACAATTAGCTGTTTAGTTTAACTATTCCAATTTGGTTAGGCAATGCAGCTGGCTGCCCCATTTATAAATGACACCCCATGCAACTACCGTCCTGATTTGAATTTCAATCGCAAATTTCGAATAATACGAAGTTACGCAATCGCATTCTGGACGATTACTTCTGAAATTCGGGCGGTATCTTCTTGATTAGGCCGCTTTATTCCGAAATTATTGTACCCAGGACAGGCGTGTATAAATACAATAAAGTATTTTGTAAATAATATTATGATATTGCAAGGTAGATGGGAAAACACGGCCGAGTCTGTCTCATTTAAATACGGAAGCTCCGGCATTCGGATCTAGTTCGCTTCATTTTAATACTCCCTCTATGCGGTTATTTTCCATGTGAGAAAATCTGAAAGGATTTACATGTAACTTAGAATTTTATGTGTATAGAGTTTGCTTACACGAACGATTGAATTCCGCGTGATATAAATAGTATGAATCCAATTTATTGTACGAAGATTGTGTTTCATTCCGACTACAAAGTTCCTATCTCTCTCTCTCGCTAGTATTCCAATCGATTCGATTCGAGTAGGGAAAATAATATAGCGGGCATAGATACGTCCTCATCAGTCTGAAAGTATCTACGTTCGGAAAGTTTTGCATTGCCCTGCATGCAAAGTTGTACGAAGGTAGAGTAATTGCATTTCCTTTTAAACTACTGCTACTTTGAAGATATATACTATGACTATCCATTTTGTGACCCAGAAATAAGCTGAGAAGGTGCAACTTTCGATTCGATGTCAGCCTATGGGAAAATGACCATACGTAGCTTACTATTTTAATTGCTACATTTTTGTCCATTGCGCTACCACAACCACTCCTGGACTTGTTAGTAAAGATGGCCGATGAAGCCAATTAACGCCATTTTCTAGGCGGATGTTGTAAAAAATTAAGAAAATACACAGATGGCGCAAGGGGTATCACAACAATTTTTTACGGGTATCAAATTACCTTTTACAGTAACGTTCATTTTCTGATGGCGTAAGAAATGACAAGTAAATATATTACGCCCACAACAAGGCCATGCCAAGGAAACCTTCTACGGGACAAAAACACCGGCATAGACCACACAAAGACATGAAATAAATCATCTACAGCAATAAAATGCAAGAGAAAATACACATAAATAAAAGATCTTAAATTGTATGATAAAAATCAAATAATCAATTAAACAAGTTCATAAAAACAAAATACACAAGACATCACAAACGCAATGGAAAACATGATAAATCAATTCAGTACAAAAACACATCAAAATACCTGTACAATCAATTGAGATAACACAACTCGTCAAATAATAAATTGCATGAACATAGAAAACCTGTAAATGTTGTGGCTCTACTCCAGCCTTCAGTTAACATAAATTAATTTAACACGAAAAGTAGATACATGTGAGAATGCCAATAGCAAGTATTCATGTGAAAATCGATTATCGCTCAAGCAGAACATGCTTTAATAGTGGAAATGTTAATGAGAGGGTCCCTACTCGCCTTGCTAAGAACTGCAATCCGCACGAGACGAGTAGGCGGCGAAAGATCGAACTGTATTAGGTACCTACTCCACGGGAATAGAATGAACCACTCGCACACACAAACATCGAAACATCAAATAAGAGAGACCCCCTTCGTATAGCTAACGCACAATAACTGCAGCGCGCCACGAATCAGATACAGCGAACAATCAAACTATATATATATTAGGTACTTCCCTCACGGAATACTGATAATCAACTGAGATACCTACCCCAACCTTAGCAACGTCCTGTGAATATGATTGTCGATACGAAGCACCCTATACATCATGTTAGTTACACAAGCTGCCAACCGAAATCTGGTGGGATTACAGAAAAGGGAAAGAGAGCGAAGATGAGACGGATGGAATTTCTTGGAAGACCACATATGTTTACCATTTCAAACACCTGCAGTCCAGTTTTTTCCTAGAAATGCGTGAAATGCAGGGAATGGGCGATTTTCGGGTGGTTTTTAGGGGTATTAGCAGATCAAATTACAGCGTGGCTTGGGGTGGTCAATAAATAGGATTTAACATGTGTGTTCATGGTCTTTGTCTTGTAACCGGCTGAAGTGTAAAGTACGGCTTGTCTTGAAATATTTTGTTATACCTTAATCATTGCTGTGTGCTTTTGCTTTTTTATATCAGGTGAGGTATTTGCTTTATTCAATTAATCTATAAATGTGTGTAACTTGAATGCAGATTGTAACCCTTTACTTATGTACTTACTGAATTCAATCACTTGTACCTTTAATGTGTAACCTTTGTTGGTATTGGCAATCATGTTTCATTGTCGGTAGGGCTGTATCTGTGCTGTACATACTTGCATGTGTACATATTTAATTTGTGTATTGTGCTTTTTAGTCACTCTCGATTATTTCATTGCATTTCATTATATTTGCTTATTTGGGACTGTGAGTAATCAAGAGGAAGTGTGCTTGTTTAGAGGGGATCGAGCTATTCAAGTTTATACGGCCTTGGTGAACCTAACACTAACATTTTCACTCGTTCCGAACCCAACAACTTTAGCCCACGTCTACAGGCACTCCACTGGGCCTGGGTACTCCTCCCGCCCGGCGAGGTATATTTGACATCTCTTAGTTTTGTCCGATGTATGTGTTGTAATACCTGGGGAATGGCTCGATCCCATTTTGGTTACTCATAGCGTGTTTGTAGTAGTTACCCCGGTTTCGAGAGGGCTCAAAAGTGCTGTACATTGGATGTTGTTCATTATAGGACTACTCCAAATTAGGTTTTCCTGCAGTTTTCCTAATTCGTAAGGTAAATGCCGGAGTAGTATAGAACCACTTAAGACCCTCTGCAGGGGCACCGTTTTGGTATTAGCTGCAATATAAACTTAATCAACTATTGCTTTTGGTGTCCCTTACCCATAAAACGCCCTCAGTGCCTGCTGAGAACCCAGTTATTACACAACGTAGGTGTCCTACATGACGATCACGATCTTAGTGCACTCGGAGTGGCCCCCGAGTGACAGATTCTCGCGGGAAACTTAAGGGTGTATTCCACTTAAATTTTAATTCTATTTGACGTATGATGGGTTGCATAATATTTACTTGTAATGAAATGGTAACGAATAACCAAAGACTCAAGAATTTACCTGCCCAACCATTGTATAAAGTAAACAAGTAATTACGCTAATTTACCCAGGTCATTAGTCATTGTGACGAATATGCATATATAATTAAACATCGATTAGAAAACGCAAATCATTGTCACAACGGCTAATCCTCAATAAATTCACTTTTCCCAGTTTTTAATAAGACGCATATATTTTTTTTAACCCAGTAATTACTCCATGAATTGTATTGACCCTATCTGGAAAATAACGCATGTAAGCGAATAAGTACCTATAAATTAGATATCTTTAAAAAAATGTACATTTTTTTACTAATATTCTAGATGTGTTACAAAAAATCGTCTAATTCGGGAACAACACAAAATAAATGAGAACTAACGCTTTTTACGCAAATTATAACTCTTTCCGAAGGATGCTACAGGGAAATAATCTCAAATTTGTATCACACTGAAATTTTAGGGGTGTTTCAAAATTTCGTCTAATTCGGGAACAACACAAAATAAATGAGAACTAACGCTTTTTACGCAAATTATATCTCTTTCCGAAGGATGCTACATGGGAATAATCTCAAAATTTTATCACACTAAAAAACAAAGCTGATGCCGCTGACGCAACCCAAGAAGCTGAAAAAGATGACACCGAAGCGTCATAATGATTCGAGAGAGCGAAATATGAAGTTGAGTGGACCTTGCCTCAGAACTAATTGCAATTCTTACAGTCCCACTTAGAATGGCCCAACTCGCCACATTTGTAACAATTTGAGACAAACTTCTTTGACTTATCCCTTCGCCTACTACTATAATTTATGGGCATATTTTTACTGACAGCTTTCAGGAGCTTTTATCAATCAACCGCTGCTCAACAACACATAACCTCTCGCTAAGATTACCCAACGTTCGATTTTTCTTTGGTACCGACTCCCGAGCATTAATATTGGGCAGGCATCGCGTTCAAAACCCGATTCAGGAACAGTGAATTGTCCTCCTTCCAAGTCTCGTCTTGAATTCCTGCCCGAATTTAGCAATCAAATCCCCAAGTTCCTTTTCTCTTATACTAAAAAACTGCTTGAACAGGCGATCTTGCTTATTCTACGGAATGGAAACAAAAAGAACTATTTATCAGCAAATTGAATTTATTATTATTCGAAAAAATAATCAAAATTGTCTCGACTCCTGACTCAGGATTCCCCTAGGTCGAAGTTCGTATTTGTGGTAGATGAAGTTACAGGAACGGATGACGGTCCGAAACATGTAGTTAGTTCGGCCCAGATTGGAGAGATTCTCTTACTGGACCTATACGAGTCCTGCCTTCCTTATGTCAAGGTGCGTCTTTGTCGATAATTTATTAATTACTCCCGAGATAAAAGTTCATTACCTTCGGTACGACTCACGTAATGCACATATAAAATAGCCTTTATAATTGTGTCTGTCTATTGGGGTGTACATATTATAATTTTCAAGTTGCTAGTCGTACGGGGGTAAATGCTAAAACTAAAACTTTCATAATAAGCAATGTTACACCACTGTTTATTGTTTTGCGCCAATTTGTAACGTCCCCCTCGGACTTCCCCGAGTTATGAAATGACCAAAAACGTTTTTAAACTCCTACAAGTGATTTCTTATGCTACGTAAAAACATCAGAGACCCTCAGTTACCTATGTGTCGTTTAAAGAAAGCTTTACTATTTGTCTTGTAATAACAATTACCACTGTAGTGCATGAAGTTCATATGTTAAAATGTGACGTTAAAACAGTTGCTTATTCTGAGTTCCATAATCACAATGAGCACATTTGAAATCTTTAGAATCGGTGTCTTAAAATGTGTCGTTTAAGATATCGTTTGTGATTTGTTCTATACTTACAATGAGCACATTTAAAATCTTTAGAATCGGCATGTATCAAAAGGTGATCTTGAAAGTGGTACTTGTTACTTGTCTCGTAAACACAATGAGCACACTTAAAATCTTTAGAAACAGTATGTTTTAAAAGGTGTCTTTTAAAGTAGTATTTGTTACTTGTTTTGTAATCACAATTAACACATTTAAACTCATTCGGATCCATGTGTTGTAAAAGGTGTTGTTTATAGTAGGATTTAACATTGGTCTTGTAATTACAATTAGCACATTTAAACCCTATAGGATCGGTATGTTTTAAAAGGTGTCGTTTATAGTAGGCGTTAACATTTGTTTTGTAATCACAATTAGCACATTTAAAAATTGTAGAATCGGTATGTGTTACAAGGTGATCTTTAAAGTGATATTTGTTACTTGTCTCGTAATCACAATGAGCACATTTAAACTCTTTAAATTTGGTATGTTTTAAAATGTGTCGTTTAAAGCAGTATTTATCGTACGTCTTGTAATCACAATTAACACATTTAAAATCTTTAGGGATGGTATGTTTTATAATGTGTCGTTTATAGTAGGATTTTACATTTGTCTTGTAATCACAATTAGCACATTTAAACTTTTTAGAATCGATGTGGTTTAAAAGATGTCGTTTAAAGCAGTATTTATCGAACGTCTGGTAATCACAATGAGCACATTTAAAATGTTTAGAATCGATATGTTTTAAAAGGTGTCGTGTAAGACATTGTTTATTATTTGTTCCATAATCGCAATGAACACATTTAAAAACTTTACGATCTCTATGTTTTAATACGTGTTTTTCAAAGTAATATTTGTTACGTGTCTTGTAATCACAATTAACGCATTGGAGCACATTACGTTTGTGTACTAAAATGTGCCGTTGAAACAGTTGTTTATTCTTTGTTCCATAATCACAATGAGCACATTTGAAATCTTTAGAATCGATATGTTTTAAAATGTGTCCTTTAAGATATCGTTTATGGTTTGTGCTATAATCACAAAGAGCACAGTTAAAGACTTCCGAAACCTTACGCTTTAAAAGATGCTTAACTTGCAGCTTACCCTTTGTTGTGTGGTGATGGGAGTCGCATTCAAAATCATTGGAAATTTGAGTTTCAGTTTTCCATCCAAGATCTTCATTATCACACGATTTGGAGCACTGTGCAGTGATGGTAATTTCGTCCTTTATTGTAACCAATGCTTCGTTGCTTACTAAAATGTTTTCTTGGAGATCGGAATCGAATTCTTCTTCTTGTCTTGGTTCGATTTTAACGGCTGCTAGGACATCATTTCCGTCCATATCTACCATCAATAACTTTATCCAGAAATGTGTTAACAATTATGTTTTTGTTTATCTATAACACAGTTTGGTATTAAACAATACAAATGTTTTTAAGTTTATGAAAAGTGCCGACCTATACAGTTTTGGCGGTAGCTCAAGTACCGGCAAGGGTAAGTTAGGCTACGTTTTAACTGGAATACCTCTAAAGGTGGGTTCATAGTTTTCCGTAGATGGACGACGTACCATTTAAAAATTTACTGCCTTCCGATTGGCTAACGGAAACGTATGAACGGAGAGCTTTGAAACCACCTTTATTACTCAAATGTATAAAACACATAAAATACGTATATTTTGTTCTTCATTCTAATATACTTAGTTTGTGAAAGATACGAAACATAAGCTACACCCATAGTATTATTCCTGCGTTGATTTACCATGATTTTGATGCTTGTTATTTATTATTGCTAATTGATCTATTGTTTATTACTTATACATTGTTGGTCTTGAATTCCACATACTTCTCTTATCAATTTTGTCAATCTTGGAACAAGAGATAAAATAGATATCATAGTGCTCTTATGGTATGTTAGATCCCGTCCCATCCCATCCACAGGGCTGCTGTCTAATCATCATACCTAATTGTAAGAACTGTATGTGTTTGTAGTTTCATACTCACAATGAGGACATGTAAAATTATTAAAAACTAATTATGTTTTAAAAGGTGTCTATTAAAGCAGTATTTGTCATTTGTCTTGTAATCACAATTAACACATTTAAACATTTTAGAATCGGTGTGTGTTAAAAGGTGTCGTTTAAAGCAGTACTTATCGTTTGTCTCGTAATCACACTTACCACATTTAAACTGTTTCGTATCCTTATGTTTTAAAAGGTGTTGTTTAAAGCAGTATTTATTATTTGTCTCGTAATCACAATTACCACATTTGAAATCTTTAGAATCGGTGTGTGTTAAAAGGTGTCGTTTAAAGTAATGTTTGTTATCAGTCTTATAATCACAATTAGCACATTTAAAATCTTTACAGTTGGTATGTTTTAAAAGATGTCGTTTAAAGTAATTTTTATTATTTGTCTTGTAATCACAATTAGCACATTTAACATATTTAGAGTCCGTATGGGTTAAAAGGTGTCGTTTAAAGCAGTATTTATCATTTGTCTTGTAATGACAATTAGCACATTTAAAATCTTTTGAGTCAGTATGATTTAAAAGGTGTTGTTTAAAACAGTAGCTGTTATTTGTCTCGTAATGGCAAATATCACATTTCAGATTCTTAGATTTGTTATGTGTTAAAAGGTGTCGTTTAAAGTAATTGTTGTTATTTGTTGCATAATCACAATGAGCGCATTGTAGCACATTACATTGGTGTGTTAAAATGTGCAGTTGAAACAGTTGTTTATTCTCAGATCCATAATCACAATGAGCACAATTAAAGCCTGAAACATAATGCATTAAAAAATAATGTTTGACTTCTAACTTACTGTTTGTTGTGTGTGGACCGAAGTCACATTCACAACGGTTGGCAATTTGAGTTTTAATATCCCATCCACAATCAGTTTGTTGTACTTCTTCAGTATCGAGCGATTTGGGGCACTGTGCAGTAATGGCAATTTCATTCTTTATGGTAACCAATACTTCTGTGCTTACTAAAATCTCTTCCTCTGGTTCGATTTTAATGAGTGGTAGAACATCATTTCCGTCCATATCTAGCATCAATTACTTTATCAACAAATGTGTTGCAATAACGTTTTTGTTTATAAAAAATCCAGTTTAAAAACAATACTCACAGTCTATTTATAGCTCTAGCTGCAACATAGGCAGGATTTTGTTCTGGCTGTAGCTCAAGCACCGGAATAGTTACCGTTTCACTCCAGTGGCGTATCGATGGGTTTTGTTCAAGGACATTAATTTAACGTCCTTGGTTTTGTTTTACGCTGTATCCCCAATTAGATTAAGAATGTAAAGGTGAACGCCTCTGAACCTGGTCCGTAAGGTTGCGGGATCCCATCCGGCAATGAATCACTTGTTTTTCAAGCGAACCGGAATCTTTGTGAGGTATTTTGCCTGTCATAAGCTTAATCCTCTAATCTTCTATGGTGCTGGTCCGAATTTTACTCATTTCCAGAATATCTTTAATAATTTATCAACCATCAGTCATTTGATTAAAATGTATATTAAATTTAAATATAAAATAGTAACAAAATAACAACAAATAAGTCAGTTTTTTTCATTTAATTAGATCTGGCGTGAACTGACGCTCGCAATATATTTTACAATAAAAACAGCCAAAGGTTGGAGATGAAAATTACAAACGTATTAAGTACTATGCATATTCTTAAATGTTATTTACGTAAATTAGGACACAAAGACCTCTCTCATAAAGCCACACACCCAAGAATGAATAATTAAGTTACCAAGCATTGTGTTCCTTGTAAAAACGGTTTGTGTGCCTTACAAGGTGTTTTTTAAGACAGCATTTGATATGTGTCTCATAATCGCAATGAGCACATTTAAAATCTTTAGATACTTTATGTTTTAAAACGTGATTTTTAAAGTAGCGTTTGTTATTTGTCTCATAATTACAATTAGTGCATTTGAGCGCATGTACATTACTAGAAAGTTTGTGCGTTAAAAAGTGCACCTTTAGATATCGTTTAATATTTGTTCTATAATCGCAATGGGCACATTTAAAATCTTTAGAATCGTTATGTGTTAAAAGATGCTGTTTAAAGTAGCATTTGATATTTGTCCCGTAATCACAATAAGCACATTTAAAAGGTTTAGAGTCGATATGTTTTAAAATGTGTCGTTTTAAGCAGTATTTGATGTTTGTCTTGTAATCACAATAAGCACATTTAAAGTCTTTAAAATCGCTGTGTTTTAAAAGGTGTTGTTTAAGACATCGTTGTTTATTTGTTCCATAATCGCAATGGGCACATTTAAAATCTTTAGAAACTTTATGTCTTAAAAGGTGTTCATTAAAGTGGTATTTATCATTCGTTTGGTAACCACAACTAGCACATTTAAATTCTTTAGAATCGATATGTTTTAAAAGGTGTCGTTTAAGATATCGTTTGTTCTTTGTTCCATAATCACAATGAGCACAGTTAAAGCCTTTTGAAACATTTGGCTTTAAAAGATGTTGTTTAATTTGCAGCTTGCTATTTGTTGTGTGTTGACTAAAGTCACATTTAAAATCGTTAGAAATTTGAGTTTTAATCTCGGTCTTAATATCCCATCCACAATCAGTTTGTTGTGCTTCATTATCGAGCCATTTGGAGCACTGTGCAGTAATGATAATTTCGTCCTTTATTGTAATCAAGGCTTCGTTGCTTACTACAATGTTATCTTGAAGATCGGACTGGATTTCTTGTTCTTGTTTTGGTTCTATTTTAACAAGTGGTACGACATCATTTCCGTCCATATCTAGATAATGTTTTCAAGACATTACAGTTACGTTTTTACTTTTCAAAAATGAAGTTTGGTAGGTATCAAGCAATACAAATTTCTTACCGATCCTTTTGGTTCAGTCGTAAACAAAGCTCTGGCTGCACCTCAAGTACCGGTAAGGGTTGGCTTTCATCTACAGCGTACGTTCAACAGACGAAGCGCTTCATGAGCGCTTTCTAAAGGCGCGAATACTTTAGCAAGGTTTCTTGCGCGAGTTGCTGTCTAAAGCCCGCTTGACATGGAGCAATAAAAATTGCAATTGCATGCAAGTTGCAAGAAAAATTGCGAAAGGCATGCGCAGTTCAAAGCCAGCTGATCAATTGCTGCAAGAGACTTGCATGCAATTTTTATAGGACCGGTGCTATTTTTCTTGCATGAATCGTGCAATTCTAGGGATAAATCTAGTTGTTTTTGTGGCACCAACCTAGTAAAATACAGCGGCGGCAACTGTGATGCTGAGAGACGCACTCATTACTTGTTTTTACTAATCTTATTTATTCTTGTAATTTTCATGTTTCTTCAAGCAATCAAAATTTAATTTTCATTTGAGGTTAACAACTTTGTTGACAAATCCATATGTTTCTTCTGTTGGCAGACATGTGGCAATTGAAATAGAATTGCACCATGTCAAATACCATGCAATGCTTATTGCATGCAAGGATTTGACCTTGCAATTTCTTTCTGCAAGTTCTTGCGCGTAGTATTGCTCCATGTCAAGCGGCCTTAAATAATATTACCTTTAGACTATCATACTTCTCATGTGATTTGTCATAATGATAAGTAACAAGCATTTAGATTTGTGTTTACACTACTATTTTTGGTATTATGGCTGTTTTGCACTAATGCGCAAGCTCATGTCTTACCACTACGGTAACTATCGTATAATTTTCGTTAACGTAAGATTTTACGGTTTCGTTTTTACGTTCTTACGGCTACGGAACTATAAATCCGGCTTAAGACAAATCATAAGGAAATAATATGGAAATAATACGTAAATCGTGGAATAGGAATGTTTCTATTTCTGCATGACAAATGACATGACTTATTTTAAATATCCAAGTGATCCCGCCCTTTTATGATTACTTTTTGCATTTTGCTGTTGTACTTATCTGAAAAAGCTGAATACTTGAGTAAACCAGTAAACTTTTGATTATATCATTGATTATAGGTGTGTATAATCAATGATTATAGGTATATTAGTTACTAATGAAAGAATAAATTACATAAACAATAAATCGAGCAATAAATATTTACGAGTATATTGGTATTTGGTTGTTTGGTTGTAGTGGTGTTTTCAGACACACATTGTCAAATAGTGTCTTGATTGGTAATTAACCCTTCAAATGTTTGGGGTAATCTTTCAAATAAGGGTACACTCATCCTTAATGTCGACCAAGGGGACGATTCTGTTTGCTTTGTTAATGCAACGTATAACGGAGAAATTATTTTTAAAATAATTGTTAAACTTTTTTCGTTAAAAATGTACTATGATTTTTGAGGCACTTTAGAAGTTCACCTATTTGTGCTTTACCTTCCTTTTTTTCCAAAAATCGACTGCACCAATATTTCTCGGGAAAACACTTTTTCTTATTAATTTTGGTGCGTAGAATCCAAAACAATTCGTACTTTTTCGATCAGACTTCTCAATCAAAAGTTATAGGCTAGAAACCAATTTCGAAAGAAAATTCAAAGGACTGTAACTTTTGAACTAGTAGCCCAATCTTGGAACTTGGAACATTTTAATTTAGAGAAGTTATATAGGTTTCGTAACTTCTTGTATTAAAGTCATGTGAAAAACCTGTCAAGTGTAAAGTAAAACATTAAAACTCTTACGAAAAATATGTTGGTAGTAAATATCATACCGGGTGATTCATTAGAAGTGAGGACAATTTGAATTTCCCGCAAATCAAGAAAATTATGATGTTGGTACTAACTGATGATCATTTATTTAATTGCAGTGGTGTATCATCATGCTTTCAGTAAATCGTTTACTTATTAATAATCTACAAATACTGCTTCTGTTTTACCACAAATTATAAACTAACACTAGACACAGTCACATTTCTTACATATTTTAGTGCATCAACTCTAAAAATTGTTCAAAATGGAAAAAGTAATAAACCGCAAATGGCACACAACAATTAACGGCGACACTGGTTTCTTAAATGACAGTCATGACAGAAAAAAATTACTAAATTACTAACGAAATTCAAACCGTCAATCTAACAATGCAAAAAATACTAAAACCTTACGTGCGAAATTCAAGCGTTCATCACTTCTAATGAATCACCCGGTATAACATATCATATAAAAAATCATGTGAGATATATTATAGTGTAAAGGTACCTTACAAGGTTGATCCGCCAGTTTCAAATGGCGCGGTTAAAACGTGCAGATTTCTTTGCAAGCGCGCGCCAGATTTAACCAGGACAGAATTGTCTGTCAGTGACCCATCAAGCATAAGTTCAATCCGGCGGATCAACCTGTGTATGTATTAAGGCCGCTTGACATGGAGCAATACAACGCGCAAGAACTTGCAGAAAGAAATTGCAAGGTCAAATCCTTGCATGCAATAAGCATTGCATGGTATTTGACATGGTGCAATTCTATTTCAATTGCCACATGTCTGCCAACAGAAGAAACATATGGATTTGTCAACAAAGTAGTTAACCTCAAATGAAAATTAAATTTTGATTGCTTGAAGAAACATAAAAATTACAAAAATAAATAAGATTAATAAAAACAAGTAATGAGTGCGTCTCTCAGCATCATAGTTGCCGCCGCTGTATTTTACTAGGTTGGTGACACAAAAACAACTAGATTTATCCCTAGAATTGCACGATTCATGCAAGAAAAATAGCACCGGTCCTATAAAAATTGCATGCAAGTCTCTTGCAGCAATTGATCAGCTGGCTTTGAACTGCGCATGCCTTTCGCAATTTTTCTTGCAACTTGCATGCAATTGCAATTTTTATTGCTCCATGTCAAGCGGGCTTTACTCAACGCCATAATGGAATGCGCCCGCTATCAAAGTTTGGCCGGTTCTGTCACCACAACTTTTGGATGTATTAGAATTATTTGAGGTTATGCTACTCGTATTTTGGAAACTTCAGTCCAACGAGATAGAAAATAGTATTTCGTTGCTTCAGCCCTAATGACCAACAAGCAAGACGTCAAATATTCCGATTTCAATCAAATTTGTCGAATATGCCTTGTAAAATGTGCGGAATTAACGTCGATATTTCAGTCTGCAATGTACGAAACGATGATCTCCCTCACCTCGCTTCAGGTTGCGGCACGATACTCAAAACCAAGTCCACTGACCGCACCTTTTGCAGATTCGAGAAAACGACGGTCTTCCACAATCGATATGTGCGAAGTGCGCGGGCCAGCTTCTCGGTATATTCTCGTTCAGGAGACGTTGCGAGGAGAGCGACTATGTCCTGAGGTCCATTAGCGAGGCGTTCGCGGTGGGAGTCCGCGAAACGCCAGATAATTGTGTCAAGGTTGGTGGACACGTTTGCACAGTGTGCACGAAGGAGTTTAAGAGCGCAAACGTGCTTAAACGACACGTCCGACTGCATAGGTATGGCGTAATGTCGGTCGACTGAAGACCCTTACTGTCGAATTTTAGTGTGGAAAAGAAGCACGTCTGCTCGACTTGCGGTAAGCGATTTTACAGCGCAACCGATCTAACAATCCACACTCGAACTCACACCGGCGAAAAGCCACTACAATGTAAAGTTTGCCTGAAGGCGTTCTCGGACCCGCGCGGATTGAATAGTCACATGAAGACTCACACGGGTAACGAGTCGACTTGGTCGATGTCAGCTGACGGATCGTTTCCAGGTGCCCGGCCGTACAAATGCGATGTTTGCGGCAAACAGTTTGCGCATTCTTTCGTGCTCAAGACCCACACGAGGATTCATACAGCCGAACGGCCCTACGTGTGTTCGATGTGCGGCAAGACGTTTGTGTACGCCCACAATTTGGCGATTCACACGCGAACGCATACGGGTGAAAGGCCGTACGCGTGCGTCGAGTGTTCGAAAACATTCAGTTCGAGCTCCACCTTGTCGGCCCATATGATCGTTCATACCGGAGAGAAAAGGTACCGATCAGTTCTCGGCGATCTCTAGAGCTTTTCTTGCAGATTTATCTGCAGCGTTTGCGGGAAGAAGGTGGCACGCTCCGGCGACCTCGCAATTCACATGCGCAGCCACACCGGAGAAAAGCCCTACAAGTGCGGCCTGTGCAGCAAGCGTTACCGAATGTCGTGCCACTTAAGGGCGCACATGAAATCGCACACAGGTGAACGCGTTTCGTTTCCAAATCCCCCAACCGAAGTCTTTCCTTGCAGGCGAAAGGGATCACGTTTGCGAGGTATGCGGAAAGGCGTTCGCCGATTCCAGAGTCCTACGCTCGCACATGACCACGCATACCGGTGAAAAACTGCACGTTTGCGACGTATGCGGGCGCAGCTTCGGGCATTACAGTACGCTGTCGAGTCACCGTAAAGTGCATCGGACGAAGGAGCTCCTCTCTCCCCAGCCTGACGAATATAAATTAATAATTGACGAAACAAAGTTGGAGTATTAATTGTATAATTACAACAATTACAAAGTTTCTTATTAGTGCACCCGTTTCTGCCGTACGAACGCCGCCTAGGAGTAGATCATTTGTCTCGGAAGGTGATTGTTAGCGATTGGTCCGACTACGTATCCCACTAATCCAAGCACGACGGTCCAATTGAAGAGGCCGATTACTGTAAATATGATCAAGAAGACGATGTCTAAAGTACAAGGTTACGGAAAGTCTACGAAATGAATCATGTGATTTAAGTTAAGGATACGTATCATCACTCGCTCCCATTTCTCAACCATGTATAATTCGGTTATTAGTAGATAGCGAAAGTACCAGTAATTTATGAATTTCCATATTTCCTGAAACATTTTAGTGGAAAAGTGAGATTATTTAATTGTGGAATGTAGGGTTAATTGTACGACTGGATTTTAAATGACAGTTGAGCGTGCTGCCAACTGTAAAATGTATTCCCCCAAATAAAGTTTATACAGAGGGCGTATTAAATACTGACTTGTTCATTTGTCATATAAGTGACAGCACTTGATTACGGTGGCTGACTGCTCAGCCATTTTGGAGCAGCTGACAATGCAAAACTGTGCACAAAAAAGTGTTTAATAAGGTGTAAGGTCTTATCTTTATGCAATAATAAACGTTGAAATAATCATTGGTTTTTCCTTGAATAATAACAATACATATGGATATGTCAGTGCCTTCCAACATGGCGGACGAGTCGGCTAGATATCCTAGCTATAATCACTGTTGTGGCATAGGTATCAAGATATTTGTAATTAGATACAAGGACAAATGAATGATATGGAGAGATGAATTCCGTCCGTCTACCCTTACACCAGGCTTAGGCTGTACCGAAACCGCCATCCCGCGAGAATAGAGGCAAGGGAACCCACTGTCAACCAACCGCACTCCTAAAAATTAGCGGGGAGACTCTTTAGATTGAAAGTTGTAATGATCTTGGCCTCCTATCTTGGCGGGCTAACGCCAATTTCAAGTCGCCCCGAAATATTTATTTGACCATAGGTATTCTGTAGTAGCGGGACGCCAAACTTAACATAGCTGCCTATTTAAATATTCTCGCTCAAGTTTCCCGCGAGAATTTGTCACTCGGTGCCTCGGTGGTGTACGTAGTTATAACTGGGTTCTAAGCAGGAGCTGAAGATATTAATGGGTAAGGAACACCAAAAGCAATACCTGATTCAAATTATATTGAAGCTAATATCAATTTGGATGAGGCCGAAGCCTATTAAAGCCAAATGGCACGATCCCCTAGGACTCGTGAGAGAAGATCGTACCCAAGAAACTATCCGTCGCAGTCTCCAAGAACGTACATGTCAAAGTCTAGAGCTACCACCTAATGTACAGCACTTTTGGGCCCTCCCGGGAGTAAAACTCTTTAGCACAAACAGGGGTAAATACTACGTACACGCTATGAGTATCCAAAATGAAATCGAGCCATTTCCCAGGTATTACAACACGTACAATGTACATCAGGCAAAACTAAGAGATATTAAATGTGCCTCGCCGGACGGTAGGATTACCCAGGCCCAGTGGGGTGCCTGTAGACGTGGGTTAGAGTTGTTGGGTTTCGGAACGAGTGAAAATGTTAGTGTTTGGTTCACCAAGGCCCGTATAAACTTGAATATCTCGATTCCCAATAAACACACACGCTTTGGCTACTCCAGCTTGTCACGGCACAATAAACAATATAACAAAAGGCAATGAAATAATTAAACCAATGCCAAAGAGGTTCAAGAGTGACTAAAAATGAACACAATGGACACAGACTTACCGACAATGAAACATAAACACATTCTCTACATCGTGTTTATTAACTTCCCCAAGCGAGACGCTGTGACTTGATCCCTTAACATCCCTAAAAACCACTCGAAAAACGTCCATTTCACGCATTTGTTGTTGAAATGGCATGTGGTCTTCCTCTTTTATATATGGGTCTTCCTTCCGAGATATTCTATCGGTCCCATCTTCGCTCTCTTTCCCTTTTCTGTATTCCCACCAGATTTCGGTTGGCAGCTTGTGTAACGAACATGATGTATGGGATGCTTCGTATCGACAATCATAAATTCACAGGATGTTGCTAAGGTTGGGGCATCTCAAATTTCTCTTAGACTGACGATGATGTGTTTGTTAATGATTTCTTCACCTTAATTGCCTTGGGCTTGGTTCCATTCCATTCTTTTTGGGCTCCTCGTCAGAGTCGCGGGTTCTCAAAGAGGGATCTGGTAAGGGGAGAAGCTCCTCGAAAGAGGGGACGGCTCTAACGCAGGGCCGTATTGAATGACCTGGTTGTGAATGTGGGTCAGCTCCTATTTGCAAAAGAATTAGGATTGGCGCACATGAGGCGATGACCAAGAAACGCCGGCGCGAGAGTAAAACATCAGGTCAAGCGCGCCTTGCGCGAAAGCCTAACATCGTTGGCTCAAAGGGCCAAACCAAGCGTCTCAGATCGGAGGGAAGTACAGGGCCTGCTTGAGAGGAAGCGTATAGATTTTGGAGCACCCAAACTTAGGGGTGTATCATGAGCAAGTCGTTGCGGCGGAGCTCAGGGTGACCATTGTTCCAGTGTCGCAGCAGGAGGTGGACATGATCTGAGCCTCAGTCGATGTGTATTATGGCTGCATTGAATGCAGTTGTCGACGGAATGGAAGACTGTCGTATGAAGACAGCTGCAAACTGCGTACCTTTCGAGGAAAGAAAAGAACACCTTGGTGGAACTCCGACCTTGAAAAGGTTCGTGGGCTATTTAATAAGGGCCATGCGGACTGGAGAGATCTTAAGATCGCTCAGCGCAGGTATAAAGACCATTATTCGAAGGTCTAAACGAGGATCATGGAAGACCAATTCTGTGGTAACATGGAGGGTCTTACTGATAGTTCAAAAGCTTCGTAAGATCCTTTTGAAAGACCCGGGGCAAAAAGTGGGTAGGACTTACATGCGGCAGATCTATACAACTACCGCGGGTGAGGCTCTCACATGTCTCCTGGAAACACTCTTTCCTGGGGACTACGTAAGTTCAGACCCACCAAAAGGATCTACTCGGGTCGGTGTAAGGCCGTTCTGCTGGCGGGGTGGTTACCGAGGGATCTTTGAGATGAGCGACCACCATGTTCAGCCCATTTAGGAGTTCCAGACCGGAGGATACTCCCGCCTTTTCTGCAGAGAGGCCTGGGGCTTGTAGGAGAGCCCACTTGAAGGTTCTGCGGCGAGGAGGCAGATGGAACTACCTAGCAGTGGTCTGTCACTGTGACACCTTGATCATAGACATACAGCTCCTTGTTTAAACAAGGTTCTATCTTTTATTGAGAGGAATGGACTCTGAACTTAGTTGCGAAAGAAGGGGGTAGGCGAAATGGGCCTTTGAGAGGTTCCACCCTGTATATACAACTTAGGACGATACATACATTTTTGAGAGTTGGCAACCGTGCAATTTCTAGGTGGGGAAAAGCTACCTGCGCTATCTAAAAAGCACAGAGGGGGCTTACGTTTGGCAGCTTGTCTGGAATGGCGGTCGTGAACGAGTCGCTCCATAAATGTTTGTTGTTATTTTGTGTTATTTAATGCAGGTAGTAATTTTTGCGTTTCTTTATATCGTATTTGCGTTTTGTATGCCGCATTTTATATTTTTTGCGTGTTTCAATCTTTGTTTTTGAAATTAACTTGGTTTAACCGCAATGCAGAATGACATGTTTAATACCGTTATCCTATTGTTTGTAATCGTTTACGTTTTTGGTGTAATGTTTGCTTAATTTTTGCTTATTGATGTTGATTCTTGGTCTTGTCCCTGAAGTTTCAATCATATAAGCTTTGATCATTTTATTTTAATATGTGAAAATTACCGATTAGTTTGATGTGTGTACTGACTTGTTTGTAACTAACAATTTTCTCCGTGAATGAAGCAGTCACGGGGGTGGTAAAAACTGTAGTCAAAATTGACTTACGACACCTAATTCCGCGATTGTCTTCGACATTCAACTGTAGGCTCGAAACCAGGGGCGGGTTACCTATCTTTCCGGAGCGGGAGTACGCTAATCAAAGCTCCTCAGTTTAGAATCTATGTGCGATAAGTGAGTTCCGATTCGTAATTTCCACATATCTTGTCTCTAGTTAAATTTGCCTACAAGGCCATATAAATTTCCATCTTGCTTTTAATGAAAGGACTTTATTGTCTGTATCATGTATCATTATTAAACAAACTTTTCACAATTTCAGTGTTTTATTTTACGTTCCTTCCTTACTGTGCTTCAGGTCAAAGCGTTGTTTACAACTAACGTAAGGGGGCCCTGCCTTAGATGTCTTATCACATGCCCCTTTTCAAATTTAAGCGGGATCTTGTTTAGTTTTGGAGTAAATAGTCATTCGGGTGGCCATTTTTAAACGCTGCCGAGTCGACTTTAGTGTGAAGTTAGCGTAGAACCTGGGGGTTTAGTACACTACAGCCTTTAGTGTACCTGCTGAAACGGGCTCCCCTACGAATAGAGTAAAATAGACTGATTAGCGACTTCAATTCTTTAAGTATGAATCTACCGAAGTTCCAAATTACTTAGTGGCTATCATTTTGAAATGCAACTTTAGTCTAAGAGTTACCGTATCAAGGACCTGAGATACATTCTGGACTAAATGATGGTCCGGATAACCAACAATGTATCTCATGTACTTGATGTAGGAGATTTGGGAATGATATTTTTCACAAATGGGAAAGGAGCGAAGTTGCTTTAAGATCTACTTGTGCTGGCCATTCTCACTCTGTAGGTGTCCGCGAATGTAGTCACCGCATAGTTATTAATTTTGCGTAGTAGTCTACTAGTCGTACATACTGCTCTGGGTACCTTTTATGGAAAATTTGCAAAGTATGGGATTAGAGGTTGGTCGAACAAGAAGACTGTAGCTAATTCTGGGAAAAACTGTATTAAAAAGTAAACTATACAAAAATTAAAAAAACAATTTCACTACATAACTTAACAGATATGCTATCATTGACTTATCTACATAAATAATATATAAAAATTATATACTAATGTTACAGAAAATTTTAATTACATCTGTCGAATGCTGATAGTGATACCACATTTGTGTAATATGGATAGTTGGTTGTAAAATAAAGTAATTTCATAACCGCATCTTGGAATGTTTGACTAGTATCTAGCCAATAGTAGTTTTTCTTTTAGTTTATTTATGTACAAATCGTTACATGTACATATTTGGTAACTTCAAGTATTGAACTTGTACATGACATATACACTTCAATTAACAATCTAAAAATCACAACACTAGTAAAAGTAAGATGGCAATGTTACATTAAATAGTGACATTTAAAAATACACAGAAGAAAACAAAGTTGCAAACTCATGAATAAGCTACATTATAAAAGAGGCATTATTTATTAACAAAGTTCATAATCCTTCTAACAAAAAAAAACCATCGAAAGTGTCCATTGTAAAGGACACAGTCGGTAATAAATAACAGTTCTAAAACGTTAACAAATCACATAATATAAATAATACCAAAATTACAAAAAATATCTCCAAATTGTTTTAAGTACACTGGAAAAAGGCCACATCATCAATTAAGGCATATTATCTGATTGAGAAAAATAGTTAAACTCTTCGAGATCTAGAATATTCAAGTAAAGCATTCTCTAATATACAACACACACGTCTATATTAAAGCTGGTAATTTTCATTTTTTAATTTGAAAGATTGGTTCGGGCACCGGTGACGTTCTCGCACGCTAACTTATGACGTGTCTCATTTTGTCGTCTTCGGTAGGTGTCGTTTCATGTGTAGGGCAAGATGGTCCGATCTGGCAAACGATCTTTCGCATACGGCGCATTTGAACGGTTTCGCTCCGGTGTGTTTTCGGTAGTGGCGCGTCAGTTCGTCCGATCTTGCGAATCTCCATTCGCATTCGGGCCATTGGCATTGGTATGGTTTTTCGCCTGGAATGAAAAAAAAAACGTAATCGGCTAATAACCACAGACTCTACAATTTATCTTCATTAAAGCCCTTTCGGGTTTCCCTCTGATCAAAAGAGCGCGATCGTGTTTTAGGTAAGAAAACTCGAGAGAAAAGTCCACTAGTAGAAGTGTGATTTGTCATCTTTCTCTTACATTGCATCGACTATAAGCTGAATTCGCTTGGTCTAAACATCTCACGACGAGCTTGATCCAAATTTAGTCATCTTCACTTCTTCAGATTCATTGAGGGGGGCAGCTGAATCGTTAGTTTCATTGTCTGACTCATTTTCCTGTGTGTACAGTTTCTCCTTTCATTTTCTGGCATTTAAAAAAATTCCTTGCGCTTCTACGATTTCTGTGAACCTCTTCCTTGAATTCTTGAATACTTCAGATTTTTCAAGAATGAGATTGCACCAAAAGTGATTTTTCAGTTTCTTCGAATTCTTCAAGTACCTCAGATCTCCATTAAAATTCTTCCGATTTTCCAGGATTTGTTCTTTTCAGATTCTTCAGACTCCTCGGACTCGTCAGACTCTTCAGACTCTTCAGATTCTTCGGATGATCCTTCGTATATCCCTTCGGACGATTCTTCTGACGAATCTTTAGACCGTTCAGATCTTGTGGGTCCTTCAGATTCTACAGATGATTCTTCAAATTGTTCGGATTACTCGGATTCTTCAGATTCTCCGGATTCTTCGGATCTTTAGGATTTTTCGGATTCTTCAGGTGCTTCGGATTCTACAGATGATTCCTCAAATTCCTTAGATTACACAGATTCTTCGGATCCTTCAGATTCTCCGTATCCCTCGGATTCTTCAGACTCTCCAGACTTCAGATACTTTGTCGGGCGACTCTTCGGATGGTTTTCCGGATGATTCTACGGATAATTCTTCAGACGATTGTTTAGATGATTCTTCAGCGTATCGTCAAAATGATTTTTTAGATATTGAGATTCTTCTGATTCTATAGACAATTCTCCGGACAATTCTCAAGACGATACCTTGGATGATTCTTCGGATAATCCTTCAGATTCTTCAAATTTTTTTCCGGGCGATTCTTCGGATGGATTTCCGGATTAGTCTCCGAATGATTGTACGGATAATATCGAATGATTCTTCAGACGATTGTTTAGATGATTCTTCAGCGTATCGTCAAGATGATTTTTCAGATATTCAGATTCTTCTGATTCTACAGACAATTCTCCGGACAATTCTCAAGACGATACCTTGGATGATTCTTCGATGATCCTTCAGATTCTTCAGTTTTCTTTCGGGTAATTCTTCGGATAGTTTTCCGGATGAGTCTCCGGATGATTCTATGGATAATTCATCGAATGATTCTTCACGCGATTGTTTAGATGATTCTTTAAATATTCAGATTCTTCTACTTCTACAGACGATCATTCAGATTCTACAGATGATTCTTGAGATTATTCCCCGGACGATTCTCCGGACGTTTATTCGGACGATTGGTCGAATTATTCTTCGGATGATTCTTCGGACGATTGTTCCGACGATTCTTGGGATGTCCCTTCGGACGGTTCTTCGGAGGATTCTTCGGACGATTTTTCGAACGATTCTTCGGGTGGTTCTCCCGCAGCATTTTTGCGGGATTAATCCCGCACATAAATGGAGCGGGATCCCGCGGGATTTGCGGGACTGAGGAATTTGTCAACCAAGGGGGCGACTCTGTTTGCTTTGTTAATGAAACGCATAACGGAGAAATTTTTAAACCAATTGTTAAACTTTTTTTGTTAAAAATGTACTATGATTTTTGAGACACTTTAGAAGTTAACCTTTTTGTGCTTTACAGGTGATTTTTTGACTTCTAAGTTAGGCTGAAGGTACTTTTTTGTTGAATAAATATTTAAAATTTTGCGGGATCCCGCAAATACCGGGATTCCGCGGGACTAACTTCTAACGATCCCGCAAATACCGGGATTGAGATTTTGCTGCGGGATTGCATTCCCTAGCGCTGTCAGAATATTTTTTTCCGGTCGATCTGAAACAATTTTTTTTTCGGGCCAAAAAAAAGGCAGTACCTTCCTTTTTTACCAAAAATCGACTGCACCAAAATTTTTCGGGAAAAAACTTTTTCTTATTAATTTTGGTGCGTAGAATCCAAAACGATTCGTACTTTTTCGATAAGACGCCTCAATCAAAAGTTATGGGCAAAAAACCAACTTCGGCAAAAAATTCAAAGGGCTGTAACTTTTGATCTAGTAGCCCGATCTTGGAACTGTTTGAAATTATGGATTCTACAAGCCACATTCTATCAGAAATTATTTTTTTCCGGTCGATCTGAGACAATTTTTTTTCGGGCCAATATAATCTTCCTTTTTTTTACCAAAAATCGACTGTACCAAAATTTCTCGGGAAAAAACTTTTTCTTATTAATTTTGGTGCATAGAATCCGAAACAATTCGTACTTTTTCGATAAGACGTCTCAATCAAAAGTTATGGGCAAAAAACCAATTTCGACAAAAAATTTCAGATTCATCTCATTTATCGTTCGATTTTCAAAATTCTCCTTTTCCAATATCCTTTAAATCATTTAAATTGGTAAGATTCTTTAAACTCATTGAATTTATCGGTTTATACTCCTCTAATGTTTTAGTTTCATAAGTTTCCTCAGATACTTCAAATTTTTTCGATTTTCGAATTTTTTGACATTCTTCAGATCCTTGAAATGTTTCATATTCACGATTTTTCACATTTTTTTAATTTTTCAGTGTCTGGGAATTCTTTCGATACCTATTCCATATTCTTCAAACCTTTGATTCAGTTGTACAAGTTTCTTCAGATTCCTAAATTTTTTGATTTTTCAAATTTTTTTGATTCCAAGGATCCTTTCAATTTTTGAGATCCAAACGATTTTTCAATTATTTCATTTTCGGAGAATTCTTTCGATAGTTCGAATTCTTCAAATCTTTAAAGTTCTATAAGATTCTTCACATTCTTAAACCTTTTTTGATTTCCAAGATTTTTTTGTTCTTCTGGCGCCTCAAATTTGTCAGCTCCAAAAGATTCTCCAAACTCTTTTTTGAATTTTTCAGTTTCTCCAATTCTGTTCAGATTCTTAACATGTTTCATATTCGTGATATTTCTGCAAATATTTCTTTTCGAGATTCAAGAAAAATCTCTTAATCCAACTAGAAGCAAGTGTGGATGGGCTGATTAATTTGCAGTGGAATTCTCGGAGAAAAATCTTCACATTGAAAAGATACGCATATGCTACTTTCACAAAAAATAATGGGGTTGGGGAGGGGGAGGGACTATTTTATTTTTGACTTCAAAAGTTTTCGAAACAATTTTAGGCACTTTTCCTAAGCATCCAAGTACTAAAGATTTTTGAAGCATTCCCAAAACCTGCACCCATTTTGGACATTTTCAAAAAATCGTTTCTCCTGTTACTAGTACCTGTATGTATCCTCTGGTGCGCCTTGAGGTGTGAACTCTTAGTGTAAACCTTGGTGCACCCTAAAACAAGACGTTTAGCCCTCACTTGTGCGGGAGGTTAACACCGTTACCTACCTATGAAATCACAGTGGTGTATCCGCCTCTTCTCCAGTTCGGGGTTATTTCGTCTGTTGTATTTGAGTGACGTGGTGAGGCGATGCGTACTGCCGGGCGTCGTGTTCGGCGTCTGCTGGCAGCCCGGGTTGGGGTAGGGCGGTGGAGGCGTGCGTCTCGGAAGCGTGCCGCCCGGCGATCCGGGCTCGGAGCTGGGCGGCGTGAGAGGCGAGGTGTACATGAGGCGCGACATCGGCGGGTAGAGGGCGTTCGCGGGCGCCGGGCCCGGCGTGCTGCCGCTGTTATATTTGTACTGCTGGGGGTGCGCGTTATTGTTAGGACAGTGGAGGGGCTGCTGCTGGTAGTGCTGCTGAGGCGGACTCGTGGGCTGCTGCTGGCTGAACGGCGACGCCGGTGTGCCCAGCAGTTGCAGCGTCGGCCCAGGCTGGAGGATCTGAACGGGAGGGGTTTAGAGAGATCGGGCGAAACTCCAGGCACTTACCTTTTCGGTTTTTATTTCTAATGGCGATAGTAGCGGCGTGGGGGCGCAGTTGACGGCAAGATCATCGACGGCTTCTAGTTTAACGTGACCCGCCCCCACCAACATGTTGGCATTTTCGGGATCTATATTTTGTATACTGCTAGCTATGTCCTCCCAGAGGGGCGGCCTGAGGAATACGTCGTCGTCGGTTCCCGGTAGAGACCTCATCGAAACGTAGCTCATATTAGGCTGGAGGCGGTTGTGGTTGGGCTCGAAGAATTCATCTAACTGCGAGGTCGAGTCCCGACGCGGCTTGTCCCAATCGTCTTCGAGCCTTCTTTCCCATTCTTGCTTGCAGAGAAAGGTATCCAGGTCGCTCGTCTGAAAGGCATAAATCAATAATTAGGTATGTACTTTTGTATGCATTGTCTTGTCATTTATCATAGTAGGTGAGAACAACACTAGCGAATATATCACGCTGGATATTTCATATTGAATAACATTTGGGCTCACAGCGGGATTATGTGACGAGTTCTGCCTTGTTCTAATTACCATACAATAAACCAGGAGGTGATACTTCACGCTGCGAAGTCTCGTGCTTAGACCTCCCCTTGATATAATGCGAAAGCTTCGTCAGCAGAAAGCCCGACACAAAGAAATCAATTTTTCTTCGAATTAATTTTGAAATATTTATGCAAGTGTCCTGCAGTTTTTGAATGATTATTCTTATGTAATGCTGACAAATCATGTAAACATGATTTCTAGTTATTAATTAGATTCTTTCGTTCATTACGTTGCGTGAGTGAAATTAATTTGTATTCTTTTGCAACTCGCATGTTCAACCTTTTTCGTTTCGAATACGTGGGTGCATAGATTCATTAGAAAAAGTACTTTGTTACTGGCCTTTGTTGATTTTACTATGAGCACACCTGGTATTATTTTAGACACGTACAGTAAAACATCATAAATTAAAAATTTAATTTGTACAATATCAAAATACAACAATTTGATAATTGGTTGTGTTTAGACGGTTGATCGTAACACGACGTTTTAAGTAAAATGCGAAAAGTAAAGAGAAGACTACTGCAAATCGCAGAAAAAGGACGCGGATGAAAAATTGATACGTTAAACAACAAGGGAAACTGCAGGAATAGGAGAGAGGCGGAAGGAAGGTGAAAGGACATCACAACAGGAGACGGGGGAAAGTAGAAAGCAAGCGTGAACCGAGGGAGCGTAAGAAAGGCATGAAGCGCACGCTTGAAGGGAGTGCGAAGAGGGCCAGAAGAGAGAAGAGAAGATGGCATTAAAGGGGTCTGTTAGAGAGTGTAAGAGAAGTGTAAGGGAGAGATGTGGAACGAATAGAAAAGCGAAAAACAGTGTAGGGGTGGGAAAAAAGAGAGTTGAACGAAACATGAAATCATAATAAATAAAATGGTGGGCAGGTAAGCGATGTGAATAAGACGCCAAAGAAACGCAAAGAGAAGTCTGAAGAAACAATGAAAGATGTTTGAATTAGGCGCGAGATGAAGAGCGGAAGAAATGCGATTAAGTATCAAAACGATATTAAAAAGTACGTAATAATCTGAAAAGAAACGGAAGAATTGGAAGAAAGTTAAAAATCATGTATTTGAAGAATCCGTGGAAAAGAAGAGGAAAAGTACAAAGAAATGGAAGAATTTCTCTGAAATTGAAAAGAGAAAAGCAAAGACGTTTGGGCCTCTAGGTGAAAAACCTACTTAAACAATCAAGACCTGCTTATAAAATAGAGCGAAAAGGGGTTGTGGGGGGGGGGGGGGGGTCCACCATGAAAAAATTCATTCTTAATGGAAGAGTTATTATTTGAGTATGCGAATAGTCTTATGGTGATATTGATGACTATAGGGAAAAGGTCATTGAATTTTCCTTTAACTGGGGACTATTCCATACCCTTAGACTCCCGGGAATACCCCCCCCCCCTCATCATAATGCAAAATATATATACAACCCAACCCCATTATTTTTTGTGAAAGTAGGATATGCGTATCGTTTCTGTGAAGATTTTTCTTCGAGAATTTCACTGCAAATTAATCAGCACCTCCACACTTGCTTCTAGTTGGACATTTTTCCTGAATCTCGAAAAGAGATATTTGCAGAAATATCATTGATATGAAACATATCAATGATCTGAAGATGAGAAGAATCTGAAAAATTCAATGAGTTTGGAGAATCTTTTAGATCTGAAAAATTTGAGGGATCGGAAGAACAAAAACAACATCTTGGAAATCATAAAATTTAAGAATTCTCTGAAAATATCACGAGAGTATTCGTCAGGACTTGTTGCGTAAAAACTTAGCACCGGGGGGTCTGGGGCATACGAGGTTCTCATTCGTAGACATTCGAATCATTTCATGGTGGTGATTACAGAGAAAGACTAAAGTAATTTTCGTTTACCCCCCGGTAGTACATTCACCCCAAAAATGTATAGCGATAGCACTTACATCAGAATTTTATAGAACACACTATAGAAGTTATTATTCTGAAATAATTTGAAGCATCTTACCAATTTAAATGATTTAAAGGATATTCCAAAATTTTTGAAAATCGAACAATAAATGAGATGAATCTGAAAATCTTATGGAATTAAGAGAATGCGAAAAGTCTGAAGAATTCTCAGAAACTGAAAAATTCAATTAATTTGAAACATATTTTGAATCTGAAAAATTTGAAGTCTAAAGATTAAGAAAAAATTCTAAAAACTAAAACTAAGAATGTGATAAATTTAAATCATTTGTAGAATCTGAAGACAATTATGTAAATTAAAAATATTAATGATTTGAAGGATCGAAAAAATTTCAAAAATCAAAAGAATTTGAAGAATTTTGTGGAACTTCTTAAAAAATATTAAAAATTTGAAGAATCGGAAAAATCGGAAGAACTCAACGAAGCAACGAAGGAAATATTTGAAAAATCTTTTTTTTAAAGAATTTCCTGAAAGAAAACAATATGAGGATACAAATTAAAAGAAGAGAAAGGATGAAAAGAATTTGGGAATTGCGATTGTGAAAAATTCGAAAATTGAAAGAGCTAAAGGAAAGCCAAGAAAAGAATCTTAAGAATCGGAAGAATTCGAAGCATCTCAAGAATCCAAAAGATACGGGGAATCAGAAGAATCTGAGTAATCCAAAGAATTTGAAGAATCATCTGTACAATCTAAAGGACTCGCAAGATATAAAGGGTCTGAAGACTCGTCAGAAGAATCGTCTGAAGGGTCATCCGAAGGATCATTCGAAGAATCTGAAGAATATTAACAGTCTGAAGAGTCTGAAGAGTCTGAAGAATCTGAGGAATCCGAATTATCCGAAGAATCCGAAGTATCTGAGGAATCCAAAGAATCCGAAAAACCCGAAGGATCTGAATGATCCGAAGAATCCGAAGAATTTGAAGAATCATCTGTAGAATCTGAACTATCCAAAGAATCGTACGAATAATCGTCCGAAGAATCATGGAAGAGTTATTATTTGAGTATGCGGATAGTCTTATAGTGATTGATGACTATAGGGAAACGGTCATTGAATTTTCCTTTAACTGGGGACTATTCCACACCCTTAGACCCCCGGAATATAATAGAAAGGGTTATTGTATTTTATTTTGACTCGGGAGGGAGGGGGGTATTCCATACTCCCCAGATCCTCCGGTGGCCCGTTCTATGGAAAAAATCATTCGTAATCAAAAACTGGAATGTAGAGTAATCAGGCAGACGGTATGGGAGGGAATGCAACACCGGAGGGGCTGCGAGTATAGAAAACTCCCCAATACCTCCCACCATTAGAGTCTCTTATTTATATGGGTATATACGAATAGTCTCATGATAGTAATGGTGACTGTAGACAAAGGGGTATTGAATTTTATTTTGACTGGGGAGGGAATACCGCCAGATCATCCGGTGGTCCGTTCGAGGGAAAAAATCATTCGTAATCAAAAACTGGAATGAAAGTGGTCAGGCAGACAGTTTTGAGGAATAATGCAACACCACGGGGCTTTGGGAGTATAAAATACCTCCCAACATACGAAGAGTATATTTGCATGGGTATGCGAATAGTTTCATTACAATAATGATGATTGTAGGGATGGGGTCATTGAATCCCCCCTCCCCCTCGGAGTATGCCCCCCCCTCCCCAGCATAAGACGAAGAATTTATTTATATGGGTATCTATACTAATAGTCTCATGATGATAATGGTGATTGTAGAGAAAGGGTTATTGAATTTTATTTTGACTGAGGGAGGGAAGGGGGGAGGTATTCCATACACCCGGATCCTCCGGTGGTCCGTTTCATTTTCAGTGCGTCCAAAATCAGAACTATACCGTCTCCTCAAATTCTCGTTTTGACCAGTTCTGATTGTCGTGTTCTGCACGTTATGCGCAAAATAAAAAGTGGCATGTGCAATGGCAAACTCAAAGAATTAATTAAGAAATTTTTAATTGGCGCCTGATGTCATTCCGGGTACGAAAGAATTAACATCTGCTTGCTTACTTCGGCGATAACATGTGCTTATCTTGAACCTAATTAGCCTACGCAGCGATTCTTATCGACCGGAGAAAACTATGCGATACACTTTTACAAATACTATGCAAACTCTAGCCTTTTAACACGTAATTTAAATTTATAATTAACAAAACGACTACTTAAACAAAATTAACAACATTAAATAACTAATTGGGGACACAAAACTTTAACCTTTAACAATATAATGAAAAGGTTGTGAAGAGATTTTCAAGCGATTTTTTTGGAGATATTTTGCAAAACTCAGAGAGATTAAGAAATTCTGAAAAGTGAGCGAGGGAGAGACAGAGAGAGTCTACAAATTTGATTTATTGCACAGTGCGCTGTCCATTGACGTCACACAACTTTGAGAAACTTAATTTTACCCAGCCGTTATTGTTAGCAATTCTAAAAGCATCGTTGTTTGACTCGCGATTTTCAATTTGGAAAGCACATCATCGGCTTGAAAATGTTCCTTTGCGTAAATTTTACCACTTGTAAATGAACGATCTTAAATAAATAAACAGTTTCTTTTTCACCTCAGACCTCAGTGGTCAGGTAGATGGTTTTAAGGGATAATGCAACACCGAAGTGAGGAGGGGGGGGGGGCGATCCGGGACATATGGGATACATCTTCTAATAAACATTAACCTGTAAAATCTATAACAGACAGTATGTACAAATTTGGCCCGCTAGAAAGTAACGTGTGGACGAAAAATGGTTTTTTATAAAAATTAAAGACTATACCGTGCCGGCAAAAAAAATGACGGCAGACCCATCGATGAGGCATTTTTTGATAGATTTGGGGTCTGAGTCCGAATAGTCAAGTTTCTGGGCCTCTAGAAGGCAATTTAAACACAAAAACCTGTTTCAAAAACTCCAGGACTATACCTCTGCGTTTAACACTAAAAGAAAAGTGCGCGAATAGGTCAATGAGCCATTTTCTAATAGAATTTGTTAGAATAGTCGAGTGGCACTTGGTGGATGTCGGCAGAAGTGACTACTTCTTAATGTGGAAGCTTCCGTCTCGCCTCAAATTTACACTTACCGATAAACCACGTGTCGATCCGCATAAATTAAGTCTTTCTAAGTATCTTTTCCATTGTGACATTATAACTATCACCGTCACTTCATAAATCACAAACTGGAGGGTAGATAGCTTCGGCTTCGGCGCTTGAGTCGCCTCGCTTCACTTGAGTCAAAAACCTAGGGCACAGCTTCGACCCCCCCCCTATTTAAAAAAATGTAGAAATTTTGAACATATCTTCGGCTGCGGCGTTTCGCCTCGCTCGTTTCGGAAACTTAACATCTACGCGTATTTCACAAAAATTTTAAATTTGGAACATAGGGTCGGTTTTGGGCGGCTGAGCCGCCTCGCCTCGCTTTTTTTCAGAATCGCAGGACATAGCTTTGGCCCTCGACCGGCCGGTGTACCTCGCTAATTTAAAAAAAAATTTAAATTTGGTACATAGCTTCGGCTTCGGCGGCTGCGCCGCCTCACCTCGCATATTTCAGAAGCTTAGGACACCTCGACCTTCCTTATAAAAAATGCCGAAATTTAGAACATAGTTTTGGCCGCTGTGCCGCATCACCGAGCGCGTTTCAGAAACTTAGGACCTATCTTTGACCCTGACTTGTCGGCGTGCCCCGCTTATTAAAAAGAAGTTTAAATTTGGACAAAGCTTCGGCGGCTGAGTTTACTTTAGAAGCTGACTACATACCTTCGATTTCCTTTATTTAAAAAAATGTACAAATTTACAACAATTAGAATCAATTTTGGGCCCCTACAAAGAAATTTATAGGCGAAAAACACATTTTGGCTTCTGTAACGGGAGCCCGTTCAAGCGTTTACATTGGTCAGTTTTGTAAAAGTAATTAGGACACGTGGTTGCAGGTGCGTTTTCATGAAATTTTATTGGATGGAACGAGTTTAAGGGTGGTTGCTCCAGATTAAAGGGTTTACAGTTGAATTTTTGAAGGTTGTGTGGTTGAGTGAGTTGAACATGAAATACACAGAGTGATTCCATTAGCTGGCAGTTTATCAAATAACTTTGTGAAACGATACGGCCGTAGGCCAATCTTGGAACTGTTTGAAATTATGGATTCTACAGGCCACATTCTACAAGAAAATTTTTTTTTCCGGAGAACGTTGCAGAAACAGATTCAGGGTGGACTTCACCAGGAAGATGATATCTAAAGACGGCCATTGAATAAGTAATTCAATGGTACGGTGCAATGCGCGCGAATCAAAAACCAAAAATCGACTACACCAAAATTTCTTGGGAAAACACTTTTTCTTATTAATTTGGGTGCGTAGAATCCAAATCAATTCGTACTTTTTCGATCAGACTTCCCAATCAAAAGTTATAGACTAGAAACCAATATAAAAAAAAATTCAAAGTGCTGTAACTTTTGAACTAGTAGCCCAATCTTGGAACTGTTTGAAATTACGGATTCTACAGGCCACATTCTACAAGAACATTTTTTTCCGGGTCGATCGGAGACAAATTTTTCTTCGGGGCTCAAAAAAAGGCAGTGTATAACCTTCCTTTTTTACCAAAAATCGACTACACCAAAATTTCTCGGGAAAACACTTTTTCTGATTAATTTTGGTGCGTAGAATCCAAAACAATTCGTACTTTTTCGATTAGACTTCTCAATCAAAAGTTATGGACTAGAAACCAATTTCGAAAGAAAATTCAAAG
The DNA here is from genome assembly GCF_008802855.1 of Photinus pyralis. Taxonomy (NCBI): domain Eukaryota; kingdom Metazoa; phylum Arthropoda; class Insecta; order Coleoptera; family Lampyridae; genus Photinus; species Photinus pyralis. Next base: position 4,123,753 of record NW_022170878.1, on the reverse strand, counting down.
GGCTGTAACTTTTGATCTAGCAGCCCAATCTTGGAACTGTTTGAAATTATGGACTCTATAGGCCACATTCTATAAGAAAATTTTTTTTCGGGTCGATCTGAGGCAATTTTTTTTCGGGCCTCAAAAAAAGGCAGTGTATAACCTTCCTTTTTTTACCAAAAATCGACTACACCAAAATTTCTCAGGAAAAAACTTTTTCTTATTAATTTTGGGGCGTAGAATCCAAAACAATTCGTATTTTTTCGATTAGACCTCTCAATCAAAAGTTATGGACTAGAAACCAATTTCGAAAGAAAATTCAAAGGGCTGTAACTTTTGAACTAGTAGCATACGGGATCCGCCGTGACCCGATTAATGACGCGTGAAATTTATCAAAACCAGTCTGACGGGCGATAACACAATTTTAATAGCATTTACGACCGCAGCGTGAGACACGCGAACTCGGTAATCTTGAAATCTGGTGGGCGCACTGTCTATTGGCTAATGATTCAAGATGGTCACTGTAGCCTGTTAACGCCTTCTCGTGGCGTCTTAAGAAATTAGAAAAGAGCAGAGACGCGTCCGGGAGCATTTGTCGGATAGGCATTCCGCGGGTGGTATTTCAAATCCCCCAGGCCCACGGTGTTACATTCTTCTCCAAAAGCGTGCGCCCCGCCAATTAAAGGTTACCGGATGCGTCGTAACCGATTTATCAACGCCAGTCTGACGGACGATAACACAATTTTTGATTAAGATCATCACTATAAGTTCTTGGCAAATTTTTGTGGGGAGTTAGGAGGGGGCAGGGACGCGTCCAGGAGCATTTTTTAGATGGCAACTCCGCGGCCGGCTGCCGGAATTTTCTGCGACTGAAGTTGGACGCTCGATAAGCGGAAATTAATGCGTTCCAGTCATTTGGATTACTCAACATCGAGCATTGGAAGTTTGAAAACACTAAAGTCTCTTCGTTACGAGTCAGGATTTAACGTCACCACTCAGCATATCCCAAATAGAGGATGGTCCAGTTTTCCAAGGTTGGGCGACTCAAGGGGTAGTTTTAGAAGTTATTTGATTAAGGTAAAGTGTCAGTCAGTGCAGAAGAAGGTAATAAGTTTGCCATTTAAATTCAATATTAAGTAACGGAATCTTCTAACTGAGTTAAATATATAAATTTTAAGTTTTCAAGTTTAGATACCGGATGTTTTAATGAAGCTTTAGTAAAAATCTAACATTGCCGTAAAAAGTAGACATGAAAAAGAAGGTTGTCGCGGATAGAGAAGAAAACATACTTTGTGATGGATTTTGTTTAGTATATTACTTTAGGAGTGACGTTCTTTACCATAAATGTTGCTCTACCATTTAATCTATGGCTCGCATCGAGTACAAGGCGCAAAAATGAAAGTAATTTGCGTGTTGTTAAACATTGCGTTCACACAAATACCTCAAATTCCTTTATTATAAATAAAGAAGCGGAGAAAGAAAAAACGTGAACAATCGCACAATTAAAATGCAACACAAATACGAAACTGACAGTATGTTATAATAATAAACAATATTCATTACCGTGTAACTTATAACTAATAAGATAAGGCATTCAGTCACGTATGAATAACCACTGTTAACAACAGACGTGTCCGCGAATTTGTAATTGTGCATTATTTTCTTAGTTGACCGCTAAAATTGATGACAATAACCGTGCGGTAACGGTTTTGCATGATGTTACGAAACGCGCACAATTAATAGATATTTTTTTTAAAGCCGTGTGACCTAAATTACTTTATATGTATCTAATTGTTGCTTTCAAATTCAATTAGTCCGAACACGAGACGAAAAAAAATCGAGTAATTCACGTGTGAAATTAACTAGGAATAATAAATTGGATTGGTTTCCTTCTGGTAATTAATAAACGTCGTGTTGCAAGACAAGTAAGGCATTGGCCAGTACGAAAACAAAAGTAAATCGTCATTTCTCTAAAATGAGATAGTTACTATTCTATTCTATTCTATCAGGGGAGCCTTTACAGGCAGCACTTAGTTTCCTCACCTCCCTCGGTTCCAAGTAACTGTCACCGAGGAGTTTATGTCTGTCCCTGATCAGAGCGTCACAGTAACAGACTACATGCTCGGTAGTTTCCTCTACCTCACCACAAAACCTGCACGCAGGGTCTTCCACAAGCCCAATATTGTGCAGGTGATAGTTGACCATCCAGTGTCCCGTGGAGACACCGACGATCTTCCTAATCTGACTTCTGTTTAGGTTTAGAAGCTTAGAAGACTCAGATTTGCCAAGAGGCCCTGTTAAAAAGGTCTTGGACTGTCTGAGTCCAGCTGCCTGTTGCCATTGAGCCTGGAATTGACTGGTCGCCCAGTTCTTAATCCTGACCCTGACAACTGAGGGAGCAATTCCAAGGGTGGGCTCAGGCCCGACAAGGGCCCCACTACTGCCTTCGCGAGCCAACTCGTCCGCCCTTTCGTTGCCCCCTATTCCAGAGTGCCCCGGCACCCATATCAAGCTTACCCTATTAGACTCACCTAATCTATCTAGGGTTCGCCTACAGTCAAGCATCGTGTTCGAGCGGACCCTGTCAGCTGACAGAGCCTTTAACGCCGCCTGACTATCACTACATATGTATATATGCTGGTTACGATAACCTCTGCGGAGGTTTTCTTGCGCACAGGTCGTGATGGCTAGCACCTCTGCCTGAAACACAGTACTGTGCTGGCCAAGGGAGAGGCTGATGCCTACTCTCGGCCGGTCACCGTGTATACCCATGCCCGTTCCCTTTTCCGTTAGGGACCCATCGGTAAACCACACGAGCCCCTCAGGAACGGACGATCTGGGTTCAGCCACTGCTCCCTGTTCGGGAGAATGACTTTATACCTCTTCGGTTCAAGTAGGGTAGCTCGAATCACGTCCCTTCTTGCGAGGAAGGGGTCGGACCTAAGAGTTTCCTCCCAGATCCGCCCGTGTCCGAGACTGCCTCTATCCTTCCACTCACCCCAATCATTTAGTCTTATGGAAGCCCTCCGGGCCTCGGCCTCTACCGATAAGTGTAGAGGTTCAAGTCCCAGAAGAGCCTCCACAGCCAACGTTGGCGTGGTTTTCATGGCTCCAGTGATTCCCAAACAAGCGAGTCGCTGTACCTTACTCAGCTGCTTCTTGTATATTACCCTGCGCGTTGCAGGCCACCATACAAGTGCGCCGTACAATATTATCGGCCTTATCACCGAAGTGTAAAGCCAATATACTAGTCGAGGATTTAATCCCCATGTGCAGCCGAAAGCTCTCCTGCATGCCTATAGACATGCAGTGGCCTTCTTGCTAATTCGCTCAATGTGCCCTTTCCAGGACAGACGGGAGTCTATAGTGACCCCCAAATATTTAACTGACCTGGTCAGACACAATTGGCGTCCTCGAAGGATGAGACCGTCAAGGTCCACATTCCGTCTCCTCGTAAATGGAACAATTTCGGTTTTTTTCGGGTTGACAGAGAGACCGTGGCTACTGCACCATCTATCCACCTGTCCAAGAGCCCTCTGCATGAGCTCTTTTACGGTGCTCGGAAACTTCCCCACAATGACAATTGCGAGGTCGTCTGCGTATCCTTGTGTATACGCTCCATCCTCGTTTAGTGTACGAAGGAGCCCGTCTATCACCAGGCACCACAGTAGTGGAGACAGTACTCCACCCTGCGGACATCCTCTAGTGACCGATAGTTACACGACAAACAGTCTCGAGTTCTCTCCTTTCTTTTTTACGAAGCAAGCGCAAATTTTGCTCTGCCATTTGATAAAAAAGTACAAAGGATCAAGGGGATCCTGAAAATCCAGATCCAGGACAATATCTAAAGAATGTGAAGAAATTGAAAGATCTATGTGCGATCTAAGGAATCTAACAGATCTAATCACCAAGATCTAGAGGATCTAGGGCATTCCGAAAGCAGAATATTTAGAAGGTCTAGAGGACCATGAGAATCTGGAGTAGCGAGCAGAAGTGCCTAAAGCATTTGAGGAACTTTGAGAATCAGAAAGATCTCAAGGATCTTGACGGTTCCTAACCCTCTGAAGGGATGAGAAGTATCAGGATGATTTAAATGACCTATTAAAGGATTTCAGCGAGCGAAAGAATCCGAAGCGATTTAAGGACGCAAAGGACTCAAACAATTTAACTAATGTGAGATTTTAAAGGGATTTCGAAGAGGTTTCGAAGAGATTTTGAAGAGATTTTGAAGAGATTTTGAAGAGATTTTGAAGAGATTTTGATGAGATTTTGAAGAGATTTTGAAGAGGTTTTGAAGAGATTTTGAAGAGATGTTGAAGAGATTTTGAAGAGATTTTGAAGCGATTTTGAAGGGATTTCGAAGAGATTTTGAAGGGATTTCGAAGAGATTTTGAAGAGATTTTGAAGAGATTTTGAAGAGATTTTGAAGAGATTTTAAAGGGATTTCGAAGAGGTTTCGAAGAGATTTTGAAGAGATTTTGAAGAGATTTTGAAGAGATTTTGAAGAGATTTTGAAGAGATTTTGAAGAGATTTTGAAGAGATATTTGAATAGATTTTAAAGAGACTTTGAAGAGATTTTTTAAGAGACTAAACAGATTTTGAGGAAAGTTTGAAAAAACTTGGAAGAGACTGAAGAGATTTCGAAGAGGTTTTGAAGAGATTTTCGGAAGATTTTGAAGAGACTTTGAAGAAATTTTGAATAGATTTTGAAGAGATTTCGAAGAGGTTTCGAAGAGATTTCGGAAAAATTTTGAAGAGATTTCGGAAAGATTTTAAAGAGATTTTGGAGAGATTTTGGAGAGATTTTGGAGAGATTTTGGAGAGATTTTGGACAGATTTTGGAGAGATTTTGGAGAGATTTTGGAGAGATTTTGGAGAGATTTTGGAGAGATTTTGGAGAGATTTAAGAGATTTTGAAGAGACATAGGGACGAGGAAAAGAAAAAACAAGTGAGGAACTAAGAAGTGATTTAATTTTAATGGATGGGGACGACAGCAGGAGACATCTTACGGATGCTCTAGAGAACCGGAAGGATTTGAAGGATATACTAGCCTTGAATGCTTTGCAGTAAATGAGGCATCTAAAGGGTCAAAGATTTGGGGGATCTGAGAATTGTCAATCATCCAAGGAAATTAACGGACATTTGTATCGAAGAAACATATGGGATCTTAAACATCCAAAAGCCTTACAGAATCTAGAGAGTCGAGGAGATACCGACGATTTAGGTGATCTGAAGAATCAAAGGATCAAATTAATTTCATTGATCTAAAATACCCAAAGACGCGGAAGGGATCGGGGGCATCTATAGGATTTAAAAAATCTGAATGACGATGTTTTTAAGAGATTTTAAAGATTTTGAAGAAACTTTGAAAAAACTTTGAATAGACTGAAAAGAGATTTTGAAGAGATTTTGAAGAGACTCTGGAGAGACTCTGGAGAGATTCAGAAGAAATTTTGAAAAGATTTTGAAGAGATTTTGAACAGATTTTTAAGAAATTTTGAAGAGATTTTGAAGGGATTTTGAAGAAATTTTGAAGAGATTTTGAGGAGATTTTGAAGAAATTTTGAAGAGATTTGAAGAGATTTTGAAGAAGTTTTGAAGAAATTTTGAAGAGATTTTGAAGAGATTTTGAAGAGATTTCAAGAGATTTTGAAGAGACTCTGTAGAGGTTCAGAAGAGATTGTGAAGAGATTTTGAAGAGACTCTGTAAAGATTCAAAAGAGATTTTAAACAGATTTTGAAGATATTTTGGAAAAATTTTGAAGAGATTTTGAAGAAATTTTGAAGAGATTTTGAAGAAATTTTGAAGAGATTTTGAAGAAATTTTGAAGAGATTTTGATGAGATTTTGAAGAGATTTCAAGAGATTTTGAAGAGATTTGAAGAGATTTTGATGCGATTTTGAGGAGATTTTGAAGAGATTTCAAGAGAATATGAAGAGATTTTGAAGAGATTTTGAAAAGATTTTGAAGATATTTTGGAGTGATTTTGAAGAGACTTTGAAGAAATTTTGAAGAGATTTTGATGAGATTTTGAAAAGATTTTGAAGACAGTTTGAAGGAATGTTGAAGAGATTTTGAAGGGATTTCGAAGAGGTTTCGAAGATATTTCGGAAAGATTTTGAAGAAATTTTGAAGAAATTTCGAAGACATTTCGAAGACATTTCGAAGACATTTTAAAGAGATTTTGAAGATAGTTTAAAGAAATTTTGAAGAGATTTTGAACAGATTTCAAGATATTTTGAAGAGATTTTGAAGAGATTTTAAAGAGATTTTGAAAAGATTTTTAAGAGACTTTGGAGAAACTTTGAAGGGATTTAAGAGATTTTGAATACGCATAGGGACGAGGAAAAGAATAAACAAGTGAGGAACTAAGAAGTGATTTAATTTTAACAGATGGGGACGAGAGTAGGTGACATCAAACAGAGGACATCTCGAAGCTCTAGAAAACCGGAAGGATTTGAAGGAATGAGGCATCTAAAGAAGGGATCGGAGGCGTCTATAGGATTTAAAGAATATGAATGACTTGATGGGACTGTACAATGAGAATAGAATCGCCCGGATACCCAAAATCTGAAGAATGGGGAGAATTCGAAGGATCGAAAGGGTCAGCAGTATCTGGGGAGCTTTTAAAAATCTAATGGACCTAAAGGATTTGAAGCGACCTCGGTGATCTAACTAAGGGATCGGGCTTGAAGGTTCCAAATGTGCGAAGCGAAGGATCTATACGGTTTTGGGGATCGAAAAGATCCCCAAGATTCGAAGAGTCGGAAGCATCTGTAGCATTTGGAGGATCTGAAGTATCCCCAGGAACTGCTGTCTCGGCAGAAACCGAAAGCTCGGCAGGGGCTAAAAGATTGGCAAAATTTAACGAATCAAAAATTTCTAAAGGATCCTCACAATCTCGAAGATATTGAGGATCCAAAGGATCTGAAGTATTAGGAGGATCGGAAGTATCCAAAGTATTCGGTAGATCTAAAGTGCCGGAAGAGTCAGGTGTATCTGAATTTGTGCAGGATATAAAAGTTTTCATGAATTTGAGGAGTTGGAATAATGGGAGATCCCCTTTTTGTAAAAGTATGCAAAACCAGTCAAAGCCATTCATTTTTTGATAAAGAGATGGGGGTAATTTTTAAATCTTCAATGGCCAACTGTATAGGATGCCAGAGAAAAAGCGACGATTTTTGCCAAATTTGTTGTGAGGCTAGTGTTGTATGATCTTTGGTCTAGTAAATGGGAATTTTGGCGATTTCGATTTTTTTCGCATAACTTCTGTAACGTATTCTTTGCGACAAATTTTAGATACTAAGTGTTCTAATAGCGGGACTTGAACATGAAAGGGCAAATCGCCAACTCTGTAAAATTTAACATCAATCACCACGGACCGACCCTCAATCTCTTGAAATTCTTGAACGCACTGCTTTTATCACACTCACCTCCATACCGTAATTTGTTCCAAAACAGCGAATAAGAATTATAAAAGAAATAATTTAAAAATACAATTAACAGTTAATGGTAACAAAACCCATACAAAAGAAAACACCTGGGAACTGCCAAAAATGCTGAGAATCAACACGCAATGGAGCGTCAATTACTAATCCTCCTTCAATTTACAACAGGAGCATTAATTTCGAAGACAAGAAAATAAACGTCACACAACTCCGACCATTAAGAATGTTACTGGAAATGGATGACCATGAATGGGTATTATGAATGAACTGTTTTTTACTCGGGACGAGATAAGCAAAGACCAAGGCAGGAAACAAACCAGTTATTGGTGATGGACCGAGTCCTCGAATGTAATAAGATACTTAAATAATCAAATTAATACCCTACAACTTATTTTTGTTTACGACACACACGAAACGCGTAAGAATGCAAAAAAAAGAATGGGTAGATAAAATGAGCTGTCTCTGAATAACAAATTCGCCATCGTTCAACGACATCACCTGGAAAATAATCTACGAGGTTCAAAGCTTCAGACCTTATGAAGCAAGAAGTTCATGTGCGATACGCGCGATGTTTTATTCAGGCGTTTAAAGATGGATGACTCGAGGGATTAAAATTCCTGTCAGTTTTAGATATATTACCATTTGTGGAATCTTGCGTTAGTTGATACGGTATTCGCTCTTTCCGGATAAATAATTGCGTTTCGTTAGACGCGCGGACGATCGTCGATTTCATTAAAACTCCCAAAAGTGGAAGTGCTCCTTCGCGATTTGTGAATTATTAATTACGTTCGGTGCAAGCGAATGAGAACACACACGTCGACACCTGTCTTTCGGGATCACGTCTAAGAAAAGTTGCTCTTTCTAAATTTTCAATCTGTCGCGATTACTTAATTTTGATTTTATATGCCCCTCTCCCCCACCCCCAATTTCATTTAGTCTCGGACAGACCACATTTTTACCCGAACAATGTTACAAATGGTAGGATCTTCCCCAGAAAAAAGCTCCCTCCAAGAGAAATTTAAAACTTGATCGCTTGCGTACCCTCCCATTGTATGAACATTTTCAGCTTAGTGGTTAGTGCGTCAAATTCTCGTAAATCGAGTTGAGTAATGCGCCTCTGCAGTGTAACCTTTTTTGGTCGCAATTCAAGAATAGCTCTTTACTTGTAACGGCGAAGATAAAATTAATTGTACTGTAATAGTCGAGTATGATCTTTGTCGTAATGCCGTTTACACTACAATTGCGCTACGTACTTTTTCTCCGGACCTTTATCAGGACAAGTTTAAAACATGGCGCTACTCCAATTCAGACTCACGACACGATTTACGTTTTTCCAAATTCAATGATCCATCATTAACGCCATGAGACCGTTAGTGTACTCACATATAAATAAAGTTTTCCTGTGCGGAGGGGTGTTCAATACACCCCAGACCCCCCGGTGATACGTTCAATGGCGTCCTATCGACAACTGAACTGAGAGTGGAGGGAATTGCAACATCTGGGAGTCCGGGGGGTATGGAATACGCCCAAGTAAACAAGAAATTCAATTAACTTTTCCCTACAATCATTATTATCGCCATGAGACCATTCGTGTACTCATATAAATAAAATCTTCGTGTACTGGGGGGTATTTCATACCCCTCAGTGCAATCGAGGTTGATCTGGAACTCTCTAGTTTCTCTCTGTCTCTCCATCAACGTCTACAGTTAGATCGTGACCGCTGAATACGTTCGTCTTATCGCTTACTTATCGCTATACTCAATCGCATTCACGTTTCATATGAAGCGGCACATAAATAGATTTTCCTATACGAAATACAAATTCGATAAATTTAAAACTGTTTTCTCCCGTTACAGAGGCTTACATGTACAGTTGAAAATGTGGCCCTACTCCTCAACCCAAGCTTTGCATGGAAGATTTCATATCCTCCAGTGCGCACGATATAACACTCCCCCCCCTCCACTACCACATACACACACTACTACACTCATAATTCTCACCACGAGACACCATTCATATACTCATATAAATAAGGTGTCCTGGGGGATCTTAAAAATCCATCAAATGTGGATTTTTAATCGCTCTTAGGACGAAGGTACTCAAAAGCTAAAAGCCTCGTAAAGATTCTAAAACGTTCAGAAAGCCGTGGATGATCATCTGGATTTTAAGCCGCTGTTTAAACCTCTTGCAAGCCTTTAAGGACTCATAAAGCTTTCCAAGGGTCTTCAAGTCTTTGAGGGTGGGTCTTTAAATACTTGTAATAGCTAAGGCTCTTTAAAGGTACTTAAAAGCTGAAAGCCCCATAAAGAATCGCTGGAAGCTCTTCAGGACTGTAAGTGCATTTTGTATACTTTGAAAAACCCATAAGGACATTCGGGGCCTTCCAATGTGGGGCTTTGAATCGTTCCTAAGGACTCTCTCTTACATACTAAAAATACCGCAAAGACTCGAAATTGTTTAAAAGACGTTCTTTTGCATTTAAAATTTAGATTCATTCAGTACGCCTTACGCCATCTGTAGATTTTCTCTGCAAGCTCGTGTAAGTTTAGATCAACGTTATCGATGTTATTTCATAGTTTCTTATTCTACCGCTAGAGGGCATACAAATTCTCTACTTTAAGTTTCATCCCTTCTCTTCTCAAAGCTTACGTAAAGCGATACCTGCAGTACGATTTCTCTCTCTTTATTTTATCTGATTGCAGACTATTGGCAGAAAACACCCTTCTGAATTCAGACGGCTGCGGTGACTACGAGTTACACCTGCCCCCCCCTCCCCCCCTCAAGCGACGATCTCTAAAACCTTCTTAAGTGCCTTAAAAGTTACACTATTTAAAACAAGGATCCTTAAAGGTTAGGTTAGAGTAAAGGTTGTAAAAGCATCTTGGAGATTATTCTTTAAAAAGGCTCACAAAGCTCTTAATGAGTCCGTACTCGGAGAGAAGCTCAAAGAACTTACAGAATACTAATTAAATTATTTAAAAATTAACTTTTTAATCTACAACCTCAAAGAAGAAGATTTTGATTTGCACATAGAAGCCCTTAAAACTGCATGCGGCTCGTAAATGATTTTTAAGACGCCCAAAGGTTTAAAAGGCCCTTAAAAGCCCTTTTAAAAGCCTAAGATAGTTGTCATAAATTTTCGAAAAGCGAACTAAGGATTGTTAAAGGTTCATATCAACTTTCAAAGACTCCTAAAGATTCAAAAGGTCAATTAATTGGGAGTTCATGAAACAATATGAATCCTAATTTAAAGATCAAATACTTTTATAGATCCCTTAGACTCTTAAAAGCTTTTATAAATATTGAAGGCCTTCTAGACTTCTTAAAGGACTTAAGATCCTTTTAAAAAGGTGCATTTAAACACTTTTTGAAGAACTGAGGCTCTTAAAGACTAAAGAGTGCATTATACTATCAAAGGCTCAGCCCTTAAAATTCCTTTAACACTTTTGACGGTTCTTAAAAAAAGTCGGACAAAGCTCTTAATGGTTCGGTATCCGGAAAGAATCTCAAAGAAGATTTTGATTTGCGCGTAGAAGCCCTTAAAACTGCACGCTACTCGTAAATGATTTTAAAGACGGCCATAGGTTTAAAAGGCTCTTAAAAGCCATTTTAAAGCATTAAGATGGCTGTCATAAATTCTCGAAAAGCGAATTAATGATTGTTAAAGGTTCATATCAACTTTCAAAGGCTCCTAAAGGTTCAAAAGGTCAATTCATTGGGAGTTAATGAAACAATATGAAACCTATTTTAAAGATCGAATACTTTTATAGATCCCTTAAGACTCTTTGAAGCTTTTGTAAATATTGAAGGCCTTCTAGAGCTTCTTAAAGGACTTAAGACCCCTTTAAAAAGGGGAATTTACACATTGTTTAAGAACTAAGGCTTTTAAAGACTAAAGAGTAAATTATACTATTAAAGGAAGGGTCCTTAAATACTTTTGATGGTTCTTAAAAAAAGGCCGATAAAGCTCTTAATGGTTCGGTACCCCGAAAGAATCTCAAAGAAGAAGAATTTGATTTACGCGTAGAAGCGCTTAAAACTGTATGCGCCTCGTAAATGAGTTTAAAGACGGCCAAAGGTTTAAAAGGTCCTTAAAAGCCATTTTAAAGCATTAAGATAACTGTTATAAATTCTCCAAAAGTTAATTAAGGATTGTTAAAGGTTCATAACAACTTTCAAAGGCTCCTAAAGGTTCAAAGGTCAATTAATTGGGAGCTAACGAAACAATATGAATCCTAGTTTAAATATCGAATACTTTTATAGATCCCTTAGACTCTTAAAAGCTTTTATAAGTATTGAAGGCCTTTTAGAGCTTTTTCAAGGACTTAAGATCCTTTTAAAAAGGTGCATTTTAACACTTTTTGAAGAACTGAGGCTCTTAAAGACTAAAGAGTAAATTTTACTGTTAAAGGCTCAGCCCTTAAAAGTTCTTAAACACTTTTGACGGTGCTTAAAAAAGGCTGACAAAGCTCTTAATGGTTCAGTACCCGGAAAGAATCTCAAAGAAGAAGAATTTGATTTGCGCGTAGAAGCCCTTAAAACTGCATGCGGCTGGTAAATGATTTTAAATGCGGCCAAAGTTTAAAAGGCCCTTAAAAGCCTTTTTAAAGCATTAGATAACTGTCATAAATTCTCAAAAGCGAATTAAGGTTTGTTAAAGGTTCATAACAACTTTCAAAGGCTCCTAAAGATTCAAAAGGTCAATTCATTGGGAGTTAATGAAACAATATGCAACCTTTAAAGATCGAATACTTTTATCGATCCCTTAAGACTCTTTGAAGCTTTTATAAATATTGAAGGCCTTCAAGAGCTTTTTAAAGGACTTAAGATCCCTTTAAAAAGGGGAACTGAATCGCTTTTTTAAGAACTAAAGCTCTTAAAGACTAAAGAGTGCATTATACTATCAAAGGCTCAGCCCTCAAAAGTCCTTAAACACTTTTGAGCAGTTGGGGGCAACTGCCGAAATATGACCCCGGTCTCCGGGACAACTGTCGAAATCTCGCACCCCGGGCCAATTGCCAAAATTTAACCTTGCACTCCGGACCAATGGCCAAAATTTGACATGAGCAAACTGCCGAAACATTTTCTAAAGATCCAAAAAGTTAATTGAACTATCTAAATCTAAATAATCGGGGACATTCAAAGCATCTAATTTACTCGAAGGGTCTATAAGAAATTAAGGAACGTTAAGCGTCTGAAGAACATGAAAAACCGGATGAATCGAGAGAAGCTGAAAAGTCCAAAGAAAGAAACATCTGAGGAACCAACGAACATTGGAAAAGGTTTCAATATCTAAAAAAATGGAGTCTCCGTAAATTTTAAGTTTTAGAACCAGACGAGCAGTTCGAAGTTGAAGAATCCAAGGAATTTCAAGGATTGAAATTGGCAGAACGGAAGGAGTCGGAAAATTAAAAAAAAAATTTTTAAAAAACGGGGAACTGATGTTTTCGAGTTTTGATTATATTGACTTTTGAAAATCCGGTTTTGGATTTGCGGTAAATATTTTGGTGTTCACATTGTTTTTTTTTCGGGTGTCAAGGTTTTTTGAGTTTCGTGTACCAAGTTCTAATTTTTAATGTTCAATATTTATGCTTTGACTCGAGGTTCCAAGGTTGAAGTTTCGAACCTCGAACCTCCTTCAGTAACTTGGGAATGTGTGTGGAGGTGGCGATCGTGGTCGGCGTAGTATCCTGGATTATGGAGCCGGAATCGGGCATCGAACTCGAGTTCGTAGTCTATTTCCCTATCCAGTAGGGAACCCCTCGTTTTTAAAATAATAACGGACACTTGTTTCGCGAAAGCAAATTACGAGAAGTTTCACGACCCCAAAAATATCTACCAAGACTAGGGTTAGATCGAACAATATACCCGCATTTATCATTTGCCATTAACCTGATCGTTATTAGTTAAAGTCTGGGGAATATAAAACCATAAAAATGGATACGCCATTTATATTGCCATTCAGATGTACGAGGCGACATTAATAATAGACGAAATCTACCTGTGCACTTTTATTAATTACTTCGAGCTTCGTGTGCGGCTCTTAGCTGGGAATATGTCCATGTCACTACCGTACCTTATCGCACACAATCTAATATTCCCCCCCGCTTCGGCCATCATCCGGATATTAAACAATGTGGAAAGGTTAATTACAGGAGCTCGTTTATTTCAATGCAATTAGGTATGTAAAGTTTGGAAGTCTCACGTGTAAAGAGCTGTATCAGCTGTTTATTGAATATTAATTAACTATAAAATAGATGTTTAAGCTGTACGAGTACAACCGGTGAGTGCAATTAAGGCGCTACTTAAGTACCTTACACTTAACAAGAAAGCTTTTAACATCGTAGATTTTTTTTCTGTATTTATTTTTCCATCTCGCTCGCTGGAATTTCTACAAAATGTACTATTTGGGTTAAGGTTATTGATTTAGAGAAAAAAAAGAGACTTCCTATTTAATTATATTAAAAGCTTCAGAAGTGGATGATTAAATTATGTCTATGGGACACGAAAATGAAAATTAAATAATTAATATTTATAACAAAAAAATTGTTTAATATTCCAAATGGCAAACAATGTGCGTAAGTCACGAATTAATTTAATTAACCGCATTTAAATCGCGTTCGTGTTCAACTGTCGGTCGAAGTGAACCCCTTTTAATTATAGGGCAGTCTTCCTGTCAAATTATCGCTTATGATTCTGTACGCGGTCCGTATCTAATTTTGACGCAAAATCGAAGTAGGTCAAAAGAAGAACAGTTGCAATTTTAAGAATATAATACAGGGATAATAAATAAATAAAAGTGCCTCATGTTTCGGCGTAGGCTGTGGGTTTCTCGTTAGGAGGGGTCAACACACTCAAAAGGGGGCCGGTAACGGGGCAGGATCCTGGAAAGACGAGACAGCTCCAACGCAAGGCCTGATAGTGGGCCAGCTCCTATTCGAAAGAAGAATAAGACTGACGTACAAAAGCCGAAGGCTAGGAAGCGCCGGCTAGGGGGTAAAACTTCGGGTCGAGTGAGATCTGCACCAAAACCTAAGGCTGCGTCTGGGGTCGTTGGATCAGGAAGGCAACTCGACGTCAGGGACCAAGCGTCTCAGATCGGAAAGAAGCAGTCCAGATTTTGGCGGCCAAAGTGGGGGATTTTTTTAAGAAAACACCGCTTCAGTTGTGGTACACCCGAAGTCATTCGTCGTGTCTATGGGAAATGTGCTCGTAGGTCGGGAAACGACCAAGGGGAGATGATGGAATCTTGAAACGGAGGCGAATCGTGTTCGTTGTTTGTTAGATTATGTGTTCTCGCATGTTCAGGGCCCGGTATATGCAGCCCGCTTCCATTGACACCTCCACCAGACCTGATTCTAGACGAATCCTATAGCTATCCGTCTGCAAGCAGCAGCTCAATCGACAATCGACAGTCAGACATCTTGAAATCCCGACAGAATTTGGACCATGACCAGGAACTTGAGCTGGCGAGAGCTGTCGAGGGTTATTTTGGTACTCTACCAGAAGATTTCGGTTGTACTGACTTAGTGTAGTCTAGGAAGATAATATAGAGTCAATTAAACAGAGGTATTACCCGATATCCCCAGCATTGTTAAAAGAAATCGACGTTGAAAAAGGTGTAATTGAATCATCGACGAGTCCTAGGAGCAGCCCAATTGTAATGGTGAAGAAGGAGATTTTGTGTAGACTATCGTAAATTAAATAAAGACGCGATGCCTATCCGCTGCCTTACATTTCTAGGATTTTAGACAGATTAAGAGACGCTCTAAGTACTCCACAACGGAAAGGAAGTATTTAGCGGGACTGTGGAGCATCGAGAAACTTGAAGGTAATCACAGACCATTGGAATTCATAGGAAGGGCAAGGAACATGACGTTCTGGATATGCTGTCTCGTTCCGTACCAGCTGTAGACGCGGCTGAGGGAGAAAGCATCGTGCAGAATGAAATTAAGATGACCGATAAGTGTCATGATGATATACGCGCGGGTCGTGCAGGGGTTTGCATAACCTATCGAAGAATCAACCAACATTATTTTTGACCAAAAATGAAATCTGATATCTCCCATTACGCTCGAAGGTGTAATTTCCGGCAGAAGAAGCCGGCAGGTCTGATGGCTGTCGAGGATCAATTGTTCTTAGTATTTGGTTAGCCAGATATTTTGATTTCGGACAAAGATTGTCACTACTGGGGTCGTATGGAGTATGGGTCTTTGATGACGTTGCACTTAGATTACAGAAGGCGGCTACAACAGAACAAGGGCTACTACGATTTGAGACCTCGTTCTGTTACCCAAAATGTTGGAGATAAGGTTTACCGCAGGAATTTCCCTCAATCCGACGCGACGCTTCGAAACAATTTTCGGCAAAATTAGCACCAAAATATGTCGGCCCCACAGGTTCTAGAGCACCTAAGTTGCGGATGCACCACGAACCTATGGGCAAGTCAGAGTAGCCATTGTTCCGGATCGCAGCCGAAGGGGGAAATTTTCAAGGTACATTATGACTGCATTGCAGTTGTTGACGGCTGGACGGGGTTTCGCTGGAATGTGTGTCCCGAAATGAAGAACCCAGTAAAAAGCACAGTCCGAAGACTACTAACGCAACATTAACCTCAAGATGGATGTCGAAACCAAAAATAACTGGTTCGTTAGCGTTAAGGAAACGTCAAAGTGCGAGTACATACTCGTTTTGCGATAGGTCAAGGTTTATTAGAGCGTAAATTTAAAGACCGAAGAACCGCGTGTAGAAAAAAGGCCCTCAGCAATGCGAGAAATAGTTCATGGTTACCAAATTTGATATGACAAAGATTAATTCGAATTATGCAATGTCTAATTTAATAACCGAAGTCGTGACTAAGTTAAAAAATGAATCGCTTTTAATTACCGCGAGCCTAACAAAGGGGCTTTCATCGCACATAAGAAACGAATATTGGATGGGTCGCTAACGTGGGGAGGAGGTAGTTATCACCTGCTGATAGTGCCCGTTTCATTAAGCAGATGGAATCCTAATAGGTTTGCGTTGACCCTTGCGAAAGAGTGCTTTAAAATACTTTAGTGGTGGTTTTTGCCTTGAAAAATCGCACGCGACGTCCCAGTGAGTTACAGGGGTTGCGTGACCATCGCCCACAGTCAGACTTCTTCGCGTTAATAATAACCGACTTGCACCAAGTGAATTCGATTGTAAATCAATTCAATGATCGGCGATAATATGGTAAACTGTGACGGATGGTTTGGGGCAATGCGAATAGAGCCGCCTAGTGTAAATTAAGATGTCACGCGAACAATAAACTCGCAGTGCCCTGGAGACACGTGGAGCATTTCCTTTTTAGTGGCTCTTATGTAAACAGCAATTGCATAATCGATTACCTAGGTATTTCTCTTATAATCGACCAGAATTTTCAACATTCGATTTCAACCGCCAAAATGCTTGCGATTAAATTTACGTTTTGATTGAAATAAAAGTTTCAAATGGTTTGAACGTACCTACCCTCAAGGTGGTGTCTTTGGGTATCCTCACTGGCTTTAAATTGGAATCAAGTCGGCTTACGGTAGTGAGGAAATGACAACCAAGTGAATTCAGTGAGGCCTCAAATAGCTTGAAACGTTCAATTTTAGAATAAGTGAGGAGGCTTTTGGAACCCCTGAGAAGGGACTGTCCGAATCCAGTTGCTTGTTGCCACTGAGCCTGGAATTGACTGCTCGCCCAGTGTTTACTCCTGGCCCTGGCAACGGTGGGAGCAACTCCGCTCCTTTCCCATTTGTGAAAAAAATCATTCCGAAATATCTTACATCCAGTCCAGAATGTATCTAAAGTCCTTGATACGGTAACCCTTAAGCTAAAGTTATATTTCGAAATGAATGCCACTAAATAATTTTGTAGATTCGAGCGAAAATAATGGATGGCAATAAACAAAGGCGGATTCATACATAAAGAATTGCCGTAAGGGACCCGTCTGTAAACCAAACGAGCCCCTCAGGTTTGAGGAATAGGCAATCTGAGATCAGTCACTGGTCCCTGACAGCCCCGATCACAAGAGGGGATCGGATCTCAAGGTTTTCTCCCCGGTCTGCCCTTGCCCAAGGCTGCCTCGATCCTTCCACTCGTCCCAATCATTTATCCGTATGGAATCCTTCCGAGCCTCTGCCTCTACAGCTAAGTGTAAAGGCTCTAGTTTCAGAAGTGCCTCCATTGCCAAAATTGGCGTGGTTTTTCATTGACTCAGTGACGAGCGAGTCTCTGTACCTTACCCAACTGCTTCCTGATTCAAGCCTCATGTAGAGCCAAATACCCATCTACGTTCCCATAGACATACAGTGACCTTTTTGATTATTCGCTCAATGTGCCTTTTGTGCGTGCTCTTTCACGGTGTTTGGAAACTTTCCAGTCATGATGATCTCCGTCCTCGTTCAAAGTGGGGAGGAGCCCATCTAGCACGAGGTACCACAGCAGTGGAGACAGCACTTCACCTTGCGGACATCCTATAGTGGCCGAGGAGCTCATCTCCTTCGTCCTAATTGAGAATATGCATAATGGCTCTGCTTCCGAGCATGGCGCGGATCCATCTTACGATTGGCCCATCAATGCCAAAACCCTCAACAGTTTCCGGGGCTACCCCCCACCCCCGAGCAGACATTACCGGCTCCATCCTGCAAACGAGGCTGTGAAGAGCCGTCTCCGTAGACATACCAGCTCCACCGTTCTTAGAGGAAACATTTCTCCAGTATTCGGGAATGCCAGCCCTTTAAAATCACCATAACGTCAATATTCAAAATATCTCCATCTTTAAGCGGTTTATCTTCAGGCAGGGGTGAGACTTTTGCAAATATTCCGGAGACGACAAATTGTTGGACAATATTTTTTAGGCCATTGTGCTATTGTTTGCGTTTTTTCCGTCCGTCCGTCCCTCCGGACCCACTTCTACCGTTTTGAACTACTTCTTGATCCTACAATCTAGAATTTTTTGTAGTGTGTAGGCTATACCTTGAAGGTGTGGCAGGCGGCTATCAAATTTCGCTGCTTAAGGGGGGGAGGGGGGGGGCATGAATTATTTCCTGAGATGCTGTTTTTTAAAGTAAAACGTGCATAACTTTGACATACGGCAACCAATTGCTCTCAGATTTTGCATACGCATGCCTGTAGTGGTGCCAAGTCAAACTTTTGCTGGGTGGGGGGTGGGGTGGGGCGTAAACACACGTTCTACCCTTCATGGTATTCTAATGAAATGTCTAATCGAAATAAATGGGTTTGTGCAAACTATAATTTCCGTTGATGGGCTTAATGTTAGAGGGGGGGGGGGTTGTAGAAATTAATTATCCTTCATGGTACTCTACTGGTAGGTCTCAACGAACGGAATTAATTTATACCAACCATAGCCCTCCTCCTCGACCCCTTATTCATGATCGGATATTTCGGTACTACTCACAAAAGGCGATTGGGACGTCTGGAAGAAATATAGCCATTGGTGATATCAAAACTTTAACAGCGAATATCTCGAAAACGCTTTGTCGGAGGAAAGTACTCTCAAGAGTAAAATGAATCGACCAGAAAAGACATATCTAAGTCAAAGGAAATACCTTGACAACGAAGTGTCGAAAGAGGGTACTCATAAAAGGCAAGTGGAACGTCAGGACGAGACATCTCTATTGGTGAAGTCAAAGCTTTCAGTGCAAATATCTGCAGAAAGGAGTGTCGGAGGATTTTGAATGTATGCCAAGTGGCCTTTAAATGTTTGTACAAATAGCCTCCTCCCCATTAATAATCTACCAATAAAGAAAACATCGATAGTACGCTACCACCTCGAGTTTTCCTGAAGGAAGGGAAGGGGGTAGATATTCCAAAGAGGACGCAAATATTCTAAGTAGGGAAACAATGGGGAAACTTTGGCAAGTACCTATTTTGTTATCAAAGGCCAAAGCAAAATTGGCCACTTTAAAATCGTAGTCCAATTTTTGGCACTGGATAATTCAGTGAAGCTAATATTGATTTTTGGAGCAATTAGAGATCTGCAGATCAAGGCCCTTTTCTGAATCTGGCGTGGCAAGTACGCGAGAATGCGGTGAATCGATCACGAGCAAAATATGCGGTAGCCTATCGATAAGTAACAGCCGTTGTACCTCGACGGCTACGACACAAATCAGCTTTAAATGGCGATTCTAAATAACACGTTACCGTTTTACAACTTGATTGCAATTTGCAATCCCGGCCGACAAAAATTTTTGATCAACGACCTCTCCGTTAATACGAGCCATAAATCTAAGGATGCGCTACCACGCTGCCGATAAACTATAAGATATCGGTTATAAATGACGGTAGTGCGATATATAATTAATACCCTTCATCAAGGAACGACGGACCAAGAGGTCAACATTCTTCCGATACCGCGCTCGCTCCACATAATGATAGGAGCACCCGAAGAAGCAGCTTCTGAATTATCATTAATAATTTTTAATTAGACGACCCGAAATCGCCACCCCGATTTCGACGGGACAGGTGTCAATTTATAACCTGTCAGAGATGGACGACGTGAGCTCGTCGAGCACCACTCAGGTGACGCAGTCCCAGTTTGTGCTGGCGAAATATCGAATTCAATTGCTCGACCATCCGCCGTCGTTGGCCAGGGCGCCGATTCTGGAGAGCAAAGCCGAGATCCCCGCATATCCTCATTATCACGAGGGGCCGTTGGCCATTGGTGAGTGTCTTTCGGGGCGAGGTGGAAACGTAATTTTCGTTTTTAGAGCACAAACCGGCGGAAAGTTGGGACACGTGCGATAAGGACTGTTGCATGCAGTGGTTGTGGTCGTTTTGTCTTCCTTGCGCGTACGTTAATTATTACCAAATTGCCTGTTTGAACGCCTTCTGCGACTTTGGGTCAAGACTAACGACTAATTGGGAGGAACGGTATACCTTCAAACGTTGCTGTTGCAAGAAGTGCACAGTATGAAATTATTATTTATTGTAGATTATTAATTTTTATGATCGTAAATAACAAATATACATATTTCTTCCCCTAACCTTCCTCTTTCCGCCCCTCTTCCCTCCACCCTGGTCTGTACCCTCCTTCATTCCGCTCAGAATGTCTTCTTCCTTTACCTTTCCCCATCCTTCTCGACCAATTTTCTCTGCTTCATTTTCTCTTCCTCTTTTCTCATTTTCACGTCTCATTCTCAGGCTCTGAGAAGAACGTAGAGGAATGTCCTGGAAAAACTTTGATTTTTCTGAAAGCCTCTGTACTCTATGGTTAGACGGTCTTCCGGAACCTCTTGGTGTTTCTGATGACCTTCTTCGACGCTAGAATACTCCATAAAAAGCACCACGCTCTGAAGCGCGATTGCATTGGGTCAAGAAACCCATAATAGAAATACCCTGAAAAGCACCTGGACGGCTCCAAAAACCCTTCGAATATTTGAGAATGCATCGGAGACCCGATTGGAAACCTTATAAGCATTTTCCATATGCTTAGATCCATTCTATGCGGGCTATGCGAACACAAAAGGCTCTGGGAAGGGCTTAGAATTTTATGCAAAAAAGTCACAAAGTAACAAAGAGCAAAGAAAAATTTGGAAATGGTATTTTAACTAGCTAAAATAGACGAATCGATTCGATTCTGGCTGCCAGGAAAACATGACGGACGAGGAGGTCTTTCGCATCACCTACAGAAATATTTTAACACCTTATTTTGGCTAAGACTTTTAAAAATCTTATATCAAGAGAATACGATATGCGAGGAGGTGTTCCTGTTTCTAATACATGGAGTAGCAGCTCTGCCCCATCAGGAGTACCTAATGAACGTGAACCCCTTTTCCATCACAACTTGCCTTCGCTTAAACCATTATAAACCTTGTATTAGGACAGTATAATGTACCAGAACTTGCTTCAGCTCCTAATACACAGAGTATCAGAGAATTGTTCGGGTGACCAGGAGAACATAATCGTATTTTTACCATCACCCACTGCAAGATCATGGGGATATAATGCGATAGGGGTGCTCCTGATCTTAATACACACCCCCACCCCACCCCCATCACCCTCAATAATATTTCAATGCCTTACTTTAATTGAAATTTTTCTCCTAAAAGTTTCTGTCTACCAGAAGGACGAGGTGATCTTTTCGATCACCCACACCTTACTCTAGCTAAGACCCTGTTCTATCAGAAAAATAGAATGTGCGAGGAGCTGTTTCTGTTCCTAATATATAAAGTATTGATTAGAAATCTATTGTAAAATTTCTCTCCCTGCCAGGGGAACATGATGATCCGGAAGCCTTTTTAATCCTTTACAGAACTATTTCAACACGTTACCTTCGTTTAAACTTGTATTAGGCGAATATAGCTTGCAAGGATGTTTTTCTACTCATAGTTTCTCTGGGTGACAGGATAACATGATGATCGAGGTCTTTTTCAAATCGTCCACAAAAATGTTTCAACGCTTTACTTTGGTTACGATTTTACCAGTGTTTTATCAGTATAATGTACGAGGAGGTCCCTGGTTACCAAGAGAACATGATAGCCAAAGAGGTCTTTTTACATCACACACAATAATATTGCGACACCTTGTCCTTGGACTTTGACAAATCTTGTACCAAAAGAAAAAGTTTCTGATCTAGTAGTGGAGTGTCAGTTAACAAACTACTTCAAAACTTCTCCCGGTACCAGGAAAACATGATGAACGTATAAATCACGTACAGAAATATTTCTACGCCATACTTGGGTTTAATACGAATCGTGCATCACGAGAATGTAAAGTGCGAGGATGTTTTACACCACTAATGCATAGAGCATCAACCGTAAAACTTCCTTAGCTGCCAGGAACACATGATAATTGAGAAGGTTGATTTAGTTCCCCACCTTATTTTGGATATGATTTTTACTAGTCTAGTTTCTGCCGCCTTACATTGCTGTAGACCATTATAACTCAGGTATCAGGGAAATACAATTGTCGAAGGGGTGTTTCTGCTCTGTATACGCGGAGTAATCAGTTTTATGTGGCGCCCAGGAACATGTTGAATAAGGAGGTCTTTTTCCATCACCCACAATTTACTATGTCAAAACTTTACAAATCCTGTATCAGGAGAAGATGCGAACTGTGCGAAGAGGTTGTTAGGAGAATTTAAGGTGCAAGGAAGGGTTTCTACTCCTAATAAACGAAATCAACTTTTTTTAAATTTCTCTGGTTACCAGGACGGAGTGCGTGACGAATTGTAACATAATCCACAGAAATATTTCAACACCTTAAAGAGAAAGTATTTCTGCCTCTAATACACAGAGCATTGCTTGGGAAACTCTATTAACATTAATCTGTTTTTAAGAAAAATATGATCAAGGTCACTAGAAAAGTAACTAGGTAACTGCTGGGCCGATTTAAATCAGAAAGTCCCTAGATTTGAAAGAGATTAGGTTTGAAACCCTGCTACGTGGGTTCGAATCTTTACTAGTACGGTTCTGAACTAGGCTTTGTCAATTTGCACGGTTTCTAGAAAAGTAACTTGAAAGTGACTAGGTTTGAAACTCTGCCGGGATCCGCGCGTTGTATAGGGACGATTCTAAATCAAAAAGTCACTAGATTTGTCACCAGAAAAGTAACTGCGTGAGTTCGAATCTTGGCTAGACCGATTCTAACTCAAAATGTCACCAGCAAATTTACGAGATGCAAAAAAAACGTAACTAGGTTTAAAACTCTGCTAGCGCGGATAGGGCCGAACCTAAATCAAAGAGTTACTAGATTTGAAAGTTACTAGGTTTGAAACTCTGCTGCGTGGGTTCGAACCTCTGCTAATACGGTTCTGAACAAGGGTTTGTCAGTTTGCAAGGTTACGGGAAAAGTATGTAGAAGGTTTGAAACTCTGCTAGGACCCGCGCATTATGTAGGTGCGATTATAAATTAAAAAAGTCACTAAATTGGTCCACTAGAAGGGTAATTAGGTTTGAAACTCTGCTGCATTGGTTCGAATCTTCGCTAGTACGGTTCTGAACTAGGGTTTGTCAAGTAGGGTTCCTAGAAAAGTAACTAGAAAAGTGACTAGCATTGAAACTCTACTAAGACATGTGCGTTATATAGGGACGATTCTACATCACAAAGTCACTAGATTTGTCACTAGAAAAGTAACTAGGTTTGAAACCCTGATGCGTGGGTTCGAATCTTTGCTAGTACGGTTCTGAACTAGGGTTTGTCAAACGATATCGGGCGCATGAGTGATTTGATCCTTGGTGGGACATGCTCCAATGAGAGGTTCAGGTCTGCGCCAAGGTTATCGGAGTTATTTCCTGAACTAAAGCGATTTCTTTTATTGATTTGATATGAACATTCCCGTATTGGAAAGTTTAGAATTCTCCATATCGACATCACCAATACGAAGTATGGTGACCGAATAGTACTGGAAAATAGTGACTTTTTGGGTTAGATCAGGATACCAGAGCATTATTGTCAAACGTCCTCTCAGACTGTTTTCCTGATACAGGATGCTCTTTTAAAAATCGGTGTATCAAAATTACAAGGATATGACAGACATATTGTCACGTACTATGCTCTCCTGATTGGAAATTTTATTTAAAGAATAGTGTGAAACTCCTTAGATTATCTTGTCAAACATTTTTTCATGATCAGATTCACAGCAGTGGTAGATTTTGTGTTTAATAACGTATGAACGTCACAAAAGCACAGAGAAGTGGTAGATTTTGTGTTTAATAACGTATGAACGTCACAAAAGCACAGCAGAAGTTTCCTGGTACACATATAATACACACACAAAACGTACAAATTTATTACAAAAATTGACATATTAGGATCACATGATTGTAAGGTGTAAATTAGGGGATACTGCCCTCCCATATTATCTGTTATGTACAAATTAGTTGGGAGCCTCAGAAGGACCCCCGTTAGAAAATTTATGATAGATTTAACCACACGATTATACGTAATTGGAAGTAAAATGGCAACTCCGATGTAACTCTCAACACCAAACAACTTTAAGATTAATGTAAAACAACAAATTCTGGAGACGGAATGTACAAAAGCGACTTAAATAAATTAAACTAGCAATTGTGTATCTTTGAATAGAAATAATAAATAATTTTTCGTGAGGCCGTAAATAACTTCGCGTTTTATTGTGTAAAAGTGACAAATTTTTTAAATTTAACAATCCATACTGCGAACGTCGTCATTATTTATCTTTTTCCGTGACCTCTTCCTCTTACCGAATAAATTACGCAAATTTCGCCCGTTTCAACAACAAAATCTAAGCCGCCCTGCCTACTTGACAATCAGTACCTGCCCATTTGCTTCGAGAGTTAGAAATTAGTAGTTACGGGCGATATTAACATTAACGTTCGACATGTCGCGAATTAATCAAGTCAATTCGTACATAAATTTCGTGGGTAACATTAAAAATAATTAACGGCGATTTTTCACCATTTAAAGATGGTATCGAACATGATCGGAACGAATTTGGCGTAGTTTTATGGTTCCCCGCACGCGAACTTGCAATCTAAATTCGTCTGAGTTGCAAATGGATGTTGCCTTAATGAAATTAAAATTCATTTATTCCGGAACATTATCAGTCTGGACATTCCGAGAACGAAATTCTAAGAACATCGCATTAGCTAATGAATGAGCGACCTCTTTCATTAATTTTCTTTCGTCCATCTCTCAACCCCCGCCGCCGATGTTGCCACGCTTCCCTTTTTTTCTGTGCCTCGTTTTGTTCGGTAATGTGTAACAGAATTCTTTATTTTATTAACACGTCCTCGCCGGACCGTGAGAATCGTCTTCCTGCCTCTGTTGACATAGGCTCGAGGATGCTCAAGATTATTGTGGCAGTTTTAACACGTAAGTGCGACTTATTCCTACCGTAAAAGGTTTGTTTGCTCGCTCGTCGTGTTCGTCACACGTGAAATTGATCTAACTGGTTCATGTTGGATTAAAAGTCGGATGCTTTCATATTTTATGTTAATAACTTTCACCGATCTGAGGCTGTATGTTATTGGAATGACAGCCAAACCTTAATTTCTGCCGATTCCGAAAGAATGCCATTCATTTTTTCGTAATTTGCTTTTGCCCATTCTTATTCTAGGTTCGAAAAATGTTCTGATTGAAGACCTGAGATGTCGAAAATCTGTTCGGAAGATTTAGACAGAAATTACAAAAATGGGGAAACTACGATGAAGAGATTTTGAAGACATCCTAAACTGCTTGTAGAAAGAGTGAAGAAGATCTTTTGGAGTTGACATTGCCGTTTGCGCATTCTTACTATACGTGACATGTTTTTCCTTACTAGAAGCATCTGTGCTCAAAATTTCAAATAAAATATCGTGACCGGTTAATTGACTGTGAAAATTTATCAGTGCCTGTCTGACGGCCGATAACACAATTTTACTGTCCTTTACGTCACCGATACTGCTGAATCAGAATTATTGAGAATGATGTCATGGAGCAGCGTCAGAAGCGCTCTTACCCACTAACGCCATTTTGTAGGCGGTTTTTGTAAAATTGAACAAGTATACATGGAATACACAGATTCTGTTTTTCGGGTATCTACTAAGCGGTTCGCCATACCCCAAGATCTCCGGTTCTACACCATAGATTTTTAAAAGTGTCCCTAGAGCTGAACGATTTGACAGAGAATGTAGGTACGGGGGACTAGGGGGTACGGGATACCCCCCAGTAAACGAATGAAATTTTTAAAAGATGCCTGATGTCATTCTGGGTACGAAAGAATTAACATCTGCTCAATGTGCTTATCTTGAAACTAATTAGCCTACGCAGCGATCAGGATTCTTATCGCCAACGACCGGAGAAAACCATGCGATACACTTTTACAAATACTATACAAACAATTCCTAACTGAATAATTCTAGCCTTTTAACACGCAATTTAAATTTATAATTACGAAAACAAAATAAACAAAACGACTACTTAAACAAAATTAACAACATTAAATAAATAATTGCGACACAAAACTTTAACCTCGAATTCAACTAATATTTTTGAGTTTTGTGTCCCATCCCTAATTAGAACCACATTCACATACAGCATGACCCATTGTTGTTGCAGGCGGTGATACCATAAAACGACCACAAGGCGTAATTTACAGAAAAATATAATAAAAAGGTCGTGAAGAGATTTTTAAAAACACACCGTTAGTTTATTGACAGTGACAACAATTTATTCCGAAACACATGAAAAAATTATAACAAAATTCCTGAAAGAAAGAAAAGGTTACAAAACTTGTTTGGGCATATTACCCCGCGCACAGACGGTCAACAATTAAAATAAGAAATTACTTAGTTTAATAATCCCAATAATCTGGCCGTACAATACTTGCGATACAAGGTGTGGCTTGATGAATAAGATAACAAATCTTCGGTGGCTGTTCGGACGATAGAAACTTTTAACTTAACCTCAAGTTTTTTTTTTAATTTTTCATATGAAATCTTTCAGATTCATCAAATTCCTTTGATTTTCAATTTTTTTTATTGATTTTTAAGGTATTTTCCGCTCCAAAAGATTCTTCTTATATTTTTCTAGGTCCATAAGATTTTCAGACTGTTCTCATTCTTTCGACTTTCATTTTCCAGTTTTCCAGATCCTTAAAATCTTTTATATCTGTAATATTCTTCAAATTCTTTAAAATTTTCGATTTCTGCGTATTCCTCGGATATTATAAATCGTTGTTTAAGATTTTTTAGTTTCATAAGTTTCTTCAGATTCTAAAAATTTGTTGAATCTTTCAGATTTTTTCAATTTTCAATTTTTTTTGGTTTCTTCAGATCCTTACAATTTTTCAGATCCAAAAGATTCTTTAAATTGTTCAAATCTTTCGGTTTCTGCGAATTCTTCCGAAATTTGGAATTCTTCATATCTTTAATGGTTTTCAGTGCCATAAGTTTCTTCATATTTTACAAATTTTTTAAATTTCTTAGATTCTTCAGATTCTTTCGATTTTCGAAATTTAGGGAAATTCTTAAAAAAATTCAAACGGTCCGAGGAGGACTTTAAGAAGCACCGGGAAAGATTCTAAAAAGAACTAAAGAAGGCTTTAAGAAAATTCTGAGGATTCTGAAGGCTCTAAAAAAGTTTCAGAAGAGCTGGGGTCCAAGAAGATTCCAAAAAAATTTTGATAATATTTTTTTAAAAAAGGTTGAAAAAATTTGCAGATCATGAAAGAGCTGTATAAAGCCTTAAGAAAATATTGTAGGGGTTCCGCAGGTTCTAAAAATTCAAAAAGTAGGTTCTAACAGGATTTTTAAAGAAATTGGAGGTGTTTGGAACCGCTCAAACTCTAAAATCCGTGGAATGTAGAAATCTGCGAAATCCTCGAATTTAAATAATCTCAAAACATAAACTGCCCGGTTTTAGGGCTCTAGAATGTCAAAAACCTGCTGCACCTTCAGTCTAAAAGATCTACTGAACCTACTGCGGCTGGTATGTACATGAGTTTTAAATTCTTCAGGACCTTACAATCTTTAAATACCATACTTACATCGATTTTCAACATTTTTCCAGTTTTCCAGATTCTTAAAATCTTCTATATCTGTAATATTCTTCAGATTCTAAAAATTTTTTGAATCTTTCATTTTCTTTTAATTTTCAAATTTTTTTGGTTTCTTCAGATCCTTAAAATTTTTCAGATCCAAAAGATTCTTTAAATTGTTCGAATCTTTCGGTTTCTGCGAATTCTTCCGAAATTTGGAATTCTTTATATTTTTCAGCGCCATATGTTTCTTCATATTTTATAAATTTTTTGAATTTCTTAGATTCTTCAGATTCTTTGGATTTTATAAATTTAGGGAAATTCTTAAAAAAATTCAAACAGAGGAGGACTCTAAGAAGC
This sequence comes from Photinus pyralis, assembly GCF_008802855.1. Classification (NCBI taxonomy): domain Eukaryota; kingdom Metazoa; phylum Arthropoda; class Insecta; order Coleoptera; family Lampyridae; genus Photinus; species Photinus pyralis. Next base: position 4,095,496 of record NW_022170878.1, on the reverse strand, counting down.
ACCGGGGAAGAGTCTAAAAAGAGCTAAAGAAGGCTTTAAGATTCTGAGAATTCTGAAGATTCTAAAAAAGTTTCAAAAGAGGGCTCCAAGAAGATTCCAAAAAAATTTGAAGAATATTTTTAAAAAAAGCTGAAAAGGGCTTTAAGAAAATGTCAAAGATTCTACAGATTCCAGAAACCACCTGAAGATCTTCTATATTTTTAGAATCTCTGTCAGTTCCCATAGAAATAACGATCTGCCCTTGGACCTTACAGGATCTTGCAATAATGGTCAGCTCAATAAAATAATAGCGACGTATGTCTGCCTACAATTGAAGTATTGACATAGGTATTTCTACTTCATTATATTGCAACAGTTATTATTGTTGCACGTTCGCTTTTTAATTTATAAGATTCATTTATTAATTCATATCTATTATATTACAAGAAGTACTGACATTTTAACGACAAAGATTTATTATTAAGTAACGTAACAAGGTCAACGTTATAGATGCGTGCACCAATGCAATTTACACTTCAATTAGATAATTGAATTAGTGAAATTTCTTGGGTCATGAAGCCCGTTTCTTGGACCAGAAAGGTCAACTTTTGGTTACCCCTGCGAATGACAATAATAAAGTCGTCTTTCGTGTATCTAATCCGAAACAAAGCATTTCGTCCCCACAAAATATCCCCCTGCGATATTTAATCTTTCACCCCCAAAACGCGCGCGTCGCATGTAGTTGTCAAGTTAAGGGAGGCCGCCGGAATTATGTAAGGTGAAAGGCGCGGGGGGCGGTCGGCGGTGGTGTTTAAATAGGGCTAATGTGAGACACGCGTGCGGTAATTTGGTAATGGGGTTGTTATGAAGTTCGACCACGCTTGGGGAAGAGTTACGATCTAATTATTGTAATTGCGCCTCGTAACCGCCGCGGGGTGAAAAAAGTGCGCGATCACGTTACCTGCACGAAAAAGAAATTCGACAGTGTTTTTTTTTAAATAAACAACGTACGGGTAGTTAATTAAGCGATGTCGATTAAACAAACAATGCAGAATAATTTCCGGCAATTACTAAATTAAACAAACTTCTCTCTTCTTTTTTCACCTAACCCCATTCCTAATAGTACACTAACCCTTTCTAATTAACTGCAGGTTAAATTATTATAAATCTTAACTTGCAGGACCAAGCAAAGCCGTTGCCGGGGTGTCGAGTTTTTCCGACTTTCCGGATTTTTGCGTGAGATGGACAATCCCAAATCTGTGGCTTTTATTCGATCAATCGACGTTAGAAGGTGGATATGATCCCTTAATTATTAGTGTTTTTCCTTCAAGGTCTTTTCGATGTTTATCCAAAATATCCGTCTCTAGAATATCTTTTTTTTGCTATTTTAAAGCTTCTTTCCGAATTTTCTAGAATATCCAGTATCCTTTTGCAGCCTTTTTTGGAATATTCTCAAACTTTTTTTATAACCCTCGCTTCGAACTTTTTTAGAATCTGCGGAACCTTTAGAAACTTTTTAAAGCATTCCTAAACTCCAGTGTTTTTTTTTTAATTCTCTTAGGTCCATCTTTTCACACGATATTAATTCTGTTTGGGTTAAAACTTCCGCTATTGTTCGTATTTATCGTAATAGTTTCTAAACGGTAAATTATTCCTTGTGAATGAGGGTCACTAAAAAAACTTTCGTTCGTGCTTTTTTACGCATTTGTTTTACTCGACTTCGCTACTGTAGGCGCCCGCAATTTTTTACACTACGGGTTATTGGAGTTCACCCAGAAAATGGAGGAAATTCAACGGCAAGCGCTAGATTTTGTGATCTTAAAAACGTAATTTCAATGACATGAGAACTCGTGGCATCTCCTTACGCTTCTGTTATCTCATTATACGAAACGAAAATAAAAATCGTTGAGGCACGGCAAACAGTCTGTAAATAAATCCAACGTACGTTCTTGCTTTTCTGCGAGCCTGATACAACAATCATTAAAAACTACGCATCAGAATGCCATAGGGCCAGATCCTTACGAAGAAGTCTTCTAACGAGAGTTGTACCTAATAATAAAATCTAACAATATTGTCTATCCTCTTCATGCAATTAAGCAGACTATAGCACAAGAAGGTGCACCATATACAAAATATGACCTAGAAGAAGGTTGCAACAGGAGGTTATAATAGAACAGATGGTATCTGAAATCAAATCATACTACACCATCCTGGGCTTCTGTTAACTGGGGAAATTTTTTAATGAGAGGTTTGTTAACAGGACGACAGAATACACGAAGAGGTACCTGGAAGTTCAATTATAAGGCTCCCTTCCGCTTTTGTGATCCTAATGTAAGGCATTTTTAAACGGTAGCTTGGTGTGCACCTGGAGAGGGCGCTTCTTTTTGTTTATAAACTCCATTTTTATCCCAGAAGGCCTGTTTCGGGAGAACAGAATACACGAGAAGTTGCCTTTCAATAGACTTTTCACACTTCCTTAGGTTGCTGCGATCCCGATTCAAGACATTTTCAAACAGAAGTTTGTACTTCTACGTCAGAAAGCAACTGACAACAAACTCAATACCTTCTTGCGCTCCTATGACTCTCATAAAGCAGCTTGTGAAAGACAATATTGTACTGAAATGCGCGAGGAGGTGTCTTTCAGTTAATTTGTAATCCTGCTAACCTTCTCCTTCATCGTTTGTAGCCTGTTAAATAATTTGTGAATGTGAAATGCTAATCAGGAGAACATGATACTGAAGGTAAGGCAGGGAAGCTTCTGTTGTCCCTACACAAAACATTTTCGAAAAGAAGACTGTGATAGGAGGAAATTATACAGCGCAGGGAATCTAGAAGCAAATCATTCTACACCATTTTGGGCTTCTGTTAACTAGGGACATTTTTTAATGAGAAGTTTGTTAACAGGACGACAGAATACACGAAGAGGTACTTGGAAGTTCAATTTTAAGGAGCCCTTCCGCTTTTGTGATCCTAATGCAAAGCATTTTTAAACGGAAGGTTGGTGTGCACCTGGAGAGGACGCTTCTTTTTGTTTATAAAATCCATTTTTATCCCAGATGGTCTGTTGCAGGAGAACAGAATACACGAGTAGTTGCCTTTCAATACACTTTCACACTTCCTTAGGTTGCTGCGATCCCGATTCAAGACATTTTCAAACAGAAGTATGTACTTCTACCTCAGAAAGGAACTGACAACAAACTCAATACCTTCTTGCGCTCCTAAGACCCTCATAAAGCAGCTTGTGAAAGACAAATTTGTACTGAAACGCGCGAGGAGGTGTCTTTCAGTTAATTTGTAATCCTGCTAACCTTCTCCTTCATCGTTTGTAGCCTGTTAAATAATTTGTGAATGTGAAATACTAATCAGGAGAACATGATACTGAAGGTAAGGCAGGGAAGCTTCTGTTGTTCCTACACAAAACATTTTCGAAAAGAAGACTGTGATAGGTGGGAATTATATAGCGCAAAGAATCTAGAAGCAAATCATTCTACACCATTTTGGGCTTCTGTTAACTAGGGACATTTTTTAATGAGAAGTTTGTTAACAGGACGACAGAATACACGTAGAGGTACCTGGAAGTTCAATTTTAAGGAGCTCTTCCGCTTTTGTGATCCTAATGCAAAGCATTTTTAAACGGCAGGTTGGTGTGCACCTAGAGAGGGCGCTTCTTTTTGTTTATAAACTCCATTTTTATCCCAGATGACCTGTTTCGTGAGAACAGAATACACGAGAAGTTGCCTTTCAATAGACTTTCACACTTCCTTAGGTTGCTGCGATCCCGATTCAAGACATTTTCAAACAGAAGTTTGTACTTCTACCTCAGAAAGGAACTGACAACAAACTCAATACCTTCTTGCGCTCCTAAGACCCTCATAAAACAGCTTGTGAAAGACAAATTTGTACTGAAACGCGCGAGGAGGTGTCTTTCAGTTAATTTGTAATCCTGCTAACGTTCTCCTTCATCGTTTGAAGCCTGTTAAATAATTTGTGAATGTGAAATACTAATCAGGAGAACATGATACTGAAGGTAAGGAAGTTCAATTTTAAGACCCCCTTCCACTTTTTTGGTCCTAATACACGCCATTTTTAAACGGAAGGTTGGTCTTGTTGAAGGGTACGAATCTGGATAGGGCGCTTTTTTTTACTATAAAATCAATTTTTATCCCAGATGGCCTGTATCAGGAGAATAGAATACACGAAAATTTGCCTGTCAATAGACTTTCACACTTCCTTTCGCACAAAAATAAAAACCACCCTACGATGAATTACAGGTGACCGACTTAACTTCACTGACCGCCTCGCCCTATCTGTTTCTCGGTTTGGCGGGATTTCTCTTGCGGTTCCATCCTGTGGTAATCTGCACTCTGCAGGTTCAATTTGAAAGCTGTCACAGTTCCCTACGGACAATTGTGGCCTTGTTTTCTTCTTTTAAGTGGTTTGTGACATTTAGAAATGTCAAAATATTTAAATCCTAGCTGACGTGACGTATATGGCGAGATTTTATAACATGAGAACGTTGGTATTTCGAAAGTGTGTCTTAAAATTTCGATTAATTGTCACATTTTAAAATCAATTTGGGAATTCGTTATTAGCCCGACGTAAATTAGACACTCGAAATGCTTTTAGCACTTCATCCGATAATTGTACGGTGTTAAATGGGTCCAGAACATCCCATTCTCAACTTGTCTTAGCCTTTTTCGAGCAAATTTGCACAAAGTTAATCGGCAAAGTTAATTGTTTTAGCCGAGCGTGCGGCTCGCTCAATGGACGAGCTTTTTAAGTTGGCAGCCAAGTAAACGCATTAATTAAATGAGCAAATGGCTTCCTTTGAAATAAATATAATAATTTGCGCTAATATGGAAGCGTAACAAATTAATATTGCCGATGGTTAGCGTTTCTTATACGCGAGTTATTATTAACAATAATTCCTCTTACCATAAGCGGTTTGGCTTTCACTGACATTGCAATAAGGAATTATTAATTGGCCGTAGCAAAAAAAAAATACGCACACAACACCGAACAACTTTCATCTACTTAAGATTGAGCATTGACATCTTTAGATTGCAACAGAACTGTGCAATATTTTTACGGCGATAATTAATTAACGTTATATTCCAGAAAGTATGTGGAATGCAAGTTTGTATCAATGTTATACGTAAATTTATTAGTTGCACTCAGTTTCTCCGACGCTCTTACAAGTCCCTTATTGGCAATAATTGTAGCCATTAGTATCACAAATTTTAACGTTTAAGTTGCTTGATTTTCACAATAGGGGTAAATAAGAGAAATGGCCCACAAAATAATGATAACACGATTTATCAGTATATTCTCCTGGTATAAAATTCTTTATATCATGTGTACTTATTTCACGTTGGACATGGCTATTCAGATTAGGTTAGGTCAGGTTAGGTCAGGTTAGGGCAGATTAGGGCAGGTTAGGTCAGGTTAGGGTTTACATAGGTCAGGATAGAGCAGATTTGGGCAAGTGCTTTCCAATGATATTGTTTCTTTGGGTTCTTTAAATTCATTTATTACTCAAATCATTCAGTTTCTTCAGGTTCTTCGACTGTTTTAGATTCTTGAAACTTTCTTCAAATTTAAATTCTCAGAATCCGCCATTTGCTGGTGTTAATCTCATGCTTCAATACTCAATTCTGGATTCTGGATATTTCCTGATTTTAAGTTTTGTTTTTCTCTTCCTATTTATGCTTCTTTGCAGCTTTTAGACTTCTTCTATTCGGGTTCTGAAGAGCTAAACACTTAGGATCCTTTGGTAGGCCTTAAGGGTAACATTAAGAGTTTAATATACTATAGCAGGTCATTAAACATGTTTATACATCTTTAGACCTGTGAGAGATTTTAGAAGTCCACTCCAAGAACCTCTAAGGGTCGTCGATTTGAGATTTAAAGAGATTTTGTGTCTTTGGGGGTTTTTAAGAGACTTAAAGGGTTTCCAAGAGTTTTTAAATGTCCCCAAACGTCTTCAGAAGCGTTCAAGAGATTATTAGTCTTTATGAACCTTGGTCCATAAAAGCCTTTAAAAGTCGAACCTCGATGGGACCCTTAAGGAGCTTTTACGAGCCCTGAAGGACCTTTAAGCTTTAAGAGACTATATTTCAGTGTTTCAGTGACCGTTCCGTTACGTAACAAATTACTGTGAAGCAAATCGATACTTTTAGAGTTAAGTAAACAATACCTTGTACGTCGAGAAGGTGGAAACGCAATGAATCTTCATTACCTGAAACAAAAAGAAGGGAATTATTACAAAATAACATTCATAAAGCATATATAGACATAGGTTTCATGTCGAAGATCGTGATTTCTGTTGCCTACGCGAAGACATAATGCCCCCGGCTTCGGCGTGGGCCTTTCAGCCGGTGACCTTACGCAAAAAGGGCGCCCAGTTTTTCAAATTACCCCCGGGTAATTAAAATGTAACGTGAAAAAAAAACGTTTACAAGTACGCCCGCAATAAATAGTTTTGGGAACGCAGATTACCCGCAATTATTCCTTCATTTTATGAATCTAAATTGATGCAATTCTCGTTGGTATTATGTAATTTAAACAGGTAGTTGCAATTATGGCTAATATAACATTTGTGTGAACGTTTTTCGGAATTTCGGGTTATTGCGGTAATTCCTCGTCGAGAAACCGTTGGGTGTATTAAAAAAATCGCGGTGTGAATAGAATTTTACGTGTGCCTTCTGCCGATTCGTTGTCTGGTCTGAAAATTGAGACCTCAATTTTAGGACGAATAGCCCAAATTTAATGAGAATCGAGAGGTGAAGGCATTTTCTACTGTATGATGCTTGTCTGATATCATAATACGATCTAATGATCAAAGCCTAAAGTAATCTAGAAAGGTCACTAATGGAGACCCTTACAGACTACTAAAACCTCTCAATGACGCATGAAATCCCAAAAAAAGTTATTAAGGCATGTATAGGGTTCTAAAAGTCCATTGGAGAAATTTTAAAATTCTTATTGGTAAAAGCTTAGGTACCTACATTGTAAAGGGAAAAGAAGATTTCAAGGACTGTATAGGACCTTTGATGTCATTTGGGGTCTCTTGAAAACGTTTCAAGGCCCAGATCCGTTTACAAATTTGTAAAGAGTTTTAAAACATTAATAGACTCTTGGGCTTTTCCCTTATAAGAACCCTAAAAGGCTCAAGACAATTCCGTAAATGTTCTTTAAAACGTATTTACGAATTTTTGGTTTCTTTTATCTATTCTCAGAGGTTCTTAGATTCTCTTAAAAATCCTTTGATAAAATAAGAAGACCTTTAATATCATAAAGAGTATGGGGACATTACATAGCAGTAAATATTACTAACAGCTCTTAAGGGTTATTGAAAACCAGTTGAATTTTCCTTTTACCAGGGAGGGGAGGAGGGGAGGTCCATGTCCCTCAGACCCCACAACACAGTGTTGCATTTTTACCCAAAACCGTCTGCGTGATCATTATCGTACCACTTTTCGGTAAAACATGAGGTAAAACACCTTCTAACGAAGCACCGGGGGGGGGGGGGGGGCTCGTAGGGGTATGAATTACATCCCAGCGAATACACCCCTCGACCCGGCATACGAAGATTTTATTTATATGAGTATACGAGTGGTCTCAGAGTGATAATGATGATTGCAGGGATAGGGTCATTGAATCTTCGTTTACTGGGGGGTATTCCATACCCCCCAGACTCCCCGGTGTTGCATTTGCCCCCAAAATCGTGTGCTCAATCATTCTCATTACAGTTTTTAGTAAAACACCATCGAACGTAGTTCCGGGGGGTCTGGGGGGTATGGAATACCCCCCAACCAATATCATTGCAGGGATAGGATCATTGAATTTTCGTACCACTTTTCGGTAAAACATGAGGTAAAACACCTTCTAACGAAGCACCGGGGGGGGGGGGGGCTCGTAGGGGTATGAATTACATCCCAGCGAATACACCCCTCGACCCGGCATACGAAGATTTTATTTATATGAGTATACGAGTGGTCTCAGAGTGATAATGATGATTGCAGGGATAGGGTCATTGAATCTTCGTTTACTGGGGGGTATTCCATACCCCCCAGACTCCCCGGTGTTGCATTTGCCCCCAAAATCGTGTGCTCAATCATTCTCATTACAGTTTTTAGTAAAACACCATCGAACGTAGTTCCGGGGGGTCTGGGGGGTATGGAATACCCCCCAACCAATATCATTGCAGGGATAGGATCATTGAATTTTCGTTTATGGGGGGTATTCCATTACCCCCGCTCCCCGTGTTGATTTGCCCCAAAATCGTGTGCTCAATCATTCTCATTTACAGTTTTTTAGTAAAAGACCATCGAACGTAGCTCCGGGGGGTCTGGGGGGTATGGAATACCCCCCAGCCAATATCATTGCAGGGATAGGATCATTGAATTTTCGTCTACTGGGGGGTATGGAATACCCCCGGTGTTGCATATGCCCCCAAAATCGTCTGCTCAATCATTCTCATTACAGTTTTTAGTAAAACACCATCGAACGTAGTTCCGGGGGGTCTGGGGGGTATGGAATACCCCCCAACCAATATCATTGCAGGGATAGGATCATTGAATTTTCGTTTCGTTTACTTTAGTAAAAGACCATCGAACGTAGCTCCGGGGGGTCTGGGGGGTATGGAATACCCCCCAGCCAATATCATTGCAGGGATAGGATCATTGAATTTTCGTCTACTGGGGGGTATGGAATACCCCCGGTGTTGCATATGCCCCCAAAATCGTCTGCTCAATCATTCTCATTACAGTTTTTAGTAAAACACCATCGATCGTAGTTCCGGGGGGTCTGGGGGGTATGGACCCCGGTACCCGGTGTTGCATTTGCCACCAAAATCGTCTGCCTCATCATTCTCATTATAGTTTTTAGTAAAACGCCATCGAACGTAGCTCCGGGGGGTCTGGGGAGTATGGAATACCCCCCAGCCAATATGATTGCAGGGATAGGGTCATTTATTTTCGTTTACTGGGGGGTATTCCATACCCCCCAGACTCTCCGGTGTTGCATTTGCCTTCTGCCTAATCATTCTCATTACAGTTTTTAACGACATCGAACGTAGCACCGGGGGGTTTTGGGGGTATGGAATACCCCCCAGCTCCATACCCCCCAGCCAATATACCCCAGCATACGAAGACTTCATTTACATAAGTATACGAATAATCTCATAGTGTAATGATGATTTCAGAGTTAGGGTCGTTGAATTTTCGTTTACTGGGGGGGTACTCCTAGGGGTAAAGAATCTTTTGAATCTGAAAAAATTAAAGGTTCTGAAGAATCAAAAAAAATTCTAAAAATCCCAAGAATTTGAAAAATCTGAAAAATTCAAATAATTTGGAGAAAATGAAAATTTCGGAGAATTTCAAGAAACTTATAGATCTGAAAAATTTTAAGCATCTGAGGAATCAACAAACTTAAAAAAAACACATTTGAAGAGTCTGAAGAAATTTATGGATCTGTAAAACATTAATGATTTGAAAAATCTGAAATATCGACTAATTTTCGGAAACTGAAAAATTTAAAGTATTTAAAAATCAGGAATATGAAACATTTTTGTAAGGACCTCAATAATAAGGAAAAATTTGAAAATCAAAAAATTTGAAGAATCTATACCTATTTATAAAACTGAAAGATTAACGATTTAAATTTGAAATATTGGAACAATTTTTGAAGCATCTTTTAGATCTCAAAAATTTGAAAGATTTACGGAATAAAAAATTTGAATGAGGAATCTGAAAGATCAGAAATATTTGTACCATCTAAAGAAACTTATGGAACTGAAGAACATTTAAGCTTTGATGAATTTGGTATATTGGAATAATTTGCAGGAAACCGAAATATTCAAAGAATCTTAGACATTTAAATGATTTAAAGGGCGTGAAGAATTTATTGGGAAAGTTAAAAAAACTGGGAGGAATATTTTCAGATATTTGTGGAATTTAATGAAGAATCTGAAATATTTGAAGAAACTGAAACATTCAATGAATTTGAAGAATCTTTGGGATCTGAAGAATTTTACAAATCCGAATAAAAAAAATTTTAAAAGAATTTGAAGAATAGGAAAAATAAAAAAAATGTGTGAAATCTGAAGAATATTAAAAATTCTAAGAATCTTATGTACCTGGAAAATATTAAAGATTTGAAGAATTTGGTATATCAGAATAATTTATGAAAGAAAAATATTAATGATTTGAAGAATCTAAAACATCGGAAGATATTGCAGAAACCGAAACTCAGAAATTTTAAAGGGCTGTATGGATCGGAAAAATTGTAAGGATTTGAAGAATCGAAAAAATTTGGAAAATCAAAAAAATTTGAAGGATGTGAAGAATTTTGAGGAACTAAAAAATATTAAACATTTGAAGAATGGGAAAACTCGAAGCAGCAAATAGCAATGTGCAAGATCTGAAAAAATTGAAAATTTCCCCTTACAGGAATGGATAACAAAGGTCTCTCTTTCTGCGAAGGGTAATCTATTTTGTATATTTACTTCAACATGAGATCCGATTGAGGCCCGTCAAGCCGCGAGTGCAATAAGATGATTTAGATCTAAATTGGAAGCATAAATAAATTTAACGACGCTCTCCGGATCAGAACAAACGTTATGCATTTCTGATGAGTGTCCCACAGTTTTACGTGAACAGGTGCTTACGAGAACAGAAATTCATTTCGTAGATCGCATTACGATAGATCTTCGGCCGATAGATGGACGCATAAATTAAATAACGCCAACAAAAATTCTATATAGATATATATTTATGTTTATTAGCGACTCCTTAACATTATGTAAATGCAACGTATTGTACGCGTCTTGTAAACCCAACACAAAACACCTAATTTAATTCGATCTGATAAAACGCAACAAATCCCAATAGCTCCCGGATTGAAGAATCAAAAGGTATTAACTGTAATCTGATGGTACGCGTCCAGAATCTCAGAAGGTGGTTGATTGGACCATACATCCTCTGCGCGAAATTATGTACACAGTGCCCACTTTCGGATTAAGAAGATTTCAGGTTGCCCGTAAATCATTCCTTAAATGAAAGCACACCCGCTCGGTCGATGTGGGTCACATACGAGCGACTGACCCATACCCTAAAGCAGTACAATGCGAAAATTCGATCTTTGTTTAAAAGTTAATGAGATCGCTCTCGGTGTAACGAGATTAAAAAAAGAAATTGATCTTTTGGCTCGATTTAGAAAGTTTGCAGGTGTACGAGAAGGAGCTTTGCCGCTACCGCCCACCTTATGCAAATTTGGAGTACAAATTTGAATTTATTGATGGTAAAATTATGGGTTCAACTAATTCGGCGGTGTCAATAAATATTTCGTATAACGATCTACCGAGACACCTTCAGTCGGAATTTCTTCGAAGAAAGTCTTCTATTCGGTTTGTTTGTTCTTTTCTCCGTGAAGAAACAGTCACAGGAATGAAAAACAATTGTAACGACATTAGTTATTACACCTAATGCCTCGGATACCCCGAACAAGAGGCGAGTTATCTATTTCAGGGGTGGAATTCTGCTAACAAGAACTCTTCGGTTTAAAATCTATGCGCAATTTGAATTGCGCTTCATCCTGCTTAGATATCCTTGTTTTTAACGTTGACTGCAACCAACTTGGATTAATTAACGTCAAGATTTTTGACTAATCCCACTTGGCATTGAATTAATTACTTCATACCAAAATTTTGGCACATATGTTGCTTTGTTTTGTTATAATGTTAATTAACATTATGCTCCTTGCGCTATTTGAACCGGTTAAAAATCAATATTAATATTTATCAGGCGGGCAGAAAGAAAGACTCAGGCTCTGGAATATTCCCTAGCAAAAGCAATCCCGATAATTCATTTTCTATCACTTCTAGCATTCTCATGGTAGTCTTCAGGAAAAGTTAATCAATCAAATCTTCGAAGATACTGGGGGAGGGGGGGAGGGGTTCCATACCCCCCGGAACCCTCATTACAACGTTCGCCTACAAAAGCGCTCAACCTTCCAGACTTTCGTGAATTTCCGTATGAGTGGCAACAAGTCATAGTGATATAAAAAAACCTCTTCACTCATTATGTACTCCTGGTACCAGAAAAATTTTACGCGACTTTGTCAACAAATAACAGGTGTACCTATTAGGGACAGAAAGACCTCCTCGTGTATTAAAATCTCCTGATACAGAATTGGAAAAAGTTTGATGCGAAATAAAGCTTTGAAATAATTCTCATAGTGATAGAAATAGACCTTTTCGCTCATTATGTACTCCTGGTAGCCAGAAAAATTTAACGTGACTATGCCAACAAATAACAGGTGTATTGGGGATAGAAAGACCTCCTCGTGTATTATAATCTCCTGATACAGAATTGGAAAATGTTTAATGCGAAATAAATAATTCTCACAGTGATAGAAAAAGACCTCTTCGCTCATTATGTACTCCTGGTAGCCAGAAAAATTTTACATAACTTTGTCAACAAGTAACAGGTGTATTAGGGACAGAAAGACCTCTTCATGTATTATAATCTCTTGATACAGAATTGGAAAATGTTTAATGCGAAATAAAGCTTTGAAATAATTCTCATAGTGATATAAAAAGATCCCTTCGCCCATTATGTGCTCCTGGTAACCAGAAGAATTTTACAATAGTCTGCAAACATATGCCACGGGTATTAGGAACAGAAAGACCTCCTCGTGTATTATATTCTCCTGATACAGAATTGGAAAAACTTTAATTCGAAATAAAGCTTCGAAATAATTCTCATAGTGATAGAAAATACATCTTCGCGCATTATGTTCTAGTAGCAAGAAAAATTTAACGTAACTTTGTCAACAAATAACAGGTGTATTAGCGACAGAAAGAACTCCTCGTGAATCTCCTGATACAGAATTGGAAAAGTTTTATTCGAAATAAATAATTCTCATAGCAACACTAATCATTTTTGGGGAGAAAGTATTATCGGGGGGTCTGGGGGATATGGAAAGAAATACTTGGGGTGTGCAACAACCCTCAGCAAAAGAGGGCTCCATAGTTATTCTCTCTCTATTACTCCAGGCATTCTTGTGGAAGTTTTCCCCCCAGACCCCCCCGGTACAACGTTCGCCTACAGAAGCGCTCAACCTTAACAAATCTTGTGAATTTCCGTATGAGTGGCAATAATTTTTTGGGAAAAAGTATTACCGAGGGGTGTGGGGAGTATGGAATACCCCCCAGCAGAAAGAAATACTTGGGGTCTGGAACATCGCCCAGCAAAGGAGGGCTCGATAGTGGTAGTTTTTGGGAAAAGGTAATTTCGAATCTACGAGGGGGGGGGATATTCCTTACCCCCAGACCCTTCGGTACTACGTTTTCCCACAAAATCGCTAAGCCTGCAAGACTTTCATCAATCAACGTGAGAACACTAACCATTTTTGGGGAGAATATAAACCGGGGGGTCTGGGGAGTAGAAGGGGCAGAAAGAAAAGCTCAGGATCTGGCATATAACCTAGAAAAAAAAGAGAGCACGATAATTATTCTTTCTCTAGCACTCTCGTTGTAGTTCTTGGAAAAAGGGAATCGAATCATCGAATATACTGGGGGTGGGAGGTATTCCATACCCCCCCAGACACTCCAGTACTACATTCTCTCTCAAAATTGCTCAGCCTTCAAGACTTCCATCAATCACCGTGAGAGCACTAACCATTTTTGGGGAGGATGTAAACCGGGGGGTCTGGGGAGTAGAAGGAACAGAAAAAAAGCTCAGGATCTGGCATATAACCCAGAAAAAAAAGAGGGCACGATAATTACTCTTTCTCTATTATCTCTAGCACTCTCGTGGTAGTTCTTGGAAAAAGGTAATCGAATCATCGAATATACTTGGGGCGGGGGGACGTATTCCATACCCCCCAGACACATCGGTACTACATTTTCTCACAAAATCGCTCAGCCTTCCAGACTTCCATCAATTACCGTGAGAACACTAACCATTTTTGGGGAGAATGTAAACCGGGGAGTGTGGGGAGTAGAAGGGGCAGAAAGAAAAGCTCAGGATCTGGCAAATAACATAGAAAAAGAGGGCACGATAATTATTCTTTCTCTATTATCTCTAGCACTCTCGTGGTAGATTTCGGAAAAAGGTAATCGAATCTTCGAATATACTGGGGGGGGGGGGATATTCCATACCCCCCAAACCCTCCGGTACTACGTTCTCTCACAAAATCACTCAGACTGCAAGACTTTCATCAATCACCGTGAAAACAATAATCATTTTTGGGGAGAATATAAACCGGGGGGTCTGGGGAGTAGAAGGGACAGAAAGAAAAGCTCAGGATGTGGCATATAACCTAGAAAAATAGGACACAATAATTATTCTTTCTCTATTATCTCTAGCACTCTCGTGGTAGTTTTTGGGAAAAGGTAATATACTAGCCCCTCCCCCCCCATATTTCAACAGTATTGTGTTGTGGCCACAAGTGTTATTCCAAAAGGTACATGGCCAGGTATATTCTAGGAATGTTCTGAACTATTTTTTTTTAAAGGAGAGAATATACCCCGCCCTTGTTATATGTACCTTTCAGGAATATCGCATATATATTATTAATTATTATATATTATTAGACTAAAGCAAGGATATTCTGCGGTTCGATACCTAATGCATTATTATTAAATATGGCACTAGTTGCCTCTTCAGAAAGCGTAAAATCGGAATACAGTCGGAAGAAGGAATATACCATAGGGGTAGTTTTCGATCAGTATGCAACCAAAGTCACATAAATGCATGAGCTATTTGTTGTAAGGCTAGTCCCTACAATTTATTTCCTCAAATTTCACTATAGGAGTTAGTTGAGCAATTAGTGAGGTCCAAGATTAGAGCCATGTGGAGCACCATTCGCAGTTTGTTACGGCGAAATTAGAGAAAAAACAATAATGAAAATCGAAAGTAGAAGCAATTTAAAATTTCGAGTGGTCCAAAATTAATCCCGCATTAGATTTCATTGTCCGTTACACAAACGCAATTTAAAACAATACGCAGACGATTTTCACTGAAAGAAGATAATGATATATTATTAAGTGTTTTCTTCTACGAAACCAACAATTGTACATTTTACGCCTACACAAATCGCGCTCTCTTGCTTATTTAACTTATTGTTATAATAATCATACACGTTGCGATTGTGTAATGCCCTTATATCAGAAAGCCTTTCATTATTTCAATCTGAATAATCTAGAAATATTGACTCGCATAAAGAAAAAGTAAATAGAAATTTATACGTCTCAGGCTTTGATTGTAATTTATGTATCTCGATATGTTCTCTTCTCTTCGATGGTAATGACTCTTTGTTTACGTCTCGACAGTAATTCCTAAATTAACGCCCCTTTTATGTGAAATTTATTTTGTTAAAAAACAGTACGAACAGGACCTACTTTCCCATTTTAGGACACTTTTTTTAAATACTGGAAGTGGTCAAGATCGACAGTACCGTGTATATGACAATGACGTTGCTGTTATTTTAATTAACAGTCAATTAGCTACCAAATTCCTAGGAAAATTTCAGAAATGTTTCGAAATTTTGGAAAATTTGAAAAAAGTGTTTCGAGTAGCTATTTTGAAAATACAACGTTTGTTTATAATCCAACTGTGAGCAAATAATATTTTAATCACATTAACATTTGCCTTCGGATAGTCTAATTTTGAGTAATCGTATTTGAACTTCAAAAAATCAAAGGAGCCATTCATTATACGAGACCAAGGAGTTTGTATCGTGTCTTTTTCAATCAATTGGAGCAGTCTCGTGGATCAAACAGTACTTCGAGTTTGGACGATGACCATTTTATTACTGCTGTTTAGTTACGATAATTATTTTTATCTGTATTCAAGACGGTACCAATTCCATTAAGGGCGTTGGACATTTTCCAAAAAAAAACTACAAGCTTTTTAGCAATGGAATAATATCCATTATCATATATTACTTTGTTGTATAGAAATTGAACCACTTGTCCTTTGTTCTAGCTGATTACAGATTATTGGCAGACAGCACCCTTCTGAATTCAGACGGCTGTGGCCTGGGTTCAAAGGTAAGAGTTTAATTTCGTCGAATCTCCGTGAGATATAGTTTAATTCACTGGTTTCTTAAGCCCCTTAAAAGACTTCAACATCTCTTTAAAGGTCTTTAGGACTTCTTGGAGGCTCTTGGGCACTTTTAAAAGATCCATTCTTAAATTCTCTTCGAGGCACCTAATGATTTTGAAAAGACCGGAAAGAAATTTTATACCCGTTAAAAGCTCTTGAAGGCTTTGCCATTTAAGGATCGTAAAGGCCCTAAAGGATATTAAGGTTGTTTAAATAAATTTCCTAAAAATTCATTAAACCACTTAAAGGCTCTTCACAAAGCAAAAAATAAAGAAGCTCTTGGGCACATTTTGAGAGTATTGATAAAACGAAGCCGAAACCTTTAAAAGAAAGTATTAAAAACTAAAAGCCCCATAAAGGTTCTAAGGCAATTTAAAGACCCTAGAGGCCCATTGGAACTGTTAGCGGCCCTTAATGGTCCTTAAAAGCTGTCAAAATGTTTTAGAGAAGGATTTATTCTCTTCCACCTTAAATAATCTCCTTATTTAAGATTTCGTAAACAAACAGCCAATCAAAACCATTTGATTAACGCCAGATTTGAAATAAACTACACACCTGTTTTCATATCGGCGATAACACGTGCTTATCTCGAAACCAATTAAACTTCACGCTACGCAATGCGATAATAAATGTTCTTATCGCAGTAGCCAGATAAGCCTAAAAGGTAGTTTTAAAAATACAACGCGTAATTTCTTTAGAGCATTTAAGCTCTTGAAAAACCCCCCCCCCCCATTCGGTGCTACGTTTCGTGCAATAGTTTTGTGGAGAAAAGTATCTGATCATCTTCCCAAAAACTATAATGAAAGCGTTTAGGCCTAAACTTTTTGTCGGGGCCAGCGTAACGCGGCGGGGGGAAGGGGAGGAGTATGAAAAATCCCCCCAGTATACACTACCAGGGAGGAAAGGGAGATTCAACTACAGTTTCTAAAAAAACCGCAAGCGTCCTAGCAAAGGAAAACTAATCCATCAGAATATAAATACTGGAGAGAATACCACCTATACCCCCCCCCCCCCGCGGTGCTACGTGTTGTGTAATACTTTTTTTGGAGAAAAAAACTCTCATGAAAGCCTCGAGCGAAAAACTTTTTGTGAGGAATACCGTAGCACCGAGGGGGGGGGGATATGGGGGGGATATTCCCAGTAAGTGTATATTATGATGGGAATTATCAAGTCTTCCTTTGCTAGGAAGTTTGTGGTTTCTTTTGCAAACAATCACTGAATCTTCCTTTGCTGGGGGGGGGGGGATTCCATACCCACGAGAGCTACATTCTATACACTACCGGTGAGCAAAGAAGATTCAATGTGACGGTTTCCAAAAACACACACACACTCCCTAGCAAAGGAACACTTGATGGACCCCCCCCCCCTCCCCAGATCCCCGGTGCTACGTTTTGTGCAATAGCTTTTTGGAGAAAACTATGTGATCATCTCCCAAAAACTATTATGAAAGGTGTGAGGATTCAACTGTTGGTGGGGGACCCTTCATGGTATTCTAATGAAAGGTCTCATCGAAATAAATTGGTTTGTACAAACTATAACTTTCCCGTGCGACTTTTTATCGAGATCAGTGAGCGACGGGGCCGGAGGGGGGGGGGGGGGTTAAAAATTAATTTCACCTCTCATTGTATTCTAATTAAAGGTCTCAACGAAAGGAACCGTTTTCTACCAACTACTGCCCTTCTTTATGTCCTCTTATCAAAGTACAGGGAGGAGAGGGGGGGGGGGGGAACTAGTTTTATCCTTCATGGTACTCTAATGAAAGGTCTGAACGAAAGGAATTAATTTCTACCAACTATAGCTCTCGGGATCAGGTATATTCCCTTATACCTCAAGAACGGATTGTCGGAAGAAGGTACTCACAAAGGGCGATTGACAAGTCTGCAAGATATATATCCATTGGTGATGTCAAAACTAAAGCTATTTCGGTTAAAAAAAATCGTTTTATCTGCACTAGAGTGTGCACAATTTATACTTGTTTGGAACTGTATGCGCGACTACCGGTTTGGGTAAAATAAAGCAGCCCCAGTAAACTACTGCCCTATTTTGGTTTGCCGTTTCTTCTTCATTTCATATCTTATAGTGCATCCTTCTTATTCAAAAAGGTGTAATAAAGTGTGATATATTTTGCGGCCGAGTCTACCAAGGACGAATTTTCCGAGGCATTCATTGCTGGGACAAATTTTTGGAAGTGAATTTTGATCTACTGGAGTGAGTCTGCCTACATTCTCTGGAATACCTGAAGAAACTAGATCAGAAAAATCGGAATCAGAGTATTTGAATAGTCCGGGAAATATAAACAAACTAAAGAGTCGGAAAAATCTGGAAGACTGAAAGAATGAGAAGAAACAAAAGCAACAGAAGGATCCGAAGAAATGTGAGGGATTTTAAAGGTTTTAAGAATCTGAAGAAGTGGGAAAATCTTAAAAAAATGAAAAACCAAAGGCAACTGCAGATTCCAAAGAAACAAACGAATCCGAGGAATCGTAAGCACCTGTAGATTTAGAAGCACGCTGAAGAATTAGCAAAAGTAAAAATTGAAGAATCGAAGGGACTGAAGATCTTCTAAAATTCGAAGAATTTAAAGATTTTAATGTTAAGGGTCTGACCTGATGAACCCCCCGTGTAAATTCGAATTGCTCATCAAATTGGATCGCGAGGCCATTCGTTCTTTGGGGAACTGCCCGCACAGGTTTGGGGACTGTCTTTCATTGTAAAGCCCACCCTGAATCTGTTTCTCGAAAATTCGTCAAGTCAATATCCTGAAAATTAAGAGTTGAAAAATTATAGAACAGGACGTGCAAATCTATCGTGTTCTCCGGACAGTCAGCCTCCAACAGATATTTTGTGTAACTTTGGAAAAAATCCGAAGCGTACAAAGAATTACAAATAATCCCTAGATTTTAAAGAATTGGAGGTATTCGAAGCAAAGGAAGAGCAAAATCTAAAGAATTTCAAGAATGAAACGGAACGCTCTCAAGATTTCAAAGGATTTGACGCTGGAAAGAGTCCGAAAAAGTGAAGGATTTAGAGAATTCCGAGAAACAGAAGTTCAAATAATATGTAAAAATTGGAAGAGGAGAAAAATCATAAGAATTAGGTATTTGAAGGGCCGGAAAAGAACCAAAGAATCTGAGTAATGTCCGACTAGGTAAATTAGAAGAAAGAGAAGCGGCTTAGAGATTGTTTTAAAGGAAGCGTTGTATCTTACAGAAGTTTATTGACACATACAATGTTTTATATTATTTTATCTACATTTTGAAAAAAAATTAGCATTAGCATTCATAAGAGGAGAGCGTTACGTACGGCGCATACAAAAAAATGGAATGCTATTAAGATTTATTGCAACCTATCGCTGCATAAATCACGAGATCTTTTATGCATAAATCATGTGTATAAAACATGAGGGTACTATACAGAAATAATAACAATAATAATTGCACCCACGTACGATATACATATTGCGCTAATTGGTGGAAATAATCAAGGAACGTGCGTCGCCGATTGTGCGGGGGTTGCTTAAAAGCCGTCCGCAACAAAGACCTTTTAGCATCTAATGGGTTGCCGATGATTCATTACGTATATCGTACATAGGTGGTAATGTGCAGAAAAATTCGCGTTATTAAAATTTATTGGCATTCGGGTAGGTGAGATTACTTTATAGGCATTACTTTGTAATTATTTCTTATTGTGCGACGTTCCCATATTGTGCGATTAAAAGGTTATTAAGATGCCCGTTTGGGAGATGGGATAGGTATGTATTATTCTTTAATTGATCGCGTTGAACCGAATTAAAATACTGCATGGATTTTTATTCGAGTTGGAAACCTTTCCACTCCACGATCTTCTCTTTGATTCTTCATTGCCTACTTTTGTGGGAATTCTGCCTTCCAAATCTACGAACACTCAGAGCCTATCAGTTGCTTTCATTTCTTCATTTTTAAGATTCAACTTTCTTCATTCTTCAGATTATCCACATTGTTAAAATTTTGCCCTTTGATCAAATTTTTCATATTCGTCAGATTCCACCGATCTGCCGTTTCCGATCAAATCTTCGATTTCGTCGAATTCTTCAACTTCAGATTCTTCAACGTATTTTTTCCAGTTCTTCACATTCCTCAGGTTATTCGGATTCTGAATTCTTCAATTTTTTCTCTTTTTTTCTTCGCATCTCTCAGTGATCTGTCAGAATATTATCATTATTTTAACCCTCTTAAACCCCCCCCCCCCCCGATTTTTTAGATGCCCTCCAGAATCTTCGGTTTATTAAAGTCTTAAATTCACTTCCTCATAAGATTTGAGACTAAAATTCCGAATGTAAGGTTAAATCGGTGGGCGTAATTAGTATATCAATAGTGCAATGTTAACAAGTTGTCGCGAAAGTTAAAAAAAACCGCCCGCTGATAGAAAATGTCACTTGACTAATTAAGAAACTAGATCATGAGTTAAATAGTCAAAAAGAATACACGATAATTATTCGCGACAAAATTTAAAATGTCGCACACGTCACGGACCTTTGAAAAAAGAAAGGTATTGATATTTGGAACCTGTACCTATTTGCTTATTAATACAATCACGAAACGATAAACAAGGTAATAAAAATAGAAATATTCTTGGGCAAGTAGAGCAATTTTTATCATCAGTGATGATTTCATTATATGACCTATAATCGCAAAAGAATCAGATGTTTTCGAATTACCCGTTTGTTCTCTAGAAGAATTTATTTTGATTGTTTCAAGGATCTTTTTCTTCTTTAATCATTTCGGCGAGGTTGCTAGATTTTTATATGATCCGCAGAAGCAGATTTTTGGCGCTGACTACGATTATGGTAAACCTGTTCTTTTCGCACGTCATTTAAATTTAGTACTCTTACTCCATCTACGTATTTTCTTTGTAATCCACCTGTTGAAATGTAAATTATTTCTGTAGTAAATTTCTTATTACCTTTGTTCTCTGTTTTAGCGTTATAGGTTTTACTCACCTAGTTCTTTGTTTTGCCCCTACAGGCCATCTAAGTGTTATAGATATTACATTAGTTCTTTGTTTTGCCGACGGAGGGCGTGCAGGTGTGTTCTATTTTTCTAATGATCGGCAGAATTTTTCGCGCTACCTGTGGCGAAGCGGCAGAGTGCTGCGATTCTAAGAATGTGTAATACGCTAATTACAACCGAATTACGTACCATACTTTTTCTACGACCTCCGTGTGTTTCGAAATGAAAATAAGGCAAAACCCAAAACGACGATTGAGATAATTATTCCTTCCAAACGTGCATGATCTATTCTATTTTTAGCGCATCTTTCAAGAATTAAAAAAAATGTGCTATTGTTTGCGTCTTGTCCGTCCGTGCGTCCGGACCCACTTATATCGTTTTGAACTACTTCTAGGGGAATGGTCCCAGAGTCCTGGATTTTTTTTGCAGTAGGTAGCCTATACCTTGAAGGTGTGCCAGACGGCCATCAAATTTCGTCTTTTTTGTGTCTTCTTTTTCTTTAATCATTTACTTCTTCGCGCTCTTCCAATTCTTCTGTTTCGAATTAATCGGATTCTTTAAGTATTTAAAATTTTCTGTTTATGCTTAAACATTCGAAATCGGCACAATACTCAAATTCTTCTATTTTTGTTCTTTAACTTCTTTAACTCTTTTTTTGGTTTCATCAGTTTCTTAACATTTGCACGCTTCCTCTAATTGTTCACTTTTTGACATCCTCCATCCCCCTCGGCTCCATTTTTACGATTCTTTGTGGATTCTTCCGATTCTTGGATTTTTTCGGCTTCTTCAGTTTCTTCAATGTTTTTTTAAAATTTATTTGAGTTCATTATAGTCGGGAAATTGTTTAAATCCTTTAATTTCTTCACATACGATCAGCAGAAGTACATTGCCTAATTATTTTTTTTTATATTTCATACCGCTAGGTGATAATAAAGTTTGGCGGGTGCGCGAGGTGAGGCGGCGCAGCCGCCGAAACCGAGCGTATGTCCCATTCACATAAATGTTGGTTGCTCGGAATCCTCCGAAACAGCTCGACTGATTTTCTACAATTTTTTTTGTATATTTGGTAGGTATGAGAATAGATCGTAAAGTATAGTTTATAGCGCTAGGCAGTTATATAGTTCGGCGGATGTGCGCCTAAACCGAGCGTTCCATCCAACAACTCTTTGTTTCTTTTTTTTGCCCCTATAGGCCATCCAAGTGTTATAGATCTCTTATTACATTAGTTCCTTGTTTCGCCGACGGAGGTCGTGCAGGTGTTTTCTATTTTTTTAATGATCGGCAGAATTTTTTCGCGCTAACTGTGGCGAAGGGGCGCTTTGATGTCACTCTAAAAAAATCGCGACACTACTTAAAGAATGGTGATGATGGTGAAGATTCTGGCATCGTAGGCGGTACAGATTTAGATGATGCAGGATAGAATTGTGATTTTCTCATGAGTTTTAGATTCCCTCTGTACGTTCTTAAAACCGTGTCGCTTCTCGGGAATTACAGTAACCATCGGATGGTTTCTGCCCCTGTTTTAAGTCTAGCAATTCTCGTCTGAGTATCTAGGAAATAGGCGTACAACTTTTTGTTTGCAACTTTAGCGTTCTTTCCAAGACGCCAAGATTTTTCCTTTTTCAATTAGACATGGTCCGCTATAGTAAAAAGGACATATGGCTGTTGGGCAAACATTTTCATTGGTTTGGTAGTTAAAGTTAGGTTAAACAGAGGTTTCCTTCAGTTTGTAGTCTAGAGTTGATTTTTTGGGGTTTATACAGTTTTTTTCAAATTAGTTCATGCAAGATACCAAGATTGATCTCAGCATTTAGCAGGACTTTTTACGATTTGGTAAGCGGCCTAGTGGTCCTGACTTTTTAAACGCGTGCGAAAGCTTGAGGCGCTAAGAGTCGTGGGACATGACGCAAGTAGTAGGAAATTACTCCACGTAGAGCAAATGTATAGTTGTCAAGCGTTCTCATTGGACGGAAAAGTTTTGAGTGTGTAGGATCAAGGCTAAGTAAAATATGATTGACAGGAATAAATCCCTAAGCAGACTTTTTGACACTGAGTACGATTATAGTAAACCGAATAAAATGGAATGTTTTCCAAAAAACTGGAGCGTACGTTCCTCAATTTTCCGATGGGAAAACCGCTGTGGAATTCTGGTGTACAATCTCATGGAATTCTT
Organism: Photinus pyralis; assembly: GCF_008802855.1. NCBI lineage: Eukaryota > Metazoa > Arthropoda > Insecta > Coleoptera > Lampyridae > Photinus > Photinus pyralis. Next base: position 4,072,244 of record NW_022170878.1, on the reverse strand, counting down.
TGAATTATTATTCATTTTAGGAAATGCATTTGGAATCCCTGTTATTTGGACTTCGTGTAAAACAGGTTAAGAAGGAAGTGGTAGGCTTAAGGTGAGAATTAAGAGGTAATTGTAATTCAGAGATACGTGTAAAAGGTTCGCCTGGAAACATTTGCGTAGTTATTGTAAAAGTTTATCTCCGGTCTTGCGATAAGAACTGCTATCGCTGCGTACGCTAATTAAGTTTCAAGATAGGGACGTGTTATCGCCGTTTAGAAAACACAGGTGTAGTTTGATGTTTAGAAGGCGCGGATAATGTTGTTAAGGAAGGAGGAACGGGAGTGACAAAAGAGAAAAGGTTTCAAATAAGCGAACCGGCTTCTTCATAGTTTCCTGGATTCCTTCCAGTTTGTTCATAGCTCTTGAATCGTGTCCAAGTGTCCAAGCTTCAGCGAGTTTCTTCAGGTTTATTAAAGGTTTCAAACCCGTTAAGCTACTTTCAACATCTTCAAGCTACGTTGGAATCTTTCAAGCTTCTTCCACTAGTCAAAAACAGATCAGTTTTTTATTTGAAGGTGGAGTCGTAATTGTCTATGTCAAACCCGCCTCCTGTCATTTTCGTTGCTTAACCTTTAGCTTATTGTCGCACTACATTTTCCAATTAAGCACTTTCGATAGGATCTATGCCTCGTATTTTCGTAGTTACGTCATCCACTTAGTGGTAAAGATCGAATGGTTCCTTAATCAAGACGGTGGCATTGAAATCTCGTAATGTTAATAGAACGGGTACACAAAATTATATTTGCAAATTTCCCATTGTTGTAATTTGACAAGCATGACACAGTATTTAGCGGAGCACGTTCTATACACATGTAACTAGTCCCACTCTTTTTAAACAACGGTAACATTTGAATAATTGTTAAGCTGAAGAAACAACCCGAGGCAAACAATGGCTGAAAATTCATAAATTATTCAAATTATCCCCACAGATTGAGATAGCCTCAGTTCAATTAAAAAGACGCGCCGTGTTCGAATTAATCAAGCTTATGGTGTATAACAATCGACGTGTAATCGCAATTATTCCAAGCTAAACAAAAAAAAACTGGTTATTCAAATGCGGCTCGGTTTGCAATCGCGTATTTCACTCATTCATAAATTTTTCGGGTCAAATGTTAAATATTTTGTATATTACTTTTTATTAACATAAATTGCGAAACGTATTAATTCATAACTTACGTAAGAAAACATTGATAAATCGCTATATTGTTAATACACAGAGAATGATTTCCTACTTCTTCATTTTTTTACAGAGAGGTTTCGGTCGTAAATTTGTGCACCGGATCAATAACTAACGCGCTTGCACGTTGAGAAAATGGCGTAGGAATGTAATGGCCGTGATCTATCGGTTGCGCAAGTCCCGAAGGGGCTTTTCCACCCTTTATCGGGGAAATGAAAATGCATATCTATGCGCGGAATTTGCCAATGGGATGCTTTTGCTTGAAATGTTTGGATTCGTAGAATTACCTTTAAGTTACATTCATGCGAAATGCTTCAAAAACTCCCCGCAGTTTATTTTCACCTTTTATTTTATTTATCTTTCTCGTTATGGGCCCTCAAAAGGCTTTCGCCCTCAATAATGCCTTTTAGAGGTGTCCCTGCAGAAGGTCTTAAGTTGTTCTATACTACTCCAGTATTTACCTTACGAATTATGAAAACTGCAGGAAAACCTAATTCGGAAACTGATCTAAGAAAATTCCCATCTCTTCCACAGATGAAAAAAATTCACCTCAATCCAGGTTCGAACACCAGCCTCTCCGCTTATTTGAAGGTGGTCTTAAGGTAAAATTGAAATCCAAAAAATATTTGTCGCCCCCCCCCCCCTTCCCCCCCTCTCCGCCCTTCACAATCGTGCAAATACATTCAAGGATTTAGAAAAAATCCATGGATCGTGATTCCTGACATATAGACGCCCAGAATTTGAGGAAAAAAGGATATGTATAGTAAAGGAAAGGCAAAGAGTGACTGGGTGAGGGGAGGATAGGAAAAGTACATGGAGACTAAGAATGGTGCTCTACATTAAAAGCGTTTTAAATGGAGGTTACTGCTCCAAAAAGAGATAACAACAGGTAAGTAAGGCATGTTTGTGGAAGAATGAACAACATCAACCTAAAAAAGCCGTCAGGCCATCAGTGACAAACCTGCCTTATCTATTGTTATCTCTTTTTGACGCAGCAACCTCCATTTAAAACGCCATTAATGTAGAGAACCATTCTTTAGTTGATCGCCCGTGGTTCGTAAAACTAGATACCCACTTGCTCTCTAACCCGAATGCCATGCGGTATTAATATCAGCGCTAATCCGATAGGCAAACTTACTCATTTTACGGACCAGTTATTATACATACTTTTCTGTACCACCCTGTATACCAAAAAATACATTATTTAGTGGAGAGAGATTAGGGGAGATGTGGATAAACAGAAGTCCGAGAGTAAAAGATCTAAGAAGGCGGCAGGGCACCTCGGTGTGACCCTACGGGGTCATTGGATTTGACCGACCCATTTTCAATAGACTTATTGCATATCGTACATATGTCAACTGTGCACACTTTGAAGCGAATAGGTTCAAGAGTTTGGCAGAGACCATAGGGAGGCGTGACCCCAAGGCGTCATTGGATTTGACCCATTATCAATCGGCTTGTTATATGTGTTATATAGGGCAACTGTGAAAAGTTTGAACCGAATACGTTCAAGCGTTTGGCACAGACAGAGAGGCGTGAGCTTAAGGGATCATTGGATTTGACCCATTTTCAATGGGCTCATTACTTGCGGCATATAGGTCCACTGTGGACAGTTTGAGCCGAATCGGTCCAAGCGTTTGACAGTTATCGTGTTCGCGGACAGACGGACACCATCGATTCCCATAAAAAGCTTGCATCGCTTTGCTCTGCCGCTTAATAATTGGAAGGTTGGGGATTCGACTCGTGGGTTCGCAGTGGCGGAGGTAGGGAGGTTCGGTAATTCCGGGGATCAGATTCAGAGCTTCAAAGAGTCACAAATACAAACACCCAGAGGAAATAGGATGGTACGGGAGCAGGGATCCAGCAGGCAAAGGTTTAGGGCTATTTCGGCCAGGTGTTCAGGATTCTGGATGTCAGGGATTCTAGGTATCAGGAATTCTTGGATTTAAGGATTTGCGTTGGGGAATGGTGGGATAGGCAGATCGTCAGAGGTAGAGAGCAGGTGAACGGGAAAGCATATAGAAATTACAGAAAACGTAAGAGATAGAAAAAGGAGTGTAAAGAATGAGAATGATAGGATGCTAATGAATGATATTTGTTTGTTTGTTTTTGTTTGTTTGTTTGTTTGTTTGTTTGCTTGTTTGCTTGTTTGCTTGTTTGCTTGTTTGCTTGTTTGCTTGTTTGCTTGTTCGCTTGTTTGCTTGTTTGCTTAATTGTTTGTTTGTTTATTATCCCTCTCTTGTTCTGGGCTCTCAACAGGCTTGCGCCCAATTACATAATGCTACTTTAGGGTTAAGAGTTAAATGGAATGGGCGAGTTAGTAAGGTTAAAGAATGGAGACTCAAAGACGAAACCCCTTCTCTCCCTTCTCCCAGAAAAAGGGAGATGTGGTTAATTTTTTTAGTGCCAGGAGTAATAGAGCGAGATGTAGCGTTCTCCTTTGCTGCTAAAAACTGTCTCTTGGACTACCCCCCAGAACGCCCGGTACGACGCTCTCTCCCACAAAAAAAATCCATCGAACTTCCCAACCAAATCCTGTAAATATCGAATACGTTTCAGGAAAGGAAGATCCGAACGTTCTTTCCTGAAAACTATTATGCGTTTTTAGCGGGGTAGCACTGTAACGGTAGCACTGGGGGTTAAGGAATAATCCACGGATATAATATAGATACGGTTAAGTTTTCCCGAATACTGGGTAACAGAGAGGGGTGTCGCGGAAAGTATATATAGAACGGGGGGGAGGGGGGGGGGGATATGAAAGTATGAAAGTCTTAAGTTCGCTGTAGAGAACTTAACGTAAAGGGGTCTGGGGGGTATGGAATACTTCCCAGGAAAAAGAAAGACTTCATTTCCCTACAATTAACGTAAGACTATCGTATACTGGGGAGTATTCCATAGCCCCCACAATCTCCGGTGATATGTTCCTTCAGCCCTAAGGGCTGTTTTTAAAAATTATACTTTAAGTGCTAAGGGAATTGAAAAATTTGGGGAAGTATCTAGAACCGAGAGGTTGGGGGAGGAGGGGGGGAGTATACGAAGGTCATATATTAATTATAGGTAAATGAAGGTGGGGGGCTCTGAGGGATATAGAATATTCCCCAAGAAAAAAGAAACATTAACAGTTCATTTCCCTACACCTGACATAAGACCTTCGTATAAGGAGGGGGGGAGTATTTTATAACCCCCACACTCCCCGGTGATACGTTCACCCTCAAAACCTTCACCTCTAACCGCTCTTTTTGAAAATTATAGTGTAATTGAGAAGAGTACTGAACATTTTGGGGAAGACTGTAGAACCGAGGGGTCTGGAGGGTGTGGAATACCCCCCTCATTATACAAAAGTCATAGGTTAACTGTAAGGAAATGAAGGTATGGGGTCTGGGGGTTACGGAATATTCCCCAGTATACGAAGCTTTTATGTTAATTATAAAGAAATTAACGTAGGGGGTCGGGGGGGGGGGGGAGTACGTGATACCCTCAAACACCCCGGCGATACGTTCACCTTCAAAACATTCAGCTGTAAAGGCTCATTCTAAAAATTACATTGTAAGTGCTAAGTGTGCTGATCATTTTGAGGAAGAACCGGGGGGTCTGAGAATATGGAAGCCCCACCCCTTCCCAGTATACGAAGGCTTGTAGGGAAAATAACGTAAGGGGGTCTGGGAGGTATGGAATATTCCCCAGGAAAAAGAAAGATGCATAGTTCATTTCCCTACAATTGACAATAAGAACTTCGTGTACTGGAGATGATACAGGGCCGGTGAAGTGAGAGTGGGAGCAGAAACATGATACGAGGAAAAGAAAGGGGATGCGCGAATGAGTGAGAATTCAGTGGTTAACACACCGTTGAGGGAACCAAGAATTCAGCGAATTCAGTATAGAATGATTCAAGCATTGTAATAACAACCTACATTTAAATGAAGAAATTCAATGTACAGGGTCCACTTTCGACACGTATCTCCATAATTGTTAGTGCTATTAAAAAAGTATCACGTGCGCTTTTTGAGTAAAATCAAAAATTGAAGATACGCGGGAGTCCTATACGTTTTGAGTTAAAAGAGATACACAAAAATGTGGATTACAAAAGATTCTTTAAAATAATTCACCGTATTCAAGTAAGTATACGGGGTCAAGAAAAAAAGTTATCGGACCTAACTTCGTTTTTTTTAACGAAAACCCCTGTATATTATAGTATAAAAAGATAGCATATTCAATTCTATTTCCAAAAATATAATACACCAGGGATAATATTTAAAAAAAACCAAAAAGATTTTAAAAAATTAACGGTTCAAATGATGCAAAACAATTTACACAAATTTTTCAACACATTTTTAAAACCTCTGAATTTTTTTGAATCAATATTGATTTTTTCATTTTGCAGTGTTATACTTTCAAAAAAATAATTTAATATGCTATTTTCTACATTAAAATATACAGGGTGTTCCATTAAAAAAGTCATCGTACTTTTTCGATTGCTCAATCAAAAGTTATGGACAAAAAATCAATTTCGAAAAAAAATTCAAAGGTTGTAACTTTTGATCTAGTAGCCCAATCTTCAAACTGTTTGAAATTATGGATTATACGGGGCAAATTCTATAAGAAAATGTTTTTTCCCGGTCGATCTCAGAAATTTTTTTTTCCGGCCTCAAAAAAAGCAAGTGTATAAACCTTCCTATTTTTTTACCATAAATCGACTAGTCCAAAATTTCTCGAGAAAACACTTTTTCTTATTAATTTTGGTGCGTAGAATCCAAAACGTTCGTACTTTTTCGATTAGACGTCTCAATCAAAAGTTATGGGCAAAAAACCAATTTCGACCAAAAATTCAAAGGGCTGTAACTTTTGATCTAGTAGCCAGGTCTTGGAACTGTGTGAAATTATGGATTCTGCAGGCCACATTCATATTTTTTCTTCGGGCCTCAAAAAAAGGCAGCGTATAACCTTCCTTTTTTTTACCAAAAATCGACTACACCAAAAACGATTCGTACTTTTTCGATTAGACGTCTCAATCAAAAGTTATGGGCAAAAAACCAATTTCGACCAAAAATTCAAAGGACTGTAACTTTTGATCTAGTAGCCAGGTCTTGGAACTGTGTGAAATTATGGATTCTGCAGGCCACATTCATATTTTTTCTTCGGGCCTCAAAAAAAGGCAGCGTATAACCTTCCTTTTTTTACCAAAAATCGACTACACCAAAAACGATTCGTACTTTTTCGATTAGACGTCTCAATCAAAAGTTATGGGCAAAAAACCAATTTCGACAAAAAATTCAAAGGGCTGTAACTTTTGATCTAGTAGCCCGATCTTGGAACTGCTTGAAATTATGGATTCTGCAGGCCACATTCTGTAAGAAAATGTTTTTTCCCGGTCGATCTCAGACAATTTTTTTTCCGGCCTCAAAAAAAGCAAGTGTATAACCTTCCTATTTTTTACCATAAATCGACTAGTCCAAAATTTCTCGAGAAAACACTTTTTCTTATTAATTTTGGTGCGTGGAATCCAAAACGTTCGTACTTTTTCGATTAGACGTCTCAATCAAAAGTTATGGGCAAAAAACCAATTTCGACCAAAAATTCAAAGGACTGTAACTTTTGATCTAGTAGCCAGGTCTTGGAACTGTGTGAAATTATGGATTCTGCAGGCCACATTCATATTTTTTCTTCGGGCCTCAAAAAAAGGCAGCGTATAACCTTCCTTTTTTTACCAAAAATCGACTACACCAAAAACGATTCGTACTTTTTCGATTAGACGTCTCAATCAAAAGTTATGGGCAAAAAACCAATTTCGACCAAAAATTCAAAGGGCTGTAACTTTTGATCTAGTAGCCCGATCTCGGAACTGCTTGAAATTATGGATTCTGCAGGCCACATTCTGTAAGAAAATGTTTTTTAGCTTTCCCTTTTTACAAAAATCGACTACTCCAAGTTGAAAAATGAAGACTCAAAAACAGTTCCCCCCCCCCCCCCCCCTCAACCAAGAAAAACGTAGATTAATTTTTTCATACTACCAGCACGAGAGTTCCAGGAGTAATAGAGCGAGGTGTTTGACAACTTTTTTTCTTAGTCCCGTATTTTTATTTTGAAAATGGGAGATTATTCAAAAATCATTATACAGAAACCAATTACACAAATTTTATTTAACACCTGAGATAACTCTTGGGTAAAATCTGAACATGAAAACTCTATCTGGGTCGTATAATGGATTCAAATAAACCCAACTAAGTAATTGATTGAGAATAACAATCAAAAAAATGTCTAAATATTTTCTTTCAGTTAGGAGTAGGTTTAGTGTTCATTTTAGAGCGGTTGTAAGGATTTGTTCTTTTTATCTCATAGTTTAACCGCAATAAATGTATTTCAGTTTTTAAGGAGTTTTTTGGAACTAGCGTCGCTGTTGCAATTCCTACAGGGAGAGTGAGAAAGTTTTCGACTTAGATGCTGATATAAAAGTTCCAAAACACATTGGGATATACAATTTTGATTTAGTAATTTCCCAAACCTTTAGTTAATTATTAATGAGAAAATTTTGAAGTTTTTTTTTCTCAAGATTGAAGTCAAATTGGAAGGATTGTGGGTCTTCCGTGTCAAATTAGCAACTGTCAAAATAGCAATCAATTTTGAGATAGTGTCGTCGTAAAGAATCGCCATTTGATTTTTCTGCCGTCTCACAATAATAAAAATTCCTGCTGAGCGAGCGTCGGCCGATCGTTTAAAACCCGATAAATAATAAAAATGAAGGTAAACTGGACGGCGGTTTAGAAATTCAAATAGACCTCATAGATATGCATAACCTGTTGGTCACTATTTTGAAAACATAATTTAATAACGTGTACCGAGCCATTTGTTTCGTTTAAATGGTTTTCCTGGTACATAACTTTTGAGAAGCGCTTTGAATACCGAGCCATATCGTAAGGGACGCGTTACGTAAAAATAACGCACAATGGAACGAAATTAATACTTTCTAATGCCGCCATTTGCGATTAAACGAGCAAAAAAAAAAGATGGAAGTTAGTATCTGATGTGAATATTTGTTTCTACATTTCTCCATAAATGGCCGCAATCAATCGTGGGTGTTTTACTTTATCTTAGAAAGTCCTTTTCTTCTTTACGACCTACACGTATGTATCTGAAGTTTTTATATCGTCCGAGTTGCAATTGCATTTATCAATGCGGACTTTTTTCCCGCAGCCATTCCTCGCAATTGGAAAATCGATCGGCCGCGGTAATCGTCGCGATTTTACATTCTAATTAATTAGATAAGGGACTGGATCTTTTCCTTCGAGTTAAAACGCTTTCTTGATAACAATAAATTGTAATTAGCTCGGTCTTGCATTTGTCATCTGCTGCAGGTCTCGCATTTGGGTTCCATAATTTTTCATTATCCTGTCAGGTTGGTACTCAATTCTGGTGACTGGTGAAATTATGTTCGCATTGAATTTTCTTTACATCGTGATGGCTCTGCAAAAGTTTCACATGATCACCACTTAAATTGCCAAAAGTCATTGTTACTAGGTCGTTGATTTCTGAGTCAAATTATAGCTGGTAAATGAGAATACTGGCACTAAAAACTAAATCCGAACTCAAAATGTAAAAAATTTAAAACGCAAGTACCGTTTAATTTTCTATAATAATTCAATTTTCGTGTATCTTGGTCATCTCGAAATACAACTTTAGTTTAAGATTACCCTATCCAAGACCTTAGATACCTTCTGAACTGGAGAATCTTCCGCTAATTAACAATGTATTTCATTTACTTCATCTAAGAGACTTCGAAATGTTCTTTTTCACAAATGGGAAAGAAGCGGAGTTGCTTCGAAATCTCATTCAAATGTATTAAATTAACGTCAGATTTAAATTATTCAAATTCAAGAATTACTTCCTCAGATGGTAAATTTTTGCAATGTGAAATGTGTTTTGCGTTTTCCACAGTTACCTCTATATTTACCCTCTGTGAACAATGATTACGAATTTTCTTCGGCTCGGTTCTTTTGCCCGATGGGTTGTAGGGGAACATGGAATTTTTTTGGTCTGAGCTGATGGATGTGAAGAAACGCAAGAAAGGAAAGAATCCGAAAAATCAAACCTTAAACAAAAATCAAGAAGAAATGAAAGAAACGTCAAGAATTTGAAAAATCAAGAAAGGTCGAACAATTTTCAAAATCCAAAGAATTTGGGAGATCTTGTAAGTAAACATTAAGGATCTGAAAAAAGAGAATTTTACGAATCAGAAAACAACAAAAAAGCCGAAGGGATTCCAGAATTTGGTATGGATCTAAAGAATTTAAAGAAAGTGAAGAATCGCAAAAAAAAGAATCCGAAAAAATACTCACGAGTTCCACAGAAAAAAAAAGGAAAACAATAAAAATATGAAGAATTTGAAAAATTGAATGAATTCTAAGAAGTTGAAGAGTTTAAAGAATGTGATGAATATGAAGACTAGGAAGAATTTGAAGTGCCGAAGAATTGGAAGGCTAGAGTCTCGTCCTAATGGCAGCCCCAGTGCCTAAGTGCCGTCAGGTGTGGAGTTATTACACGATGATTAAACAAAGATTGTATTTAAAGTCACTCTTTGCCAGTAAATTTGTAATATTTATTGTAATTGTCGAAAATAGTCTCGGACATTTCCGTCAATGCATTGAGTAGGATCCGTCTTAGAAATGCGACGCCGTGGTCGTCTTACATAGGTACGGTTGTAAAAAATGTTTAACTGGCGAATTTTCGAGAAACAAATTCAGGGTGGGCTTTAAATGAAAGTGATACTTACATACAACGCAATGCACGTCATCGACATATCGAACACTTACAAGGGCTTCGTCAACCGCTCGAACTTGTGCCCACAGTCGGTATACGCTGTTAAAAAATGTTTAATCGGAGAACTTTCTAGAAACAGATTCAGGGTGGGTTTTACCATGAAAATGATATCTCAAGACGACCATTAAATAGGTAATTACTTGTTCAATGATACGGTGCAATGCGCGTCATCAACTTATAATAATAATAATAATATTTATTGTCCAAACAAGTAGATACTCTATAACAGGACAATATCTAAAAAAGAAATGTTACAGTAATTGCGAGCCGCTAACTATTCAAGAAAAAAATAAACAAAAAAAATCTAAAAATTCAACTCAGGTACAACTAAACTCATTCAACGAATTTTAACAGTTCGTTTAAAGTAATATTAACTATATCCATGGTGGAAGGTAATTCGTTCACTAGTGAGCACACTAAATGAACTGGTGATCTCTGTAACGCAGCAGTTCTGCATCTAAACGGGTTGAATGTTGCTGTGCATCTTGACGACAATCTTGGAACGCGGAACCTGATTTTGTTTAGTAAAGAAGGGCAATCGATAGTATTGGACAAAAGTTTGTAGAGAAAGGTAACACATAGCCGCTTTCTTCTGATACTAAGAGGTAAAAGTTCAAACCGCGCACACATAGTCAACTGAGAGAAACCTCTTGGGGGATAACATCCATCTTCTCGGTAGAATAGGTATTTTAAAAGCCTACGTTGGACGCGCTCAATTTCGTGGACGTAGTTTTGGTATAGTGGGAACCAAATTAATGCACCGTACTCCAGCTTACTTCTCACCAGCGAAGTATACAGAGCTCTTATAGTAAAAGTATTCCTAAAGGCGGTACTTGTTCGTATAATAAATCCCAGAGTCTGGAGTGCACGTTTTATCATGTTCCTTATGTGGTAGGAGAAATTTAAAGCGGGATCAAAGTGAATGCCCAGATCCTTAATTACACTGACTTTTTCCAGAACGGTCTTGTCTATGGTATAATTATATAGAAGTGGACTATATGAACGAGTAAAAGACATAACTTTGCATTTTGAAACATTTAAGTGCAGGTCGTTGCATCGGCACCATTCGTGTAGGGAATCTAGATCGTCTTGCAGTCTACGACACTCCGCAGGGCAGGTAATTTTTCTAAAAATTTTGAGATCGTCGGCAAACATCAGCTTGTTGGATGAGATGTATCGGGGAAGGTCGTTGATAAATACTAAAAAAAGTAGGGGCCCCAAATTAGACTCTTGAGGTACGCCTGAGGTTACAACATATGATCGAGATCGGTAGCCATTGTACCATATAAACTGAGTTCGGGTTGACAAATATGATTCGAAGAGATCTACTAGGTCGACGCTAAATCCGTAATCAGATAACTTCTTCAGCATGATACGGTGGTCAATCTGATCAAATGTTTTCTGGAAATCTGTGTAGATAACGTCCATTTGACCTCGTACGTCGATGGTTTCGGCGCAACTTTGGGTAAACACGGCAAGATTTGATATGGTAGATCGTTTCCTGACAAATCCATCTAACACTTGCAAGACCTTCGTTAACCACTAGAACCTGTCCACACAGTTGGTATACGCTGTTGTAAAAAATGTTTAATCGGAGAACTTTGCAGAAACAGATTCAGGGTGGACTTCACCAGGAAGATGATATCTAAAGACGGCCATTGAATAAGTAATTACTTGTACAATGGTACGGTGCAATGCGCGCGAATCAAAAGTTATAGACTAGAACCTTCCTTTTTTACCAAAAATCGACTACACCAAAATTTCTCGGGAAAACACTTTTTCTTATTAATTTGGGTACGTAGAATTCAAGTCAATTCGTACTTTTTCGATCAGACTTCTCAATCAAAAGTTATAGGCTAGAAACCAATTTCGAAAAAAATTCAAAGGGCTGTAACTTTTAAACTCGTAGCCCAATCTTGGAACTCTTTGAAATTATGGACTCTACAGGCCACATTCTATAAGAAAATTTTTTCCCGGATCGATCTGACACAATTTTTTTTCGGGGCTCAAAAAAAGGCAGTGTATAACCTTCTTTTTTTTACCAAAAATCGACTACACCAAAATTTCTCGGTAAAACACTTTTTCTTATTAATTTGGGTGCGTAGAATCCAAATCAATTCGTACATTTTCGATCAGCCTTCTCAATCAAAAGTTATAGACTAGAAACCAATTTCGAAAAAAAATTCAAAGGGCTGTAACTTCTGAACTAGTAGCCCAATCTTGGAACTGTTTGAAATTATGGATTCTACAGGCCACATTCTATAAGAAAATTTTTTTCCGGGTCGATCTGAGACAATTTTTTTTTCGGGGCTCAAAAAAAGGCAGTGTATAACCTTCCTTTTTTACCAAAAATCGACTACACCAAAATTTCTCGGGAAAACACTTTTTCTTATTAATTTGGGTGCGTAGAATCCAAATCAATTCGTACTTTTTCGATCAGACTTCTCAATCAAAAGTTATAGACTAGAAACCAATTTCGAAAAAAAATTCAAAGGGCTGTAACTTTTGAACTAGTAGCCCAATCTTGGAACTGTTTGAAATTATGGATTCTACAGGCCACATTCTATAAAAAATTTTTTCCGGGTCGATCTGAGACAATTTTTTTTTCGGGGCTCAAAAAAAGGCAGTGTATAAACCTTCCTTTTTTACCAAAAATCGACTACACCAAAATTTCTCGGGAAAACACTTTTTCTTATTAATTTGGGCGCGTAGAATCCAAATCAATTCGTACTTTTTCGATCAGACATCTCAATCAAAAGTTATAGACTAGAAACCAATTTCGAAAAAAAATTCAAAAGGCTGTAACTTTTGAAACTAGTTGCCCAATCTTGGAACTGTTTGAAATTATGGATTCTACAGGCCACATTCTATGAGAAAATTTTTTTTCCGGGTCGATCTGAGACAATTTTTTTTTCGTGGCTCAAAAAAAGGCAGTGTATTATAACCTTCCTTTTTTTACAAAAAATCGACTACACCAAAATTTCTCGGGAAAACACTTTTTCTTATTAATTTGGGTGCGTAGAACCCAAATCAATTTGTACTTTTTCGATCAGACTTCTCAATCCAAAGTTATAGACTAAAAACCAATTTCGAAAAAAAATTCAAAGGGCTTTAACTTTTGTACTAGTAGCCCAATCTTGGAACTGTTTGAAATTTTGGATTCTACAGGCCACATTCTATAAGAAAAATTTTTTTCCGGGTCGATCTGAGACAATTTTTTTTTTCGTGGCTCAAAAAAAGGCAGTGTATAACCTTCCTTTTTTACCAAAAATCGACTACACCAAAATTTCTCGGGAAACACTTTTTCTTATTAATTTGGGTGCGTAGAATCCAAATCAATTCGTACTTTTTCGATCAGACTTCTCAATCCAAAGTTATAGACCAGAAACCAATTTCGCAAAAAAATTCAAAGGGCTGTAACTTTTAAACTAGTAGCCCAATCTTGGAACTATTTGAAATTATGGATTCTACAGGCCACATTCTATAAGAAATTTTTTTTCCGGGTCGATCTGGGACGATTTTTTTTCGTGGCTCAAAAAAAGGCAGTACTTTTAAGTTATTCAAATATTTGAGAACAATTTAGAAATGTTATATAATAATATAATAATAATAATACGGTTTTACTCCCCTTAAATTTGTATATAACAATAGAAATATAAAAAAAGCTAACCCATACAAAGTATAACTTGATTTTTTAAGTAATAGGTCTTTTATCTAGAATACTATTTTAAATTTTTAATGTATTTGAGTGACAAGTATTTGAATACTTTTTACTGTATTCGAATACTTTTTATAGTATTCGAATACCTTTGATAGTATTAAAGTACTTTTGAAAGTATTCGAATGCCTTTGAAAGTATTCGAATACCTTTGAAAGTATTCCGAATACTTTTGAAAGTATTCGAATACATTCTAAAGTATTTGAATACTTATTTTTTAAAGTATTTGAATACTTATTTTTTAAAGTATTTGAATACTTTTCAATGTATCTGTATCTAGTATTTGCTTGTGCTGGACGTAAAAGTATTTAGTAATCAAATACCTTTGATTTGTGTAAAGTATTTACTATTTAGTATTCAAATACTTTTTGAAAGTGTTCTGCCCAGCTCTGATTTCATATAATCGCGAGAAATACAACCCTTAGCAGAATTCTTCGCCTCTGACTGCGTTTATGGTAAACCCAATGAAAAATTGACATTTATTTTGGGTCTCGAGTGCCTCAATTTGAGACGTGCTTAATTAATATTAAACATAATATTTCTTATGGTCAGGAAAAATAGGTACAGTCCTAGCCAACATTCAGAAAATTGGATAGTGGAAGGTTTGCTTCAGGTTCCTCGCAATTTATTAGTTGAAATTTGCTTTATTCACTGGAATATTTACCAATTTTCCGTAGTATAGAATTAATTGCCTTTAACATTTTTACCGGCTGCCGTTTAATGGAGATCAATGAACATCCCGTACACACAAGAGAGATGCACAGTTTTGATTGACACGCCTGTTTTGTTTTGTAGTCGTCTAACCGCTTAAAATATTTATCCGCAATGAACGTTTTGTACCTTAGACCCCAACGCTTTCGTAGTAACAATTTATTACATGCGAGCACGTCAATCCGATCACGCTATAACACGCAAATATTCACGTACGTATCGAGAAGTAACATATTCGCATTGCATTTACTGGACACAGCCCATAAATTCGCAGTACATAAAATAGGATTCGAGGCTCAATGGTCAAGATGCAAGATTCTAGGTACAACATTCAAGGCCCTAGATTAAACATTGAAGATTAAAAATTCAACACTAAAACTCAATACCTACTCAAGATTGATATAATACATACGGGAATCTATCTATCTATGCATTTAAATCGAGGAGTTCCAGCAACAATAAAGCACGATATGTCACATCCATCATTAGGAGGGAAGCTTCAGCAACGCAGGTCCATCGTATCCACCTTAAAATTAAAACTGAATTATAACACAACGGGTACTTGTGGTTCGAAAAAACCTTGAGGAAGTCGTTTCAAAGATTTCCTTTCAAATGGCAGAAAAACGATGGACGCAACGCGATCTTAATTGAGTTATTAGCAATGCAAAGCCTAATAGTAAATCAAAGCCCCTTCTATTTATTGCGGTAATTATTTTTAATACCTTTTCTTATTAATTTTTCTCATAGATCGGATGCCAGCGCACAGTCGGCAAGCCCATATTGTTTTAAATAATTGTAATAATTGGTATATCGATGGCGATATACATAACTTAATAATAGCCTTCTGAGTTATCGACCGAACTGACAGTATATTATTTCGCAATGAGGAGCAAGGTTATGTAACGCAAGGTTTTGCCATTATTTATAAAACGATCAATGCTGATTGAAACGAATTTATGTTTATGCGATATTTGCGCAATGTCTCACTTTTAATTATATAAATTGTGAGAAACGCGCGATAAATTTCTAACCTAAAAATTATGGTTTATCTGGAGCTCGACGCGACGCGTGGGATGGGCGAAGAAAATGCCGTCGGGCACGTGTTCGCCGAATCCCACGCGCGAAAAAGGAAAAAGTAAGCATCCCAAAAGTGAGAGCAACAATGGCAATAATCGCTTATTCGATACTATTATTATTTTAGGTTGATATTCTAATACATCATTGCGCACGTGTCGAGAAGAATCAATTGTGTTCGCATGTAAGTTATTATTACCGCTTTACACAATGGCGGTGGGCGTCTCAATGAACTCCAACACATTCAAAGTGCCTTCGATGCAAATTACTGCAGGTACCATAAGCGTATACAATGGCCTAACGCATGTTATTATTGTTTTTTAACCGATTTGTGGGATGTACATGCGGGCTACATACACATAATTAATTGTAAAAAAAGTGCGCATTCTTATATAACAATGGTCACTCTCTCATTCATCGGAAAAAAGGAGAAAAAAGTAACGGTCCCGCATCGGACACCCTGAGGCGCTCCTTCATTAATACATTAGGCGACTTAGAAAGGAGGAGGTCCGCCGAGACTAATGCGCAATTTTATGGCGATTTTGCTTGTACTGTTTCATCAAGGGGAGATTTAATCAACAGTACGAGCCTAGCGATTTATGATTACCACCTATAATGGAAGTGAGCATGTAAACCAATCAGTTACGCCGATCTGAAATCGAACCAATTGCCTATCGGAAAAGATGTTTAATGAACTTCTTCGAGAATGTACTGTTAGAAAATTCCCGCACCTGTGGAGGAATTTTTAATTACGTTCTCACGTTCTATTCAGATTTAAAATATAGTATCTTAAAGTACTTAATCAAACAAATTTATTCGCGCTGGGCATCATTTGATGAGGTAGTGTTTACCACCCACTACCCCGGAAAATTCCGCCGCCCCAATATTCTTCGCCCAACTTTGCGTACGGAATACTCGTTTCTCGCCTTGAATGAATGGAAGGGAGAAGAGTTTTTCGGGAGGCCGGCCTAATCACGGAGGGAAAATGAAACCCTAGAATGACGCGAATTGTCTCAAGGAGGGGGAGGATGGGATTTGAAGAAAAGCAGATCAGATGGCCTCTTTTAAACATATCCAGGAAAGTCTTCGTCACGGAATAGAGTTTTGCGTCAAAACATTGAGTACGTAAACTAATTTCCGTTTGGGGGGTCTTCCATATCACCCCAGACCCCCCGGTGCTACATTCTTAACCAAAAATGTAAAGCGATAGCACTTCCATGAGTTTCTTTAGAAAAGTCTGGGGAAGTCCTGTGGAGGATGGAACATTCGTCAAGAAAAGACGATCAGAAGGTCTGTTTTTGAAAATACCACGAGATCCTTCGTCACGTTTAGGAGTTTTACGTAAAACGTAGCACCGGGGGGTCTGGGGGGTATGGAATACCCCCCAGTATATAAGGGGTTTTTATTCGTGCGGTTATTCGAATCATGTCATGATGCTAGTGAAAATGGTAGAAACTAAATTTCGTTTACTGGGGGGTATTCCATACCCCCCAGACCCCCCGGTGCTACATTCTTACCCAAAAATGTAAAGCGATAGCACTTCCATGAGTTTTTTTACAAAAGTCTGGGGAAGTCCTATGGAGGATGGAACATTCGTCAAGAAAAGACGATCCGAAGGTCTGTTTTTGAAAATATCACGAAATCCTTCGTCACGTTTAGGAGTTTTACGTAAAACGTAGCACCGGGGGGTCTGGGGGGTATGGAATACCCCCCAGTATATAAGCGGTTTTTATTCGTGCGGTTATTCGAATCATGTTATGATGCTGGTGAAAATGGTAGAAACTAATTTTCGTTTACTGGGGGGTATTCCGTACCCCCCAGACCCCCCGGTGCTACATTCTTACCCAAAAATGTAACGCGATAGCACTTCTATGAGTTTTTTTATAAAAGTCTGGGCGAAGTCCTGTGGAGGATGGAACATTCGTCAAGAAAAGACGATCAGAAGGTCTATTTTTGAAAATATCACGAGATCCTTCGTCAGGTTTAGGATTTTTACGTAAAACGTAGCACCGGGGGGTCTGGGGGGTATGGAGTACCCCCCAGTATATAAGGGGTTTTTATTCGTGCGGTTATTCGAATCATGTCATGATGCTAGTGAAAATGGTAGAAACTAATTTTCGTTTACTGGGGGGGTATGCTACATTCTTACCCAAAAATGTAAAGCGATAGCACTTCCATGAGTTTTTTTTGAAAAGTCTGGGGAAGTCCTATGGAGGATGGAACATTCGTCAAGAAAAGACGATCCGAAGGTCTGTTTTTGAAAATATCACGAAATCCTTCGTCACGTTTAGGAGTTTTACGTAAAACGTAGCACCGGGGGGTCTGGGAGGTATGGAATACCCCCCAGTATATAAGGGGTTTTTATTCGTGCGGTTATTCGAATCATGTCATGATGCTAGTGAAAATGGTAGAAACTAATTTTCGTTTACTGGCGGGATTCCATACCCCAGACCCCCCGGTGCTACATTCCTACCCAAAAATGTAAAGCGATAGCACTTCCATGAGTATTTTTAGAAAAGCCTGGGGAAGTTAGCACCACTGTCCTGTGGAGGATGGAACATTCGTCAAGAAAAGAAGGACAGATGGTCTTTTTTTGAAAATATCACGAGGTCATGTGTCAGGGATTGGAGTTTTACGTAAAAAACGCAGCACCGGGGGTCTTTCATACCCCCCAGTATATAAGAGGTTCTTTATGGTAAGGGTATTCGACTCATTTCATGATGGTAGAAAAAACGTAAACAAATTTTCTTTTCGTGGGGAGTGTCCCCCCGGTGCTACATTCTCTCCAAAAAAAAGGTTAGCGGTAGTACTCCAATGGTCCAAAATCATCACACTGTAAATTGAGGAGTTCAAAAGCTCAAGTTTAAACACAATCTCTGGTGTGAGACTTTATAAAAAAGGACTCGTGGGAGGGAAATTGGATTGGGAGCTTAATTTCAGGATTTCAAGGCTAAAAGTGACCCAAAATACATTTGAAATGACCCTAACATTTCATGTTGTAGAGTGAAGCACCAAAAGCTCTCCTAGTAGTAGAATATTTCCAGTTTCCTTGAGGGAGGTCTCCTTGGAGCAGAATATTTCGAGAGGTTGGAGGCGTATATTGGGGGAGGGGCAACCTTGTCAAGGAAGTAGAAGCAAACCCTTTGGAGGCGAGCTTCCTGATCGAATTTTGCTGAGAACAAGCTTCGGCACGCCGAGATTCTCGCAGAGTTACAGAAAACCACTAAAAGCGCGCGGATTACCTCAATGGTAACGCTTTGAGTGATCGAATTGTTCTTGGAGAAAATTTTCTACAGAAGAACTAATATTCTGGATACGAATTTACTTAAGAAGAGCGCTTGCCTGGAGACGAGTTTTCTAAAAGTATTAATTCTGCGAGAGGGCACGTAACTTTTTGGGGCCAATATTCAGGGAGGGTGACCTTGTGGCGGAGGTTGGAAACCCTATAGTTCGCGAGTTCTCTCAACGGCAACCCTTTGGAGATGAGCTTCCTGAATACATTTTCCTTAGAGCAAGTCTCTTGGTGTGTCAGCGCTTGGAAATTCCCTAGAGAAGAATCTTTAAGAGGCACATATTGAGAATGGAATGTTTTGAGAGCTGACGTCTGGACGCGAGTTACCCTAGGAAGAGCTAACAAGGAGGCGAACGTTCCGTACGACATCCTCTGGAAGGGAATGTTTTGGAGGGTGAATTAACTAGAGGACGAGCTTACCGGGGAAAAATATTTCGAGAGGGAAACCTTATCACAGAGGTAGAAGGAAACCTTGAAACTCTTTGAATAAGACCATCCTTCCTGAGGGACAAGTTTCCTAGGTGATAGTATACTCTCTATAGGGGAATTTTCAGGGGACTAGTTATATATTGGATGAGAATCTGCATAAGAGCATCCTTCCGCGAGGAGTCCGTGGGGAGTAAAGGAATATTGTAGGGGGAGAATTAACCTGGGCAGAGTTTTTTGGCAAGATGGTCTAACTTATCACAGAAGAGGGGGGGAAACCCTATAATTGCGCCAGTTGTTTCGACTTAGCTTCTCGAACGAGCTTCCTTCGACGTAAGTTTCTTGGTGAGCCAGTGGAAGGGAATATTCATAATTTCAGGAGAAAATATCCTTGAGATGAAAGAAAGTGATTATTCCGTGGGCAGATTTTCCTTTGTAGCAAATATTGCATATACGAATATGACGTTTGGCGGGGGGGGGGGGTAACTGGGCCGTGAGCTAATAGCTACTATACATATGTACAATGTACATACATACACAAGGATTCAAATTTTCTTTAAAAGTTTCTTTGTGACCCAGTCACAGATAGAAGTCAATGTTATAGAGCGCGGGTGGGGGGGGGGGCATTTCGGGATGGATGACTATTCCAGTAGCGAGTTTACTTGACACATATTCTAAGGGACAATGTTCTGTAGAACAATTTGCTTGGAGAGCGATTTTCCACGAATCGATAGCAGTTAATTTTAGAGAATTTTCAAAGGCCAAAGGCGAGGGCGGGCATTCAGTAAAGGAATTTTCCGGGGAAGAATTTTTCGGGGTAGAATATTGCGAAGCGAGTCCTTTGGGGGTGGATATTCCAGAGAGAGCTTTTTACGAGCTAATAATCTCTATGCGCATTTAACTAGGGGGAGTGATCTGAGAGGCATAATATTCCGTATGTCAATCTTCTGGAAGATTATTGTGAGGGAGAAACTAACCAAGAGATAAATGAATTTTTCTTGGAACGAGTTGCTTTTGTTAGTAAAATTCTCCCAGAGGGAATATTCAGGCAGCGAGTTCTTCTGCAACAATATATTCCAGAGAAAATTGTTCTACGGCGAGGTTTCTTGAATATTTGAAGATTTCTGAGTCTACAATTGAGTACGTTTCAATGGACAATTTCGTTTTGAAAAAGTTACTTGGTGAGGGCGAGTTTCAAGAAAAGGAGTTTTAGTGACAACACGCTTTCCAGAGAATCCAATCCCAAGAATATTTCAAGACGAATATTCCCGTCTTGGACTGAAATATTCTTAGGATGAATTTCACTAGAGCAAGATTTTTTGAAGCACAATATTCCGGAGAGCCCTCCAAGGAGGCTAACTCTGCCAGGGAGGGAAGATTAGAATTGAGTGCATTTTTTCAAGCACCTGTTTTCATGGGGGGGGGGGATGGAGTTTCCGGACAAATAATTCTTGGGAAAATTTCCTCGTAAGCGAGTTTGAAGGGGGAGTAGATCATTCTTGGTGGCGAATATTATTCCGGTGAACTGCTAACATGACTACGCTATGCCTTCGGCGTTTTTTTGGGAGCGATTATTCCAAAAGCGTCGGATGCCTACTTCGCCACAGGAATAGAAAGAGCCTTCGATTGTGTACATTTATTCCAAGGGTAAGTTTTGTTGGGAGAATTTTCCTTTATTGGTGAATGACATTCCTAAAAAGCAAAGCTTCTTGGGAGCGGATATATTCCAAGGGGAAATTTATATGGTGCGAGTTTTCTTATTCTAGAAACTAACCCTACAGTTGAGTACGCTTATTCCAAGGGTAACGGTTCATTAAGGCCAACCTTTTTGTTTGATTTTTCGGAAAGAATTTTCCTTGAAGAGCATTTCTTTTTGTGCGAGTTTCAAGTAACAATAAATTTTCCCTGGAAACCAGTCTCAAAACGACGGCAAGTTTTATTGCATGCGAATATTCCCTGAACGAATTTGCTGGAGGAGAATTTTCTGTTGGTGACTCCAGGGCGAATATTCTCAGGATGAAAAATTCCTGGGAGTGAATATTCCGAAAAGGAGTGCGATGGGGTGAGTTTAGTTGTAGGTGGAAATGCAGTGGGTGAATTTTCTCTGGCGCACTTTAAAAAAAAAGGCTAGAATTATTTCAGGTGCCGGTTTTCTTTTAGAAAAGTTCTTTGGAGTCCAATGACCAATATTCCGAGAGAGGTATTCCCGAAGATAGTTAGCTTAGAGACAAATTTATGAACGCGAGCATTTTGAGGGCGAATTTTTTAATTGTGCGAATAACAGCATTGGTTTGTAAACATAACCTACAAATGTGTACTCTTACCAACTACGTCACAGTCTTATCTACGGACGTTGTTGTGCTCTAATCAGTACCTGCAACAAAAAAGAAGTTTTAAATATTGTCAAACATACAGTAAAGGCCTCGAGTTTATAACCCATTAAGCGCAACTTCCAAATATTATTTTTACGGCTCATTACCTAAGGAAGTTTGTGATTGGCACCTAATTAACGTGCCAGTTATGTAACATGTAACCATTTACATCCTTCCTGCCAGATGTTGTTAGAGTAAATATTGACCGACCTTCGATTCATCTTTGGCTACCTACAGCGGTTTTTTGGAGATTTGGGGTTGGTGACTCCAAAAATTCTCCCCAAAAAATACCAAGCTCCGTCAGGTATCAAGATTCAAAGACCTCGAATGTTCCCAATATATGGAAGTAAGAAATATGGACTTTAACTTGTAGTAAGGCGGGAGGGGGGGCATATGACATTGGAGAAGGGCATAAAATTAACCCACAAATATATTGTTAGGGGCGTTCCACAGGGATCCATCTTTGGTCCTCTCTTAATGTAGCAAAAAATTGATTAAATTGTGACCCGAAACAATCCACTTAAAACCGTTAGCGAATAAACCAATTTGGTATTAATCGACGGCGGCGGTGAAATCTCAATTCGCAGATTTAGAAGAAGGCGAACGCTTCCGGCGATTTATGCAGGTCTATTGTTTTAAGTGATTCATCGCTTAAATGTCAGCGGTTTACAATTTACCCGTAGACCAGGAAAATGCGAGATTCAATAAATTTTACTTTCTCGAGTCCGAAACGAAAGTGTCTTCGCTCGAACTTATTAATCGATCGACTTGTGGAAATAAATAATATCGGTTACCGTTAAACGTTATCTCGCGCTTAATAATTATGCTAACGCAACGTAATAAATATGTTCATGGTACACTAATTTAAGAGTAACTTTTAATTTTAGCCAGGCCGTTATAGTGTTTGAAAACCAGCTTTTAATGTTATATATGATAATGTGCCAGTTTGAAATAAATCATTCGAAACTTTACAAACGTTTAAAATAACAGTATTAAGCGCAGATTGTTTCGGAGAGCTGAAATTGCGAAATTAATCATTCGGTTTTTTTGAGTGATTTTCGAAGGCGTTTTCTATTAACTGTACATTTGGCATGCAGTAGGTGTGATTTTTTTGCGACATTTCCACCAATAAACAGAGGAAGGTATATTTTGTGTTTCAATTTTAAGTCCGTACTCCTGAGTTGAGTAATTAGGTTTTTTAATTGCATTTCTTGGGTAAACAGTTCCTGGATACGGCCCTGACTGTTAGTTGCTTGTGAAAGCTTTGTGGAGACGGGAAGTCGCGAGCTAAGGCAGAAGCAATCGGTTGTACGTGACAATATTGTGCCGATTCAGATCCTCTCTTAATCACAGCATGGGAAGTGATGACTTCGAGGTTCCTGGCAGTAGAGGACTCTGGCAAATTGCTTTTGTAAAGATCAAGCTGATAAAAAAGAACCGATTAGCAGTCATTTTGGGGGCGTATTTAATGAAATTGAAGATAGTAGGGAGAGCGTCAGTGGAAAATAGGAAAAACAAATGAGCGTTGGGTCGTGAAAGTCCCAACTTGCGCGGTCATATATTAATTAAGATGGCCACCTGTAGAATTAAGAAGAGTTGCAGCGTCTGTGGAGCATAACCTAGCAATTCAGGATGCAAGATTCAAGATTCAAGAGTCAGGATTCAAGATTCAGGATTCGAGATTCAGGATTCGAAATTCAGGATTCGAAATTCAGGATTCGAGACACAGGATTCGAGATTCAGGATTCGAGATTCAGGATTCAAGACTCAGAATTCAAGATTCAGGATTCAAGATTCAGGATTCAAGATTCAGGATTCAAGATTCAGGATTCAAGATTCAGGATTCAAGATTCAGGATTCAAGATTCAGGATTCAAGATTCAGGATTCAAGATTCAGGATTCAAGATTCAGGATTCAAGATTCAGGATTCAAGATTCAGGATTCAAGATTCAGGATTCAAGATTCAGGATTCAAGATTCAGGATTCAAGATTTAGGATTCAAGATTCAGGATTCAAGATTCAGGATTCAAGATTCAGGATTCAAGATTCAAGATTCAGGATTCAAGATTCAGGATTCAAGATTCAGGATTCAAGATTCAGGATTCAAGATTCAGGATTCAAGATTCAGGATTCAAGATTCAGGATTCAAGATTCAGGATTCAAGATTCAGGATTCAGATTCAAGATTCAGATTCAAGATTCAGGATTCAAGGTTCAGGATTCAAGATTCAGATTCAGGATTCAAGATTCAGGGATTGAAGATTCGGGATTCAAGATTCATTCGGGATTCAAGATTCAGGATTCAAGATTCAGGATTCAAGATTCAGGATTCAAGATTCAGGATTCCAGATTCGAGATTTAAGATTCGGGATTCAAGATTCGGGATTCAAGATTCGGGATTCAAGATTCGGGATTCAAGATTCGGGATTCAATATTCGGGATTCAAGATTCGGGATTCAAGATTCGAGATTCAGGATTCAGTATTCAAGATTCAGGATTCAAGATTCAGGATTCAAGATTCGGGATTCAAGATTCGGGATTCAAGATTCGGGATTCAAGATTCGGGATTCAAGATTCGGGATTCAAGATTCAAGATTCAGGATTCTGGATTCAGGATTCAAAATTCAAGATTCAGGATTCAAGAATCAGGATTCAAGAATCAGGATTCAAGATTCAGGATTCAAGATTCAAGATTCAGGTTCAAGATTCGGATTCAAGATTCAGGATTCAAGATTCAGGATTCAAGATTCAGGATTCAGGATTCAGGATTCAAAATTCAAAATTCAAAATTCAAGATTCAAGATTCAGTATTCAAGAATCAGGATTCAAGATTCAGGATTCAAGATTCAAGATTCAGGATTCAAGATTCGGATTCAAGATTCAGGATTCAAGATTCAGGATTCAATATTCAGGATTCAAGACTGAGGATTCAAGATTCAGGATTCAAGATTCAGGATTCAAGATTCAGGATTCAAGATTCAGGATTCCAGATTCAGGATTCAAGATTCAGGATTCCAGATTCAGGATTCGAGATTCAGGATTCAAGATTCAGGATTCAAGATTCAGGATTCAAGATTCAGGATTCAAGATTCAGGATTCAAGATTCAAGATTCAGGATTCAAGATTCAGGATTCAAGATTCAGGATTCAAGATTCAGGATTCAAGATTCAGGATTCAAGATTCAGGATTCAAGATTCAGGATTCAAGATTCAGGATTCAAGATTCAGGATTCAAGATTCAGGATTCAAGATTCAGGATTCAAGATTCAGGATTCAAGATTCAGGATTCAAGATTCAAGATTCAGGATTCAAGATTCAGGATTCAAGATTCAGGATTCAAGATTCAGGATTCAAGATTCAGGATTCAAGATTCAGGATTCAAGATTCAGGATTCAAGATTCAGGATTCAAGGTTCAGGATTCAAGATTCAGGATTACAGATTCAGGATTCAAGATTCAGGATTCCAGATTCAGGATTCAAGATTCGAGATTTAAGATTCGGGATTCAAGATTCGGGATTGAAGATTCGGGATTGAAGATTCGGGATTCAAGATTCAGGATTCAAGATTCAGGATTCAAGATTCAGGATTCAAGATTCAGGATTCCAGATTCGAGATTTAAGATTCGGGATTCAAGATTCGGGATTCAAGATTCGGGATTCAAGATTCGGGATTCAAGATTCGGGATTCAATATTCGGGATTCAAGATTCGGGATTCAAGATTCGAGATTCAGGATTCAGTATTCAAGATTCAGGATTCAAGATTCAGGATTCAAGATTCAGGATTCAAGATTCGGGATTCAAGATTCGGGATTCAAGATTCGGGATTCAAGATTCGGGATTCAAGATTCGGGATTCAAGATTCAAGATTCAGGATTCTGGATTCAGGATTCAAAATTCAAAATTCAAGATTCAGGATTCAAGAATCAGGATTCAAGAATCAGGATTCAAGATTCAGGATTCAAGATTCAGGATTCAGGATTCAGGATTCAGGATTCAAAATTCAAAATTCAAGATTCAAGATTCAGTATTCAAGAATCAGGATTCAAGATTCAGGATTCAAGATTCAAGATTCAGGA
The DNA here is from genome assembly GCF_008802855.1 of Photinus pyralis. Taxonomy (NCBI): domain Eukaryota; kingdom Metazoa; phylum Arthropoda; class Insecta; order Coleoptera; family Lampyridae; genus Photinus; species Photinus pyralis. Next base: position 4,046,549 of record NW_022170878.1, on the reverse strand, counting down.
TTCAAGATTCGGATTCAAGATTCAGGATTCAAGATTCAGGATTCAATATTCAGGATTCAAGACTGAGGATTCAAGATTCAGGATTCAAGATTCAGGATTCAAGATTCAGGATTCAAGATTCAGGATTCAAGATTCAGGATTCCAGATTCAGGATTCAAGATTCAGGATTCCAGATTCAGGATTCGAGATTTAAGATTCGGGATTCAAGATTCGAGATTCAGGATTCAGTATTCAAGATTCAGGATTCAAGATTCGGGATTCAAGATTCGGGATTCAGGATTCGAGATTCAGGATTCGAGATTCAGGATTCGAGATTCAGGATTCGAGATTCAGGATTCGAGATTCTGGATTCGAGATTCAGGCTTTCAAGATCCAGGATTCAAGATTCAGGATTCAAGATTCATGATCCAGGATTCAAGATTCAGGTTTCCAGATTCAGTATTCAAGATTCAACATTCAAGATTCAGGACTCATAATTCAGGATTCAAGTTACAGGATTCAAGATTCAGAGCCAAAGATTGAAAGCCCAAATCTAGCACTTCAGAAATCATGTGCATAAGGAGGATGTCTACTCGGGATCGGTAAGTAGAAGCGAGGACCTTAAAAACTTGTTCTCGATTACTATTGGAGCAAGATTCAAAATTAACGAAGTTCGTCGAATTTGTGACGCACTCACCTTCGGTTCGCTCGGCAATTGCATCCTCACTTCCAACAAGATTGCACTGGAAAAATCCTAATTTAAAGACACTTGCAATGCATTCAATCGTCGAGCGAGCTGGAAGCGAGTTGAGCAAATTTCAATTTCAAAATATTAGCTCTACATCCAATTATTGAGCGAGCCGGGGCGAGTTGGGCCACAAATACAGCAAAAAAATCAGCAATTTTATGTTCTTGCCAAGACCCAAGAAAATATTTATTCGAGTCTCAGATCAGGAAGCAGAAAACTCGCTGACTTACAAGGGTTGTACAAAATTTTGTTTGAGTTCAACAGAAACTTGGAGCAAAATTGCTGAGGCTCGTCAAATTTAAACCGAACTCGCCTACGGCTCGCTCGGCAAATTGCATGCAGACCTTTTGACTTCAAGTTAGTAATTGCAGGTACTAGCAAATGTCAATTTCAAAATACTAGCTCTACATCCAATTATCGAGCGAGCCGGGGCGACTTGGGCACCAATACAGCAAAAATTCAGCAATATCATGTTCTTGCCAAGACCCAAGAAAATATTTATTCGAATTGGTGCCGAATTGGCCTTTTTTTTCAAAATTTTGTTGGTGTATTTTTTGGGCAAATAGTTCCTGGATACGGTCCTGCTTGATTCAGTCAGGAAGTTGCGCGATAAGGCAGGATTAATGGGTTGCACGTGACCATACGGCTGGGTCAAATCCGCTATTATTCAGAGCATAGAAATTGTCAAATTCGTGCAGTCTTTTGAAAATTTTCGAGAAAAAACCAGGCAGGTGGTGGTGTGTTGTTGGTAAAAAATCGTGGGACAGACTTAACCGTGGGAGAGTGCGCGTTTAGTCACGAGAGCGTTCACGTTGAGCCGCCCCACACGGTCAAGTCAATCATCCTATAAATTACCAGAGGGAGAGAGGGAAATAGAGAGGGAGTTTGTGTGTTATATTTTCGGGGCCAGTGTGGGCAGTCCCTGTCGTAATCCAAGAGGGCTTTGTATTTGCGGATCCATGGATGTTTCAGTATGATTGGAGATACGAGGGTTGCCGAGAGAGTACCACTTCGGCGGTGGAGTCCTCTTGGATAAAATTGTGTGTAGACCCCGAGTAGAGTAGGGCTTGTACTTTGGTGCCGGCCACGGTATCCAAAGTTGTTGGTAGGTCGGCGTTGGGTCCGAAGCGGATTAATTGGGTTGTTGGCCGGAGGTTCCAGCCGCTGGTCCGTTTCCAACGGAATTTCTGCTCCTCGGCTAAGAATTCGGCGGTTGAAGGTCCCTTCTCGAAGAAGGCTTGTTTCAGGACCGCGTAGTTGGGGGAGTAGGTCAAACTACCCCTCTAATTTGGCACATATCGAGGCACAATCCTGTATTTTGCGTCTATTGAAAGTGTTTTCAATCGGGGGCGAATGAAGTCGGAGAAATACTTAGGAATGGAATTTAAATTTAATTAAATTCTCCCCACTTCGCTCACGTTCGCTTTTTGCACACTAGTGGTAATTGCGTTAATTAAATTCTACTTATTGCCAGATGTACGTACCAATAAATGGCACATTATCTTTAAAAACGTAACCGGTTGTTAGCCGCTGCTGCCGGACGATTACAAAATGAAGAACAGAAGGTCATAAAACACATACACATACGGTCGCCGTAAATCTGATTACTTATTCAAACGTCGACGAAACTGCAGTTTGTCAAGAAGCGTCTTATCTCGACGTATCTTTCGTCATCTACATCTAACAAACCGACGGCACTTAAATTTCGAAACGAGTACGTTTTGAAACCGTCCCAAAAATCTTGCTGAATTTTAAAATCTGCACGATTCTTTTGCTTTCATTTGCCCGCATGAAACGACCCCGGGTTCTGAAATTCTTATGAATGAACAGAAAGGTTACTATACTAAGTCAAAGCGCTAAGTGAATGTGGAAGCACGCTCTTACTACATCTTCAGTCTTCACAAGTGCACCTCTTGTCTACGAGGACCGTCCGTTATCTCGGTACACTCAACCTGGTCTACATAATTTACAAACAAGAATGCGCTTGTTACGTCTTTTTTCTGTAATTACACCGGACAGTGGTTCTTTTTGTTTCTCTTGCAGCTTTTCCATAATAATTATGGTCTCCTGATACACATTTCCCTTTCAATCACACCAGGATTACAAAATAGCAATGACTAGAAAACGCATTCTTGCTTATTATGTGTTCCTGGTACAATTTATTCTATTAAGAGTCACCGTATTAGGATCACAGAGTCGCAACGAGGCGTATAATTTATTGACAAACACCTCATTAATTATGGTCTTCTGATACAAATTTTCTTCAAAAATCCATTCAGTAGCATCAAACAGTTGCAGCGTGGCATATAATTTATTGCCCACCACCTCCTCGTCTTATTATGGTCTCCTGATACACATTTCCCTTTTAAAAATCACAGCACCAGGATCACAAAATTGCAATGAGGCGTATAACTTGACTGAAAATCGCATTCTTACTTATTATGTTCTCCTGGTACAATATTTTCTATTATGAATCACCGCATTAGAATCACACAGTCGCAACGAGGCGTATAGTTTATTGACAAACACCTTCTCATTAATTATGGTCATCTGATACAAATTTTCTTCAAAAATCCCTGCAGTAGCATTAAACAGTCGCAGCGTGGCGTAGAATTTACTGCCCACCACCTCCTCATCTTATTATGGTCTCCTGATACACATTTCCCTTTTGAAAATCGGAGCGCCAGGATCACAAAATCGCAATGAGGCGTACATCTGATTGAAAATCGCATTCTTACTTATTATGTTGCCCTGGCACAATTTTATTCTATTAAGAGTCACCGTATTAGGATCACAGAGTCGCAACGAGGCGTATAATTTATTGACAAACACCTTCTCATTAATTCTCGTTATCTGATACAAGCTTTCTTCAAAAATTCCTGGAGTAAAATCAAACAGTCGCAGCGTGCCCCATACCTTATTGCCCACCACCTCTTTATCTAATTATGTTCTCCTGGTACAATTTTTTCCATTAAGAATCACCGCATTAGGATCACAGAGTCGCAACGAGGCGTATAATTTATTGGCAAACACCTTCTAATTAATTATGGTCATCTGATACACATTTTCTTCAAAAATCCCTGCAGTAGCATTAAACAGTCGCAACGTGGCGTATAATTAATTGCCCACCACCTTCTCATATTATGGTCTCCTGATACGCATTTCCTTTAAAAATCGCAGCATCAGGATCGTAAAATCGTAATGATTGAAATAACGATTTCTTACTTATTATCTTCTCCTAGTACAACGACAGAGTCGGAACCAGGCGTATAACTTATTGACAAACACCTTTTCATTAATTATACGGTCATCTGATACAAATTTTCTTAAAAATTCTTGCAGTAGCATCAAACAGTCGCAGCGTGGCGTGTAATTTGTTTCCCACCACTTTCTCATTTTATTATGGTCTCCTGATACACATTTCCCTTTTAAAAATCGCAGCACAAGGAACACAAAATCGCAATGAGGTGTGTAACTGACTGAAAAACACATTCTTACTTGTTATGTTCCCCTGGTACAATGCGTTTGAAGCGTCTCTCGCGCACGATTCGCCACTTCCGCCTTCCCGTAACGCCTTTTCCTATTTTTCCAGGGGGAAAATCCCTTTTACCCCAAAAAGCACACTTTTTCTCCAAAAATTCCACCTTGCCCCCCCCCCCCCCCCTTACTCGCTCGAGCCACATAGCGGACAAATCTCCTTCGACCACTATGAATTTGAGTGGCGGACGGAGGAGCCTAGCCTAGTGAGCGAATTTTGCGCCCTTTCCCTGCCTCCCGGGGGGAGGGGGGGGAGTCGAGCCGGACCGAAAAAAATTCGAGAAGTGTCCATCCCTAACGGCTACACATTCCGAAAATAGCCTGTTAGGTGCACCGATCCACTGTACTCAATTAAGCTGCGGCCGTGTCTCCGTAGCTCTTACGATTCGCCCTCCGACGGGGGTTTTATCGGGAAAAACACAAAAACGGAGGCGGAGGGGGGAGAGGGAGAATTGCTCCAACGATTTCCTTCCTTTTTACATATTTTCATGTCTCATAGGGGACTGACTGCTAGGATCACACAGTCGTCACGGCCAGGTGTACTATTTATTGACAAGCACCTCATTTATTATGGTCTCCTAATACAAGTTCCCGTTTAAGAATCCCCGCAATCGCATCACACGATCGTCGCGAGGCGTTTAATTTATTGCCCAACACCTTCTCATCTTATAACCGTCTCCTGCTACAAATTTCCTTTTTAAGAATCACGATTGAAAAAAGTTTTATTACTTATGAACTCCTGATACAAATTTCCCTTTTAAGAGTCACTGCATTAGAATCACACAGTCGAAACGAGGTCTTCATGGGCAAACATCTTTTTATTTATTACGTTCTCCTGATATAAACTTTAAAAATCACTGCATCGGGACCACAATAAGGCGCACAAACTTCTCTATCAGGTAGATTCCGACTTAGCTATGCTCGCCTGATAAAATTATACTTTTTAATAACTGGTGAATGAGGCTCACCTAGACGTAAGGAGTCCTACTAGTTATCTTATCGTATGTTCTCCTGATACTGATTACTCTGTTAAGAATTTCTGCAGAAGCATCACACAGTCGCAATCAGGCGTTTAATTTATTTACAAAGACACCTCACATATGATAGTCTCCTGATACAATTTTCCTGTTCAGATTACAAGCAGTAGCATCACACAGTCGTAATGAGGCGTATAAAGACTTCACTTATTATGTTTTCCTGTTATAAATTTCTCTCCCAAATGTGGCCGCATTAGGATCACAGTCGCAACAAAGCGTATAATTTATTGACAATCATCTCACTTATTATGGCCTCCTGATTCAAAGTTCCCTATTAAAAATCCCTGCAGTAGGATTACACAGTCGAAACGAGGCGTATTATCTATTGACAAACATCGATTACTATGGTCTCCTAGTAGAAATTTCCGTTTTAAGTTTCCCTGCAGTTGTAGCACACACACTCGTAACGGGGCGTACAATTAATTGACAAACACCTCACTTATTATGTTCTCCTGATACAAATTTCCCTTTTAAGAGTCGCTGCATTAGAATCACACAGTCGAAACGAGAACAAACACCTTTTTATTTATTACGTTCTCCTGATATAAATTTAAAAAAATCACTGCATCGGGACCACAATAAGGCGCACAATTTTTCTATCAGGTAAATTCCGTCTTAGTTATGCTCGCCTGATAAAATTATACTTTTTAATCACTGTTGAATGAGGCTCACCTAGACGTAAGTCCTACTAGTTATCTTATTGTATGTTCTCCTGATACTGATTACTCTTTAAGAATTCCTGCAGAAGCATCACACAGTCGCTAACAGGCGTTTAATTTATTTACAAACACCTCAGATATAGTCTCCTGATACAAATTTTCCTTTTCAGATTACATACAGTAGCATCACACAGTCGTAATGAATCGTACAATTTATTGACAAATTTCACTTATTATATTTTCCTGTTCTAAATTTCTCTCCCAAAAAAACGTGACCTCCTGATACTAATCTCCCTTTTAAGAATCCCGGCGGTAGAATCACACAGTCGTAACCAGGCGTATACTTTATTGACAAACGCTTCACTTAGTATGGTCTCCTGATACAAATTTCCCTTTTAAGAACAGTCGTAACGAGGTCTACATGAACAAGCGCCATTTTATTTATTACGTTCTCCTGGCATAAATGTATCTTTTAAATTTCGCTGCACCTATACGTAAGAGCTCCTATATGTTATTGATAAACACCTCTTATTGTATGTTCTCCTGATACTAAATTCTCTTTTAAGAATACGCTGCATCGGAATCACGGCTAGAGGAACAATGTTTCTAATAGGCACCCTATGTTCTCCTGATACAAATTCCCTTTCCCTGTAAACCTCGGTACGGAACCCCCCCCCCCCCCCCCCAACAAACGAAAAAGTCTAGGATTGTGTTAAAATCGCCGGGGGTATTCAAGTATCGCGTTGTCCCGTTGTTTTGTTTGTACGGACTTTGTAATTATTGATCATTGCCCTAACTATTCGTATTTTAGGCGCCATAACTTCATTTAAAATCGTAGCGGAAGTTCCGATCAGTATACACCACTTTTGAATTGAGAAAACTCCACTAAAACGCGAGGTTTTTTCGTAATTATATGCGCCGTCGTACTGTATCTGTAATGGTGCAAACGTTCTTATCTTAATACAGCCGGAACTACATAAGCGCGACAGTCGCAGGGAAATTCAGCGTCTTCTCGTCTTGGTGTCTGCGTCAGGTTGCGCAAGATTTACATCAGACGCTGAAAACCATCAACCAGTAGCGCAGCACTTTAAATGAAAGTCGATTATCCGACTTATCGATTGGGTAAGTCAATTCCGATTAGTCGATTATGGATTTAAAAAAAAAAAACCTACATTTTAAAAAGTGGCCGCTTCGGCACTGGCCCCAATTGTCTTGGAAAGGGTCTGAACTCCAAGCACCTGCCTTCATACGATTGATTTATCACTGACCATTGCGACTTACCTAAAACAAAGAGGCAAAAATTAAACCTATCGAAAATGTTGCATTGTGGGTATTATGTTACAGAGTGTTTGATAGATCAAGTATGCTGTAACTTGCAAGTTTTGAGAGGAAATTTAATTCGGTTGTCAATAATGTAATGTTTATGGGCATTTTAGTTTCACAACATCCAAAAATGTGGGAGGCCGTCATCGATAGGTACGCTCGAAAATCGGTTACATAAGCTGTATCGCTTAACGCTGCTGATCTCTTGACATTTAACGCCGTTGTGCAAACTGAACGTAAGCATTAAGCGACCCGTACAATTATAAGGAGTAGATATAGTAATTAAATGTCGAAACAATACATTCGAATTAAAATAAAATATATATAAACTCATGTCAGATTAATCACATGTTTCTGCACTCATGAGTGACCCCATGGAACTAAAAGGAAGGAGCCGAAGAAATGAATCCGGTCAGACAAGGCACGAAACGATTCTGTCACGACTTCGCCGGATTAATTGTGGCTTACCTAATCGAGTGACACAATACTAATTTAATTTATCGGCGCGGAATTTCGCGGGGTGCCTCAGGGCACCGCGAACGGCGCTCTACTATTGTGTCCTCTCTAGATGATTAATGGAGGTGGACGGCGTCTAATCTTCGAACGTGTCAATTAAAAAACCCGAAGCTATCGTGTTTCCGGTTTTAAGAGCCATCTTAAATATCGGCCTATCTTCGGACAATCGCCTAATGGACCTGTTTTCGATCGTTATTTACGACATTACCGCCTCGGATTCGATTACTTTCTAAAATAGCGATTTTTACGACCCACAATCGGGGTACCCGAAAATTAATCTCGACGATTCATCATAGGAGACACAGTCTATATAATTAAGTCTTTGGTGTGATTAATTACTATCCAAACTGAGGCATTTAAAAAGGTGTAAGGAACGGATACTAAAATATTAGTAAATAAATTTGCGGGAACACGATTACGTGCCATGACGTGACGTTTACAACACCTTAGAACAACAAACAACAAAAAAAGAAAAACATAAAACGTGTGAGAGTTTGCCAGGTAAGTTGGTCAGAATTTACGATCCTCGGTCATATCTCGTTGACATTCGATTAATGGCGTTCGGGACGTCTCCAAACAGGAAATCGTGCTCGAAGCAGAAGAAATCCAATTTTTGACATTCCCCGTCCGCGACGAGATTAATTTGTTCTAGAAAAAGACGTCGGTTTACCTACTTTTTCCTACAACTATTTCAATTTATGCAAAGATATGCGGCGTAAAAACAAATAAATTCCGACAAATTTGCTTAATTATGCGATTATAAGGTGCCACCGCGAACAATCGGTAAGATTGATGGGCCCAGTTTTTTCCCGTACTAATCGGTTTCGCTTAGAATCAGAATACCGAGATATTCCAGTGAGTGGATTTCTCCATTGATATTGAACGGAAGGTTGGCGAGTGTAGTACGAGAAAAGGTCGTCTCATTCTCAATCATTACTTACATTCAATTCGAAGTTTCTTGCGCATTTAAATCCCCATTCGCAATTCGATGCAGGTTTCATTAACATTCCCCTTAAATCATTTTCCTAACCCCCTCACTACCTCATCAATTTAGCGCCGATGTTGAAACTCCCATTAAACACGATTAAATTGGTTAATATAGCAAACGGACAGTTTCTAGAAAATCATGGCACATTCTCGAGAACCTCGAATCACATTTTCCAGAAAAAACGCGTTACATCCGCTTCCGGTACTTATCGCCGGTGACTCGATAGACATGATGGCACCTAGAAGCGATTTTAACGTACATACTAGAATCAAAATCGCCCAAAAAATTGAAAATTGTACTCGTCTAGCTAAAGATATAGCGTTTTTTGTGTTTTTTTTTCATTGCAATATTCCAGTGACGGAATTTGTCCATTGCTATTGAACGGTAGGTTGACGAGTGTAGTACGAGAAACGGTCGTCTCATTCTCAATCATTTTCGATAGATATACCTGAACTATTACTTATATTGAATTCAAAGTTTCTTGCACATTTAAATTGAAGCTCATCCCCATTCACAATTCGATGAAGGTTTCATCAACATTCCCCTTAAATCATTTTCCTAACTCCCTCACTGCCTCATCAATTTGGCGTCGATGTTGGAACTCCCATTAAACGATTGAACTGGTTAACATAGCAAAAGGGAACGTTCCTAGAAAATCGCGGCACATTCTCGAGAACCTCGAATCACATTTTCCAGAAAAAACGCGTTACATCCGCTTTCGGTACTTATCGCCGGTGACTCGATAGACCTGATGGCGCCTAGAAGCGATTTTAACGTACATGCCAGAATCCAAATCGCCCAAAAATTAAAAATCGTACTAATCTAGCAAAAGATGTAGCGTTTATTGTGATTTTTTTTGCATTGCAATATTCCAGTGACGAAATTTGTGCATTGCTACTGAACGGAAGGTTGACGAGTGTAGTACGAGAAAAGGTCATCTCATTCTCAGTCATTTGCGATAGACATACCAGTACTACTTATATTCAATTCGAAGTTTCTTGCACATTTAAATCCCCATTCGCAATTCGATGCAGGTTTCATCAACATTCCCCTTAAATCATTTTCCTAGTCCCCTCACTACCTCATCAATTTGGCGTCGATGTTGGAACTCCCATTAAACACGATTTAATTGGTTAATATAGCAAACGGAAAGTTTCTAGAAAATCATGGCACATTCTCGAGAATTGCGAATCACATTTTCCAGAAAAAACGCTTTACATCAGCTTTCGGTACTTATCGCCAGTGACTCGACAAACATGATGGCGCCAAGAAGCGATTTTAACGTACACACTAGAATCCAAATCGTCCAAAAAATTGAAAATCGTACCAAATGATCACTGAGAATTTAACAAATAAAAACTCAAGGAAAACATGAAAATAGACAACAGAAATCACAAAAGGAGAGAGAAAGAAAATATGAAGCAAAAGATGGGGGAAGAAATGGAAGAAGAGAGGGGACTGCGCAATGAGAGAAAGAAAGAAGTGAAAAAAAGGAAGATACGTAAATGATAAAGAAAATATGGCACATACCAAACTTTGCATCTTTACTTCCTTGATTGCACGTAACCTTCCATTTAGACGACTCTGGGTTCGTTATATTTACAGCTGCAAAATTGGCTCTCTGATGGTGGAAAAACTCCGTTTAATTGGTACTTGACGATCTTAAAGAAAGGTTTCGTTATGCGATAAATACTCGATAAACACAAACCTTTGCTACTTTACTCTGACAACGTCCACCAAACCAAAAAGGCAACGATTAACGTCCACCACCAAACAAGCCTCGAATAATGTCCGTCTCTCCTATTTAAAACAAATTCTCCTTCTTTTCAACCTTCCGAACCATCTCCTCCTTCGTATCAAAGTTACTGCGTTTACGTCTGCTTATCTAACTTATTCAGTTTTACGCGGCGATAATACTCTTATCGCAATGACCGGAGATAACTCGGGATAACTTTAACAAAACATTTGACGCAAATACTTCCAAATATCCCAGATGTTTCTATCAGGCAGACGGTTTTAGAAGAGATTGCAACACCGGGGGGTCTGGGGGGCGGTATAGAATACCCTCCAGCCGTACTCTCCAATAAAGGAAAATTCAGTGACCCTTCCCTATAATCATCATTATCGCCCATGATACCATACGTATACTAATATTCCATATCCCCCAGACCCCCAGGTGCTATATTCGATGGTGTCATACCGAAACTGCAATGAGAGTGGTCAGGCAGGCGGTTTTGGGTGTGATTGCAACACCGGTCGGTCTGGGGGAATACCACCCAGCCTTACTTTCCAATGAAGGAAAATCCAATGGCCCTTTCCCTACTATCATCATTATCGCGCAGCCCATGAGACCATTCGTAGGTAAACCATCTCCGAAACTTAAGCTGATCCTTACAGTTGGATTAAATTTGAATTTGAACTGGCCCTTTAAACTGGTACCATAAAATAAAACTATAATTAAAAACCCTAAAAGAAATCTAATGTAACTGATATCAAAAATGTTCATACGTCTTAAGTAAGAGGGCCAATTATAGATGAATGTGCAACAATTGTTGATGGAAAATGTCCTATAACAGATGTCAGCCGAACCTAAAGAAAAGGTACACTTCAATTAAATGAAATGCAAATGTCGGTACTTACGGTAAAGAAGAAAAAACGCAATTATATCCTCCTACGAAGTTAAAGGCGAATCCGTTCAGTAATTATTCCAGAATCCCCAATTTAATGAATGCAATCACCAGAGATTAATGAAATATGGATGAAGGCAACTAACATTCCATGCGTTCTCAGCTGTTAAAATGAAGTGTACTCTGTCACGGCTCACAAAACGAAGAGGAAAATGAATGTGGACAATCGATAGCGTGGTTCAAATTCCAACAATAGATGGTGCCAACTATTCAAAAGTTACCATGGGAAACCTTATCCAGAGGAAACCTTAAAATTCTCTGAAAACCACCTTCCTGAGAGAGAAGTTTCCTAAGTGATAGCATATTTTCCACAGGGGGCGAATTTTTTACGAGTTACATATTAGAAGCGAATCTACTTAAGAACATCCTTCCGTGAGGAGTCCGCGGGGAGTAAAGAAATATTGTAGAAGGAGAATTAACTTGGGCAGAGGCAAGGTGGTCAAACTTATCACAGAAAAGGGGGGGAAACCCTATAATTTCGCCAGTTGTTTCAACGGTAACTCTTTGGAGAGCTTCCTGAACGAATCCCCCTTAAAGTTTCCTGGAAATTCAAATTTTCTTAGCTTCCCGAACGAGTTTCCTTTGACGCAAGTTTCTTGATGAGCCAGTAGAAGGGAATATTCACAATTTCGGGAGAGAATATCCTGGAGACGAAAGAAAGTGATTATTCCGTGAGCGGATTTTTGTTTGGTGCGGAAGATTTTCCTTTGTGGCAAATATTGCAGATACGAATATGATGTTTGGGGGGGGGGGGGGGGGGCTCGATAACTGGGTCGTGAGCTAATAACACTACTGTATTAATACCGGGATCAAATTTTCTTTAAAAGTTCCTTTGTGACTCAGTCACAGATGGAAACCAATGTTATAGAGCGGGGGAGGGGGGGGGGCATTCCGGGATAGATGACTATTCCAGTAGTGAGTTTACTTGAATTTTCCGAGACTAGAACTAAGTACATATATTCTAGGGGACAATGTTCTATAGAACAATTTGCTTGGAGAGCGATTTTCCACGAATCAATAGCAGTTATTTTTAGAGAATTATAAGGCCAAAGGCGAGGGCGAGCATTCAGTAAAGGAATTTTCCGGGGAAGAATTTTTCGGGGTAGAATTTTGCGAAGCGAGTCCTTTGGGGGTGGATATTCGGAGAGCACTTTTTGCGAGTTAATAGTCTCTATGCGCGTTTAACTTGGGGGAGTGATATGGGAGACAAAATGTTCCGTATGTCAATCTTCTGGAAGAGAATATTATTGAGAGGGAGAAACTAACCAAGAGATGAATGAATTTTTCTTGTAACGATTTGCTTTTGTCAGTAAAATTTTCCGAGAGTGGATATTCCGGCAGCGAGTTCTTCTGCTACAATATATTCCAGAGGACATTTTTCTACGGCGAGGTTTCTTGAAGATTTCTGAGTCTAGAATTGAGTACCTACGTTTCAATTGACAGTTTCGTTAAGGGAAATCCTTTGAAAAAGTTAATTAGTGAAGGCCAGTTTCAAGAAAAGGAGTTTAGTGACGACAAGCTTTCCAGAGAATCCAATCCCAAGAATATTTCGAGACGAATATTCCCGCCTTGGACTGAAATATTCTTAGGACGAATTTCACTAGGGCAAGATGTCTTGAAGCACAATATTCCGGAGACCAATCCAAGAAGGAGATGCCGGAGAGATAGGAGAGAAGATTAGAATTGAGTGCATTTTTTTTCAAGGGCCCGTATTCATAGGGGGGGGGTGAATTTCTTCGTAAGCGAGTTTGAAGGGGGAGTAGATCATTCTTGGTTGGTTATATTCCGGTGAACTGCTAACATGATTACGCTATGCTTTGGGCGTTTTTTTGGGGAGCGTATATTGCAAAAGCGTCGGATGCCCACTTCGCCACAGGAATAGAAAGAACCCTCGATTGGGTGAATTTATTCTGAGGACAAGTTTTGTTGTGAAATTTTCCGCTGGTAAACATTTCCTTTATTGGTGAATAACATTCCTAAGAAGCAAACCTCCTTGGGGGCGCATATATTCCAAGGAAAAATTTCAATGGGGCGAGTTTTCTTGGAATATTCTGGAAACGAACCCTACAGTTAAGTACCCTTATTCCAAGTGTAAAGGTCCTTTACGGGCACCCTATTTGTTTGATTTTTCTGAAAGAATTTTCCTTGAAGAAAATTTCTTTTTGTGCGAGTTTCGAGTGACAGTAAATTTTCCCTGGAAACCAGTCTTTCTCGCGAAACGAAGGCAAGTTTTATTGCATGGGAATGTTCTCTGAACCAATTCCCATGCAATAAAACTTGAAACTTGAAACTTGAAACTTTAAGGGGGATTCGTTCAGGAAGCTCTCCAAAGAGTTACCGTTACCCCTTGCCTCTGCCCAAGTTAATTCTCCTCCACAATATTGCTTTACTCCCCGCGGACTCCTCACGGAAGGATGTTCTTAAGTAGATTCGCTTCCAATATGTAACTCGTAAAAAATTCGCCCTCTGTGGAAAATATGCTATCACTTAGGAAACTTCTCTCTCAGGAAGGTGGTTTTCAGAGAATTTTAAGGTTTCCTTCTACCTCTGGATAAGGTTTCCCATGGTAACTTTTGAATAGTTGGCACCATCTATTGTTGGAATTTGAACCACGCTAGAATTTTCTGTTGGCGACTCCAAAGCGAATATTCAGAATTTCCTTGGAAGCGAACATTTCCAATATTGGGAGTTAGTTTCTTAGTGGGAAACACTTCAGCGCTAATTTAATTTTTGCTTTTGGGCGAATATTCTAGGATTGCTTAAGAGAAGCTTTCCCTGAATTTCCCTTGAGTTTTTTGGATGGTCAAGATTCAGGCCAAGAAAGACCAGTTTTCTTTTGTCACGAATATTCCACGGGCGAATTTTCTAAAGGTAAGATGATCCTTTTAGAATTAAGTAGTAGACGAATCTTCTGGAAACAAGGAATATTCTGGAAGGTGCTATTTAACATTCCGACGAGGAATTTTGTGGCAAGGATACTTCAGATACTGCGGGACTAAGAGACGTCAGTTGTTTGGAAAATTGTCTTTGAAAAAGCTCTAGTAAAACCATGCCATGAGTTTACCATGAGTTCTAGAGCGCCGCTTTCTGGATACGTGTTCCAGGTTCCAATTACCTAGGTACTTTTCGTGCGTTGTAATTATAACTGACCTATCAGAATACGGAGATTAACATAACCTATAAGCAAATAAAACAACCTCGGGCCGTTTTATTATCAAACTGGAAATGTTGCACCGTTGCCGTCGTCGTCGCAAAAGCGTGGGTTTCATCAGTTTTTTCCAAGTACAAAGCAAATATTGACGTATCGCTTTCTAATCTAAAGTCAACCTCTTCGGATCGGCCACAATAATTACGACACACAGAAAAAAAATCGGGGTAATAAAAAGATTAACCGTTTAAAAACAGCTCATTGAGGTATAAGCTCTACGGTAATTTCACGGTTATCAAATAGCGTCCGTAAATCAAACATTACCTTCTTTATAGTCTATGATTATGGGTAGATAATCGGTTATTAATCCATAACAGAAAAATTCCGAGCGCGCACTTTCAAATTTATGTTAATTTCGTGCGCTTTTCGGCCGACGATGGTGAGTTGCAAAAATACCGCGACTTGAAAACAATTAAGGAAATGGCGGCGATTGTGCAACCGAAGAATTTCATGCAAATCCCTTACTTTGCGTAATCCCGATTAAATTATGAATTGTAGCAAACGGTTGTCCTCCAAAGACTTCATCTTTATTTAATAAATATCAGACGTATAATTAACCGGTAATTTAATTAAGCGTTGGGCATTTTATTAAGCCAATGCGTGATATAATAACTTTGTTAGATCAATGCAAAGAGGGAAACCTTGGCCTTTAGTTGGTCTTTAGAATGTCAAATTAGAGGTAAATGTTAAGCGATTGTTAACAAACGCCTGATTATCGATAGGCGTTGAAAATTGGATCATGTTTGATAATGTCATTTTTATATTCACGTCGTGAGGGTCGTTTCGCAATACGGGGTGAGAGGTTAGAAATTCAAGGATCGCTGAAGCGGTATCTCACGCGAAACTTTCCTGGTACAACGAAATGGGTTTATGCAATGGATATCCTTATAAAACTAACGTCCATTTCAATATTCGATTTACACGTTCTTCCGTCTTACCCCCATTGTCCGATAAATTCGACGTAAACAAGAAAGGTACTTTTTCCTTATACCCTTAGTCTGCATTATTTAAAAAATGCCACGAGATACAGAGATTTTCGCATGCTGGACAAATTACCCTAGGTCAAGGTCAGCGTTCGTTGGTAATTGCAGCTCCTTTATGAGACATGGACAAACCTCAACAGCGTTGACGCTATTGAACCCAGATTAAACAGTTTCTCGTTAATTCATGCAGCGATCCCATTCTTTCATCAGGTCAAAGATCTAGATTAAGATGTTCGTACTTTCGATGTTGGTAAGAGGTCATACATTTACGTTTTTAATTTTAAATCGCGCGGACGAAATTTGCGCTTACACAGTCGATATCCGTACCTTTTCTTTCTTTGTGCTTCGCTATTTATTTTGTCGCGTAGAAAAGCAGAAACGGACCCAACGGAAATTTTGCGACAACGTCCCTTTTGAACCAGTTTTTGTTTCGGTCAAAACGGACCACCGAACCAGAAAAATTCGTTGCTACCTTAGTAAAAACCCACGCCCTCTAGATTTGCACGTTTATCGCCAATAACCTGTAGTCGCGTTACTCAGCAGTAAAATGCTTCAGAAATTTCTAGATATGATTTTTGAACCCCCCCCCCTCCCTTTTACCGGAAATACATGTTTTGGAGCACCAGAAATCCGAATCAAACAAAATCTCGATGATGTCGGTCTGTCGGTCCCTCTGTACTCTCAGTAAACAGCTGAAGAACAAAATTTGATACACAGACATAGAATGAGGTTGAATTTCCTTATTCTGTTTGGTCATTGATTACACCCTGTAGAGATGCGAATTCCATGAACCTTTAGCGTCATTCGCACTTGCCCTTTTCAGAAACTTCCTAGAAAGGACGAATGGAACAATCTAAAGTTCTATAAGGTGCGTAAGAAGTAACTACTTTCGAAAGGGGCCTACCCAACACTCTGGAATGATCTGGAAAGACCTAGAGGATCGTGAAAAGGGCTAGCGGGTTCTCTATTGGCGAGTGAAAGCTGCGAAAACACAACCTTCAGATACTTCCAATCTCAAATAGCTTCCTTCCCAGATCAACAAAGATCAATCTGGACTCGCCCAGTCCAGGGAATGACTTAGAAGGAATGAGACGCATTGAAACGCACATAATGTTACGAAAAGGGGTTCCAAAACACTGGACAGCACTTGTAAGATTGTGGGAAGGCCTTCGGGGCTTTCCATAATCTGTGTCACCTTTTGAAACCTGCTAGCCTACCTTTAGATAATTGCTACGCTCGTCTAGACCGTAAATGAGTCTGCAACTCTAGGCTCTGCCTCTGACTCCCACTCTTGCTCTCGCTCTCCTCTCCCTCTCACTGTCCCTTTCGCTCTCGCTCTCACTCTCACTCTCCCTCTCGCTTTCACTCTCCCTCCCACTCCCACTCATGGAAACTGTTGAACTTGCATGTTTTGAAACTTTAACTTTAAACTTTAACAGTCGTTTAGGATCGGTAGTAAAAAAGCCATTAACCAATGAAAATTTAGGCATTGCCATTTTAAGTGATAATGTTCCTCCTGGGCCATCATGTTTTCCTGGTAGCCAGGAAAAATGTTACAAGAGTTTGTCAACTGATATTCCGTGTATTAGGAGCAGGAACATCTCGCACATTATATTCTACTGAAGGTTTGAATAAAAAATAGCTTCTAGATTACCATGTTTTTCTGGTAGCCAAAAATGTTTACAAAAGTTGACCAACTGATATTCCCTGTATTAAGGGCAAAAACACCTTCTGGCACATTATATTCTCCTGATAAAAGATTTGAAGAGAAATTAGTCAAAAGTAAAGCGTCGATTATAGAACCCTGGGCCATCATGGTCTCCTGTTTCCAGAGAAATTTTACACGAGTTTGAACAGCAGCAACGTTTCCCAAATTATATTGTCTATACCTCTACGTCCACCACGTTTACCTGTTAGCCAGAAAATTTTACAAAGGACCAACTGATATACCCTGTATTAAAGGCAAGAACACCTTCTGGCACATTATATTCTCCTGATAAAAGATTTAAAGAAAAATTAGCCAAAACTAAAGCGTTGAAATAGATCCTCCTGGGCCATCATGTTCTCCTGCTGCCAGAGAAAATTTATAGGATTTTGAAACAGCAGGAACGTCCCCCCAATTATATTCTCCTGATATAAAATGTTTAAAAGTTGAAGGGAAAGTAAAGGTCGCCTGATAATGGAAAAATACCTCCAAGAGTTGAAATAGATACGTCAGTAATGGAACAAGATCTCCTCGTTCATTATGCTTTCCTAGTAGCCAGAGAACTTTCACAACTGTTTTCTAACTGATACGCCGTATATTAAGGACAGGAACAGCTCCCCGCACATTATACTCTCTAAATACAATATTTTTCAAAATTTAAGCCAAAAATAGATCTCTTGGTACTGAAAAAAGGTCTTGGTAATGGAAAAAGACTTCTTCGTCGATTATGTTTTCCTGGTCAGAAATATTTTACAAAGGTGGTAATGAAAAAATACTTCTACTTCCACCATGCTTTCCTGTTAGCCCAGAAAATTTCACAAGGGTTGACCAACTGATATCCCCGTATTAGGAGCAAGAACACCTCCTGGAACATTATACTTTCCTGATAAAAATTTAAAGAAAAATTAGTCAAAAGTAAAGCATTGAAATAGATCCTCCTGGGATAGCATGTTCTCCTACTGCCAGAGAAATTTTACAAGAGTTTGAACAGCAGGAACGTCCCCCAAATTATATC
Organism: Photinus pyralis; assembly: GCF_008802855.1. Classification (NCBI taxonomy): domain Eukaryota; kingdom Metazoa; phylum Arthropoda; class Insecta; order Coleoptera; family Lampyridae; genus Photinus; species Photinus pyralis. The sequence goes on along the minus strand of NW_022170878.1, from coordinate 4,028,164 downwards.
CTCCTGATGATATAAAATGTTTAAAAGTTGAAGGGAAAGCAAAGGTCGCCTGGTAATAGAAAAACACCTCCAAGTCAAGGGTTGAAATAGATACCTCGATAATGGAACAAGATCTCACCGTCCATTATGTTTTTCTGGTAGCCAGAAAACTTTGGCAACAGTTTTCTCACTCATACGCCGTATATTAAGGGCAGAAACAGCTCTCCGCACATTATACTCTCTTAATACAAGATTTTTCAAAATTTAAGCCAAAAATAGATCTCTTGGTACTGAAAAAAGGTCTTGGTAATGGAAAAAGACTTCCTCGTCGATTATGTGTTCCTGATCAGAAACATTTTAGTAAGGTTGACCAACTGATATTCCCCATATTAGGAGCAAGAACATCTCCTGAAACATTCTATTCTCCTGATAATAGATGTAAAGAAAAATTAGTCAAAAGCGTTGAAATAGATCAGGAGTTTGAACAGCAGGAACGTCCCTCAAATTATATTCTCCTGATATAAAATGTTTAAAAGTTCAAGGGAAAGTAAAGGTCGCCTGATAATGGAAAAACACCTCCAAGTCTAGCGTTGAAATAGACACCTCGGTAATGGAACAAGATCTCCTCGTCCATTATGTTTTCCTGGTAGCCAGAAAACTTTCACAACAGTTTTCTAACTGATACGCCGTATATTAAGGGCAGGAATAGCTCCCCGCACATTATATACTCTTAATACAAGATTTTTCAAAATTTAAGCCAGAAATAGATCTCTTGATTCTGCTAAAAGGTCTTGGTAATGGAAAAAGCCTTCCTCGTCGATTATGTTTTCCTGATCAGAAACATTGTACAAAGGTGGTGATGAAAAAAATACCTCTACGTCGCCATGTTTTCCTGTTGGTTGACCAACTGATATTCCCCGTATTAATAGCAAGAACACCTCCTGGAACATTATATTCTCCTGATAAAAGATTTAAAGAAAAATTAGTCCAAAGTAAATCGTTGAAATAGATCCTCCTGGGCCATCATGTTCTCCTGCTGCCAGAGAAATTTTACAGGAGTTTGAACGTATTAATTTTATACGACAGTCCAAGCGTTGAGTTAATTGCCGCATTTAAACTTTGAAAAACGATGGGGGGCTACCGCCTACTTTTCATAGCGAAGTGACCCAAATGAATTTATTACCACCCTCTGTACTAATTTCTTGCTCCATTCCAAGAGTGGAGTAATTGGCTCCTATACAAATTAAGTGAAATCGAAAACGATGGGGGATTTCACCTACTTCCAAGGGGTCCAAGGGGTTTTAATAATAAATTACCCTCTGTATTAATTGTTCACTAAATTGCAAGTGTGGAATTAATTGCTCCAATTAAAACTGGTTAATTAAACGGAATGGTTTACCTTTTTTACCTTTGTTTTGGGTTTAGTGATCCCAAAAATGTCGAACTCCGTTTCTAGGGGACCTGAAAAGGGCACTATTTTTTACTGTGTCTAGGATGGTCACTCTAAAAATCTCCCAAGTCCAGCGCTCCACTTTGTTGATTTAGTTGTATGCACCATAGCTTACTTTTAGCAAAGTTTGAGACTATGAACGTGCTTAGCCGTTTTTCTAAACCATGGAATCCCAAAAAATTGAGAATCAGTAATGGGATTAACAAAGCGTAGATTTTTTGAATAAAAAAGAAGAATAAGACAAAGATAGAAAAACAAATCTCGTCTGGTTAGATTGCGAGGAATTTTCGTAACAAATTGATCGAGGCATTTGGCGAACAGATCAGAATGCGAGAAATTAAAAACGGACAGTATTTTAAATCAGGAATTCGACTTAACAAATGGAAGCTATAATTAACATTTATAATAATTTAAACTGCCATTCAAAGTCATTACATTTAGTGGTAAAACGAATCGTAAACCACGTGTTTATTAGACCATCTGCAAGCGCGCATAAAAACGAGCAAAAATTAATAATACGAAGCACGCGACATAATTACGCCATTTATAAAACGTTAGAGATCCGCGCCACGAACAGAAAAAAAAGAACGCGGATAATATAATTAACGTCGTTCCGTTCAGTCGAGCGTTCTCCCCCCATGTCGCCCCTTTTTTTTGCGAGTGGTTTATGGACTCGCGAAGGCTGCTAATCGAAAAATGCCAAATAAACCAGATCGAATTTGATTGTCCCGCTTCTTTGGGTACGCGCGCGCCACCCCGACTGGGCGAGGCGCGATAACGTAATTAATCGTTCCGGTGACGCCACCATTGGTATCGTCCGTTTGGGTCACTCAAAAAAGGTGATCTACTTAAAAGGCTTTCACCATACTGAAAGTGCGTGTGTTCTTTTTACATAAACATGTGGTCGATAATTTTTCGCTTGTCAATAAGTAAGTTTAAACATTTTAGATTACAAATTAATCTACACGCGGTTGCTTTAAAATGTTATGTAATGGAGCAACTGTTGTCTGATTCCAAAAAAATTACCATTTCCGGGACATAATAACAAATCTTGTACTGTGTACACCATTCAGAATAAAAAGAACATGGATTACGCTCTAAATACCAAAGGCCCTACAGTAGACTCTTGGGGTGCACCGGGGATGATTAAAAATGGTTACATTTTTTACCATTAACATTTAAATCAGCCTTGTATTTGTATAACAGTTTGTAGAGTAAACAACTCTGTATATCACGGAATCGAATACAACCAGTCAAGTAATGCATCTCCTTGATTACATTGCTTTTTATAAAATTCTACCTGGACCTCTTTCACTCGATTGAATTGCAGATTTCGGTTGTTGATCCTTCTGGATCTGGATGTACATTTTGGGTTGGCAAACGAGCACTACCATAAACTCGCTTTTAAAGATTTGTTCTTGAAACTTTCGGTTTAATATTTTTGAATTCCTTTCAGTACATTTTTTTAATCTAAAGAGTTTGCTAACAGTTTTCTTGATCGCAATTTCGTTTTACACGGGATATTAGAGATTCTCTCTTTCTAACTTGCGGCAATGCGTAGAGGGCGGCAAAAAGTTTGTGAAATTTGCTGAATAGCACCTTCTACACGGTAATGTAAAATGTTCCTTGGCGTAATTTTGGATCACGTTAATGATGGCACTTCTGTGGAATATTAAATGTGCGCGGTAACGACAAGAATCCTGTAAAGGGTAGCGAAAACTGACGTGCACTTTTTCTATTTTACTCTAAAATGGGAGCTTCACTTTTTTACGCAACCTTTCCACTGGGGAAAATAATAATTTTCCAGAACTACTAATTTTATGGACACTAAACGTCGCTTTGAACTATTAAGTTTGTCTTCTAAGCTCGGTTATTCCGCACGCCAAATTTAATTACTTAGAAAAGCGCCGTACTAACCAAACGCGAACCTTCCTGATTGGCGACTCAAATCAGAATCAATAATTTCGTGCAAAACTCATCTCCTCTATACTAAGCTGACTTAAAACCGATATTTCATGATGGAAAGCAATGGTGGCGATACTTCGTTAATTTTTCTTGGTTTGCCAACTCTAAGGCTTTCAACATAATTTTATCACGGAAAGATTAATTCGCAGTGTAAGAAATGAAACATTGTATTATCTCTTTTTATCGTGTAAAACGAAACAAATTTCCGTCATTTGCGACTTAAAACAAAGACGTGATTGGTGCTATGAAAGTTAGCACCACGAATCTGTGGAGCACGGGGAGGGGGTTTGGTGATTAGGAATAACCCCCCTCCCCCGTATATATACGAAGTTTTCATTCGTATGGGTATTCGAATCATATCATGATGGCAGTGAAGCTTTTAAAAGAAGGGTAAACTACGTTCCGATTGCCCCCCGGTGCTACGATTCACACCTAAAAATGTTTACCTTTGGTATTAAGTTCTTTAGAGAAAGGTCTATGGATCCCGTGGATGGATTCGTCAAGAAGAGATGGTCGTACGATATATTTTGAACATATCAAGACAGTATTTCTCAGGGATTAGAGTTTGGAGTAAAAACGTGGCACCGAGGGGGCCTGGAAAGTATGGAATACTCCCCAGTATATACGAGATTTTCATTCGTATGAGTATTTGAACCATATCATGATGGAAGGGAGGATTTTAAAAGAAGAGTAGACAAAGTTCCTTTTTCGGACGGGTATTCTATGCCCCCCAGACTCCCGGTGCGATGATTCACCCCAAAAATGTATTCCTTTAGCACTGAGTTTTGTTGAGAAAAGCGTATGGAAGTTAGCACCATGTAAAATGAATAAGTGTAAAGTAATTTTCCTTTACTGGGGGATATTCCATACCCCTCAGACCCCCCGGAGGTACATTATCATACAAAATGTTTAGTTTGTAGAGCAAACACTACCGATGCTAATCACCCACGATCCTGTGTAGCCGTACTGACCAAACGCGAACCTTCCTGATTGGCGACTCAAGTCAGAATCAATAATTTCGTTCATAGCTCATCTCCCCTGTACTAAGCTGACTTAAAACGCATATTTCATTATGCAAAGCTTCGTTAATTTTCCTTGGTTTGCGAACTCTAAGGCTGTCAACAGAATTTCACCAAGAAAAGATTAAATCGCAGTGTAAGAAATGAAACTTTACATTACCTCTTTTTATCGTGTAAAACGAAACAAATTTCCGTCAATTGCGATTTAAAACAATGAGGTGATTGATGCTATGCAAGTTAGCACCACGAATCTGTGGAGCATGGGAAGGGGTTCTGGATGATAAGGACCCCCCCCCCCCGTATATATACGAGATTTTCATTCGTATGAGTATTTGAACCATATCATGATGGAAGGGAAGATTTTAAAAGAAGGGTAAACAACGTTCCGTTTTCTGGGGGGTATTCCGTACCTCCCAAACTTGCAAATGTTTACATTTAGTAGTAAGTTCTTTACAGAAAGGTCTATGGATCCCGTGGATGGATTCGTCTAGAAGAGGAGGTCGTACGATATTATTTGAACATATCAAGACAGTATTTCTCAGGGATTAGAGTTTGGAGTACAAACGTAGCAGTGCAGGGGGGTATGGAATACTCCCCAATGTATAACAGATTTACATTCGTATGAGTATTTAAACCATAGAAGTGAAGATTTTTAAAGAAGGGTAGACTACGTCCCTTTGGTGAGGAGGTATTCCATACTCCCGGTGCTACGATTCGCCCCTAAAATGTTTGGCCTTAGCTCTTTAGCACTGAGTTTTGTAGAAAAAAGCCTATGGAAGTTAGCACCATGTAAAATGAATCAGTAAAGTAATTTTCCTTTACTGAGGGCATTCCATACCCCTCAGACTCCATTCAGAATCAATAACTTCGTGCAAAGCTCATTTCCCCTATACTAAGCTGACTTAAAACGCATATTTCATGATGGAAAGCAATGGTGGCGATACTTCGTTAATTTTCCTTGGTTTGCCAACTCTACAGAATTTTAACAAGGAAAGCGTAATTCGCAGGGTAAGAAATGAAACATTATATTGTCTCTTTTTATCGTGTAAAACGAAACAAATTTCCGTCAATTGCGATTTAAAACAAAGACGTGATTGATGCTGAAGTTCCTCCAAGCCTCTCTTTGAGCGTCTATAAACGTCTCTAACGCCATCCAGCTTGTCCGATTATCTTTGGTAATCAAAAACCATCAGGCTTCCCCCAGCTGAGATATGCATGGTTTACGTCCTGAAGTAGAATCACAACTTCATATTAATATCACCGAGGGAAATGAAATTGCGAAGGTTTCATTTAAGACTGACCATACCAAACGCAAGTTCCTGCCCCCAAGGAAGGTAATTAAAGAATTACGAGCGATAAACGCCCACGCCCGAACACCTTGGCCTTTTCCGCTTTTCAAACCATATAATTTATATTTGGACCAGTTTCATGGGGAGAAAATTGTTTTTCGAAAAATAGCACAAATTATTCATTTTTTTATAACGAAGATAAATACACCTCTAAAGGGCAGTTGCGTCATCTCTTTAAAGATCACATACCACACGCCGCATATTTGCATGCATGATAATAAATTTTATATTTACACACTAAAAATATTGTGAAAGTATTATCGATATATGCGTTTCTTTAGATATAGATCGTGTATGTATGGACGAAACTTACCTTGAAGATAATTATAGCGTTATTTATGAAGCAGATAAATTTTAATCTGTTAATACGGGACAATACTCATTAATTTGAGGACCTTTGATCGAGCGCGCTTTAAACTTTTGTCAGACCTCCCCAGCGAGGAATGAATGCAACAACGGCAAAAAATGGGCAATGATGGCAATGGAACTTAATGTCACCCGCGGAGGTTTAATGGTTTTGTTAATGAAATTATCTGGCTCAAGGCGTATCGATCGATCCTCTCCGCCCGAATTGGGATTTTGCGCCCATTCTACTGCTCAATTAGTAAACGCGGAATTTACGCGACTTTCCATTAGCGGCCGAATCGCTTTCACTAAGTCAGTATTTGTAACGGTGACCGTCTAGCGGACGGACCGTCTAGGACAAAAACCTACGAAAAATGCGCAAACTAGATTAAAGTCGCCAATTAGCAGCACTTGCACGCGATGACCTCGCAGTCGCAGGACGGGATTCCATTGCGCGCGATTGTGTGTACATAATTTATTATTATTAATTGTTTTGAAAAATTGCGAATAAAGACGTTAAGTAATAGCATTTATCGGCGGCGATAGAGCGTGAAATGACTGCGCGCAATTTTAAAAGGAAACAGTCTTACCAAATTTGGTTCGAGATCGACTGACCTGAAACAAAAAAAAAGACAGTATTAAAATATGGAAAATCAAAAATATTACCTCTACACTAATTGCATAATTGGTGCTGCCCTACTACAATAGTGGGATGACCAATGGGAAACTTTACGTATTTACAAACACAAGTCATAGTGTCTCTGACTTTGTCTAATGTTGAACATACTAGCAATCTCTTTTTTAATTTAGTCAAGTCGACTGACGAGAACGTCTGCTCTTATGAACCGGCTACAAACAATAATGGCTGTTTGCACCGAAAAATTTAAGCGGAGCTTAGCTTAAGCGTAGCTTAAAATCCATGGCAACGATTATTGTGACAGTGGTTGCCATGGATTTTAAGTTACGCATAAGCTAAGCTCCGCTTAAATTTGTCAGTGCAAACGGCCATAAAACTGCCATTTGTTATTTTTTGTGAATTTGCTACAAAAAATCCCAAAATCGCTTTCGAAATTAATGTAAGGAAGAGAGGTACAATGAAATGGGAGCAAAACACAACAAAAAAACGAAATAAAAGAATTCCTCTCAAAGAATTCATCAAGCATGTTCAATTCCTCTCCAAAAGATCTTAGAAATCGGAAGGATTTGGAGAATGTGAATTATCGAAAGGGCTCGGAAAATTCTATGACATGGAACAACCTGAAAAATGTAGACAATTTTAAGCCCTGAAGAATCCAAGGGTGGGTAATCTGAAGAATGTAAAAAATCGAATCAATTTGAAGAATCTGATAAATCGGAGCTTTGTAGAATTTAATAATTTAAATTAGCCCAAGACCCAAGAACCTCAAGGGTCCAAGAGAGAGAGAAATCGTCCCATAGATATAGGAAACGTAAGAAATCTAGGGCATCCTAGGCACTCTAGGGGATTTTGTAAGATAGTGGATTCAAGGAATCATGATGGCCAGGCGCCTAGGTATCGAAATTACCCAAGGGATGCTAGGTATCAAAGTAATTCCAGGGATCCTGGGTGTGGGGGATTTAGGAGATTTAGAGATGATGAGAATAAGGGTTGTAGATAATCTAATAATCTAGGCCTTTTAAGGAATTCACGGGATGGCTATGTACCAAATACGGGGAGGCTCAACGGTGAAGTGAGTATCGAAGATTTTGGAATCTAAATGCTTCTAGTGTGTCTGCAATATAAAGGGTAGAAGGGACGTAAGAGACTTTAGCGATCTATGGAATGAAGGGTCCTCCAGAAAATTCTAAGAATTAGGAGGCCTCTAAAAAACTTGAGAGGGGAAGCCTATAAAATTCCAAAGACTCCTCAGATTAAAAAAAAAAACTCGAGAGAAAGATTCTCAAAGGACTATAAATAAATTTCGAAAAGATCGTAAAAAGAGCAGAAGATGGCTTTAAGAAAATCCTGAGGATTCCGCAGAGTCTAAAAAAACTCGAAATGAATCTTTTAAGAGAATTAAAAAAAATGGGTGATGATTCTGAAAGAGTTGAGGAAGGCTTTAAGAAAATTTTAATGCTTCTGAAGATTCTAAAAAGAACATTCCAAAAAGCCTAAGAAGGTTTTAAGAGATTTTCAGAAATTCCGCGGACTCTAAAGAAAATTCGAAAACGAACACTCGTCCTATACAGTATGTTGTAAAGGGACTTTGAACGAATGGAGTAACTGCCAAGAAAGAAAAACAAGTATAAATTGTGCACAACTCTTGTGCAGATAAAGCGCATGTTTTTTAACCGAAATAGCTTTTGTTTTGACATCACCAATGGATATATTTCTTTCAGACGTCTCGATCGCCCTTTATGAGTACCCTCTTCCGACAATCCGTTTTTGAGGTATAAGGGAATATACCAAATCACGATAAGACGTCGAGGAGGAGTACTATGGTTGGTAGAAATTAATTCCTTTGGTTGAGACCTTTAATTAGAATACAATGAGAGATAAAATTAATTTTTAACGCTCCCCCCTAGGCTCCTTCGCTCACTTATCGCGAAAAAGAGTCGCATGGGAAAGTTATACTTTGTACAAACCAATTTATTTCGATGAGACCTTTCATTAGAATACCATGAAGGGTAGAACATGTGTTAACCCCCCCCCTTGGCACAACTAATTTGTTGTATGTAAAAGTTACGCACGTTTTACTTTCAAAAACAGCATCTCAGGAAATAATTCGAGGGCGGAGGGCCTTTTAGACAGCGAAATTTTATGGACGTCTGGCACACCTTCAAGGTATAGGCTACCTACTGCAAAAAATTCCAGGATTCTAGCACCAATCCCCTAGAAGTAGTTTAAAACGGCAGAAGTGGGTCCGGATGGACGGACCGACGGACGGACGGATCGACAAAACGCAGACAATAGCACATGTTTTTTTATTTTTTTATTTTATGTGTTTGTTTAGTTTGCAATGCCCAGAAAGTAAGAGATAGCTTCGTGGGATCTAAGGGGCATGGAATACCCCCCCCCCTCCACGACTACTCCCAGTAAAGAAAAATTTGATGAATCCTCTTTCTCTAGAATCATCATCATGATGATTCGTATACTGAGGGATGTTCCATACCCCCCAGACCCCCCGGTTCAGTATTTTTAACCAATAGTGCCCTTTACTACTCACCCTATACATTTCAAGAGGGGGGCTTTGAACAAGCCAAGGAAGGAAAATTCGATTGTTTTTTTCTAATTTAAAGCAGGAGGCACCTCTGAGGAGTCTGGGTATGGAATATCCCCAGAGTATTCGAATACTCGCCATTAAAGAAACATTTGATGAATCCTCTTTCTCTAGAATCACCACCATGAAATCCTTCGTATATTGTGGGGTATTCCACCCCCCCCCCCCCCCCCCAACCCCGAATCTAGATTTTCAATCAAACTGAGTAGTGCCCTTTGAGTGTATCAAGAAAGTAAAATTCGGTTGCCTTTTTGTAAAGTGCCATAAGGGTCCTGAAAGGCTGAAAGTTTTAAGGCAGAAGACAGCTCTGTGGGGCCAATACCCCAACCAATGACAGCACTCGAATACTCCCCCGTGAAGAAAAATTTGATGAGCCCCCTTTCTCTATAATCACCGCCATGGAATCGTTCGTATACCGTGGGGTAATCCATACCACCCGGACCCCGGGATCTCGATTTTTAACCAAACTGAGTAGCGGCCTTTAGTAACCCCCTATACATTTGAGAAGGGGAACTTTGAACGTATCACGAAAGGAAAATTCAATTGTCTTTTTGTAAAGTGTAATGAGAGTCCTGAAAATCTGAGGGTTTTAAGGCAGGGAGTAGCTCCGGTAGGGGGGAGGCCTGGGAGGTATAAAATACCCCCTCCCCTTTCCAAACACAGTACTCGAATACCCTCCAGTGAAGAAAAATTTGATGAACTCCCTTTCTCTACAATCACCACCATGAAATCGTTCGTATACTGTGGGGTATTCCATACCACTCACACCCCCGGGTCCAGATTTTTAACCAAACTGAGTAGTGCTCTTTACTACCCCCCTATACATTCTTCGGAGGGGGAAGTATCAAGAAGGGAAAATTCGATTGTCTTTTTGTAAAGTGTAAGAGAGTCCGGAAAAGCTGAAGGTTTTAAGACGGGGAGCAGCTCCGGGGGGAGTCTGGGAGGTATAGAATACCCCCCCCCCCCATCCAAACACAGTACTCGAAACCCCCCAAGTGAAGAAAAATTTGATGGACCCTCTTTCTCTAGAATCACCACCATGAAATCCTTCGTATATTGTGGGGTATTCCATCCCCCCCCCCCAACCCCCAAATCTAAATTTTCAATCAAACTGAGTAGTGCCCTTTACTACCCCCTATTCATTTCAAGAGGGGACCTTTGAATGTATCAAGAAAGAAAAATTCGGTTGTCTTTTTGTAAAGTGCAATTGGGGTCCTGAAAGGCTGAAAGTTTTAAGGCAGAAAGCAGCTCCGAGGGGTCTGGGGGGTATGGAATACCCCCAACCAATCACAGCACTCGAATAATCCCGAGTGAAGAAAAATGTGATGAACCCTCTTTCTCTACAATCACCAGAAAATGGAGCCAATTAAAAATCTTTACCAAGGTAAAGCAAGCCCTGTAATTTTCTTGAACTATACAGAGCTATTTATTAAGTAGTAGACATAGGGATTTACGTGTATTGTTTTTCCCTATGTCTACTTTTAAATGATAAAATCTCTTCTGAAGGGCGCCTAATTTTATGCAACCAAAATAACTTTTTAAAACAAATAAAGATCTCGTTTGGATTCCGTATTTTTATTTTTGTTTGTGTGCGATGTATTTAATTGAAGAAAAAGTTGATATTGTCAATTCGTATAGTGCCGGTAACAGTTTTAGGACCATAAGAGATTTATTTTCGGTGAAGTCAAAGCAACAATATTCAAATTATGTAAATATGACAGCTAGATCTTTATTTATTTTAAGAAGTTATTCTAGATGCATAAAATTAGGTGCCTTTCAGAAGAGATTTTGTCATTTAAAAGTAGACATAGGGAAAAACAATAGATGTAAGTCCCTATGTCTACTTCTTAATGAATATCACTGTATAATGAAAAAAAAATGAGAGAAACTGGTAGAACTGTGTCAATGTATTTATTTCCCTTTTTCATTAACATCTCTTTTCTCCCAAGGTTCATCAAGTTTCCCCAATCTTCTTCAAGCATTTTCAAGAATTTTCAAGCTGTTCCACTCCTCTTCAAGTTTACATACACCCAATTAACTTCCATCCTCTATCCACTGTAACCTTTGACAACAGTCGTCAAGCCTGTTCAACTATTACTGAAGCTCAGGTCCCAAAAACTTTTAAAGTTATTAAATTAACATTTTTTAAACTTCTCCGGGCTTTTTTAACCTTCTGAAAGCTCTTTTAAGTTTCCTCTTCTGTAAGGTTTCCAAAGGCCGCTCAAGAGTTTACTCCAGTTTGTGCAAGCCTCCTCAAAACTGTTTAAACTTCTTCTTCGCGCTTGCTAAAAGTTTCCTTAGGCTTCCCCTTATTCAATTCTACTTCAATGATCTTCAATCCTCTACTTCTTTCAGTCCCCCTTACTGAAGGTTCTTAAAGCTTCCCCAAACCACATCAATATCCTTTCCAACCCTGTCAAGCTTTGCCGATATGAATCATGGCACCAAGTCTTCAACTTCTGATTACTCCATTTATCGACCAGCGACCGTGGTCCTTTAATCTCAATCACTTTCTCCCCTTTCTTTTAGTTGATTTTTATTTTCACACGAAATACATCTTCGCATTTCGGACCGTTTTTAAGAATGCGAAAAACTGGGGCACGCATTTTTACCTCTCGTAACTTCCGGAAGTGGACTTGATCAATTAAATATTGTAATCTTGACCTGGAAACGTCGTCGCGAGTTTTTCATTGGACACGAAATTTTTCTGATCATTTCAAAAACAAATCAATAAATGTAACGTGGATATTTTATTTATACGCGTTTCACTTGTCGTAAACCATCCACTTCTAGTTCTAATGGCATAACAACTTTCTTAGATCGGTCGTCGATGACTGCCAACGGAAGATACGGATTTCGAAATAGACGTTCCACTTACGCTTAATTAATAACGCACAATTGAGAATAATCTGGTACCTATCGGTCGAAAATAGCGACGAAGGTTCTAATTTTAGATATTGAAAGTGAAGGTTAATAAGAATAATGGAGAAGTTATGGTTTACATTTAAACAAATAACGGGAACAAAGCCGCAACACATCTGACATTTCACTAAAAACAAATTATGTAGCGAAGGCCAGCAACCGACCATATAAAGAGAAAAAAATGCAACAAATTTTTCTTAATTAAACGGGGCAAAGGCAATTTACTATTATTATTAATAATAACCGAAACATGTCTATTGATTAAATTGAACATTTAGACGGCGATTGTCTCTTCGTGTTCCTTACGTGTTGTACACGATTGGCTACATGACATTGAACATGCACTTTACCGTTTAACATAAAATACCATTTACTGGTCCTTAACCTTAAAACACAACCTGAATTTAAAGCGCATTTTATTATTTACTTAATCATGGTACTCGACATTCCAACGCATTTGCGCGGTTATTGTTTATTCCGATAAGTGTTAATGCGAACTTTGCCATCACCCGCCATTTTAAGTATGCAAATCTAATAACAAATTCTGAAGGACCACCCTGTACCTATACAACGAATGCGCATCATTTAAACAGATTAAGGACCGTGGATCTTTCTACCTAGCAGATAATTTCCCGAATGTGATGCTTTGGACACGAAGATTCAGGGATGGTTAACCGGAAATTTTCCGTATTTACACACCTACGAATATGTCAACAAGCTTGAATCGTCACATTTGCAGAATAAAATAACATTCGATTTGGGGTTGCTTCGATTGGGATCATTTTAGAGTAACTTTGATCATTTAAGACCAGTTTGGGACCACTCGGAAAGTACTTTGCTGAATCAAATCATCATTGAGCGCATTTTAGAAATTAGAAGTCGGAAGTTACAAGTAAGATTAAAGCTTAAAGTGTGAAGATTAAGATTCAAAGTTTGACACCTGAAGTTTGAAGACTGAAGTCTGAGGTTTGAAGTCTGAAGTTTGAAGTCTGAAGTTTGAAGTCTGAAGGTTGAAGTCTGAAGTTTGAAGTCTGAAGGTTGAAGTCTGAAGTTTGAAGTCTGAAGTTTGAAGTCTGAAGTTTGAAGTCTGAAGTTTGAAGTCTGAAGTTTGAAGTCTGAAGTTTGAAGTCTGAAGTTTGAAGTCTGAAGGTTGAAGTCTGAAGTTTGAAGTCTGAAGTTTGAAGTCTGAAGTTTGAAGTCTGAAGTTTGAAGTCTGAAGTTTGAAGTCTGAAGTTTGAAGTCTGAAGTTTGAAGTCTGAAGTTTGAAGTCTGAAGTTTGAAGTCTGAAGTTTGAAGTCTGAAGTTTGAAGTCTGAAGTTTGAAGTCTGAAGTTTGAAGTCTGAAGTTTGAAGTCTGAAGTTTGAAGTCTGAAGTTTGAAGTCTGAAGTTTGAAGTCTGAAGTACAAATGAAGTTTTAAGTCTGAACCATGACATTTGACGTCTAAAGTTTGATGCCTGAAGTGTGTGACAGTGTGACAGTGTGAGGTTATCCAGGCGGAATGAAAACAGGATGGTGAAGATGGAGATGGAGAGGAGATGATTCAAAAAAAGAAAGAAGGTGTGCTGGTCATTTGGCAGGAGAGGGGGTTAAGGGGGTGTAAAAAACCTTAAAATGGGCTAGAAAAAAGTGAAAATGCTATCAGCATCAACATAACCAAAAAAATCCGTACAGCAATTTGTTCGTGCATTGCAATACGTCTCTTTACCGATTGCCGTATAAATTAAGACACGTAAATAAATCGCCGTGTATTTTGCAGTGTATTTTTCAGGTGCATCGTTGCACATACCGTCTTTTACGGAATGCGGAAAGCACGAATGGAAGGCAGCGTGACGCGACCCGCCATTTATATACGTTATTTTATAACGGTTACGACCCGAGTTTCGTCCAACAATAAAATATGGTTAGACCTTTTTTTCTTCTCGTCTAACATGCGCCTCTGAAGGCCTTATTTCTGTGATACAACATCGTGGAATGCCTTTGGTAGTCGCATTAGTTTAGTGCGCTAGAGCGTAATTTCTTCGCGATGTGTGTCAAGTTCGAAAATTTAATTAAATAATTAATAATTGCTTTATTGTAGAAAATTGGCTGAATCGTTTAGTAGTTCAAGAGCGGCCAACCTACGCATCACCTTTTGGTCTAATCGTTAAACACGTTTGCAGAAATTAGATACCAATTAAATGTAAGTACGCAATTTTAATTTTATCTGTCTAAAATTTAAAGTTTTAGGTTCGAGGGATCGGAAGTATTGAAAGGAAATGTAGGATCTGAGGATCTCAAGAATCTGAAACATCTGTAGGATCTGAGGGATCTGAGGGATCTGAAGAATCTGAAGAATCTGAATAATCTGAAGAATCTGAGGAATCTGAGGAATCTGAAGAATCTGAAGAATCTGAAGAATCTGAAGAATCTGAGGAATCTGAAGAATCTGAAGAATCTGAAGAATCTGAAGAATCTGAAGAATCTGAAGAATCTGAAGAATCTGAAGAATCTGAAGAATCTGAAGAATTTGAAGAATCTGAAGAATCTGAAGAATCTGAAGAATCTGAAGAATCTGAAGAATCTGAAGAATCTGAAGAATCTGAAGAATCTGAAGAATCTAAAGAATCTGAAGAATCTGAAGAATCTGAAGAATCTGAAGAATCTGAAGAATCTGAAGAATCTGAAGAATCTGAAGAATCTGAAGAATCTGAAGAATCTGAAGAATCTGGAGAATCTGAAGAATCTGAAGAATCTGAAGAATCTGAAGAATCTGAAGAATCTGAAGAATCTGAAGAATCTGAAGAATCTGAAGGATCTGAAGGATCTGAAGAATCTGAAGAATCTGAAGAATCTGAAGAATCTGAAGAATCTGAAGAATCTGAAGAATCTGAAGAATCTGAAGAATCTGAAGAATCTGAAAGACAGGTTTGAAGATATCTTTAAAGCTTGAAGTTCAAAACTAAGGAAGTTAGCGTCAAAATTGTGCTTTAAATTTGTGGTTTTGAAGTTCAACTCGATGGTTAAAAGAGGCTTAAAAATGTGGAACGTGAGATTTTGGGTTGGAGATGCATTGATCTTCAAATAATTCGTGCAAAATTAAATCTAAAGCTTGGAGTTTTGAGTTGAAGCTTGTTGAAGTTTGTTGTGTGACACCTGAGGTTTGAAGAAAACCTCCACGATCAAAGGTCGAAGTTAGATTGAAGCCTGCAGATATAATATTAAAAGAAGAATTACAATTAGTTACAAGTTCTTTTAAATTGGAGCGTGAAACAAAAAGCTTGAAGTTAAGTTTTGAAGTTTAAGGTTTGAAATTTGAGGTTTGAAATTTTGGGTTTGAAGTTTGCGGTGTGAAGTTTGAGGTTACAAATTTGAGGTTTGAAATTTAAGATTTTAAATTTTCGGTTTGAACTTTGAGGTTTGAAGCTTGAAGTTTGAAGTGTGAACTAGTAAGATATTATCCTCCATTTCGGAGCGTTTTCGTTTGATTTTTCTCGCTGAAATTATACTGAAGTGTGAAGTTTTGAGTTGTGCAGTGAGTGAGTGAGTTTAAGGTTGAAAATTTAAGCTTTCAAATTTGGGGTTAGAAGTTGGTGGTTTAAAGTTTAAGATTTTGAAGTTTTCGGTTTGAAGTTTGAGGTTACAAATTTGAGGTTGGAAATTTGAAATTTCAAATTTTAGGTTTGAAGTTTGAGGTTTAAAGTTTGAAGTGTGAGGTTTTGAGGTTTGAAGTTTGAGGTTTGAAGTTTGAGGTTTGAAGTTTGAGGTTAGACATTTGAGATTTCAAGTTGGAGGTGTGAAGTTTAAGGTTACAATTTTGAGGTTTGAAGTTTAAGATTTCAAATGTTAGGTTTGAAGTATGAGGTTTGAAGCTCGAGGTTTGACGTTTTAAGTTTGTGGTTTGAAATTTGAGGTTTGATGTGTGAGACAGAGGTTTAAAGTTTGAGGTTGCCAATTTGAGGTTAGAGGTTTGAAGTCTGAAGTTTGAAATCTGAAGTTTGAAGTCTGAAGTTTGAAATCTGAAGTTTGAAGTCTGAAGTCTGAAGCTTGAAGTCTGAAGGTTGAAGTCTGAAGTTTGATATCTGAAGAAGTCTGAAGTCTGGTGTCTGAAGTCTGAGGTTTGATCAGGTCTGAAGTTTGAATGTGTATATCTGAGTTGTGTAAATGAAGGCATTCTATTGGAATTGGAAGATATACTTACCGTTTAAATTTAAAGATTGGTGTTTGAGGTTAGAAGTTGAGGTTGGAAGTGTGAAGTGTGAGGAATCAGGTTGGAAGGTTTGTGGTTTGAAGTTTACCATTTGAAGTTAGAGGTTGGAGGTTTGCGGTTTACAGTTTGAGGATAGAAGTTGGAGGATATAAGTTGGAGGATAGAAGGTTGAGGATAGAAGTTTGAGGATAGAAGTTTGAGGATAGAAGTTTGAGGATAGAAGTTTGAGGATAGAAGTTTGAGGATAGAAGTTTGAGGATAGAAGTTTGAGAATAGAAGTTTGAGAATAGAAGTTTGAGGATAGAAGTTTGAAGTGTAATTGAGGTTTGATGTATGAGGTTTACCGTTTGTCGTTTGAAAAATGTTTATGTTTTTAAAGGTTACAATCTAAAGTTTTAAGTTTGTATACAGTTTTGGTTTGAAGTCAGAAGCTTCAAACTTGAATCTTGAATTTTCAAGCCCAAAATTCGAAATAATCTGATATTTGCGGTGAGGGGTTTTAAAAATCTAATGCTAAAAAATTAGTTAAGTAAATGTCAGATGTTTAAAATTTGAAGTCTGATATTTGAAGTGTGAAGTTTGAATACCAAATTTGAAATCCGAAGTATTAAGCACAGTTTGAAGTCTGAAGCTTCAAGTCTAAACTCTAAGTCTAAAGTCTGAATTTTAAAACCTGAACTCTGAAATTTAAAGTCTAAAGTTTCCATTCTGAAGTTTGAAGTCCCAAGTTCATAATCTGAAAAATTTGATGTTTAAAAGTCTGAACTTAAGGTTGCAGGTTCTAGGTTTGAGGTTTACGACTGTAGGCATGATGCTTGATGGTTAAGTATTATGTATAAAGTTTGAAATCTGATGTTTGAAGCCTGGAGTTTAAAGTCTGAAGTTCGAAATCTAAGGATTAAATTGTGCATTTTAAATGCCGAAATTTGTAGTTCGAAATTTAAGTGTATAATTTGATATCTTGAAGTATACAGTTTGAAACCTGCAATTTAAACTCTAAAATTCAAAGTCTGTGTTTGAAGTCTGAAATTTGACGTATGACGTTTGAAGTCTGAGGATTGGAATTTGACATTTGAAGTCTGAGATTTAGAATTTTAAATATGAAGTTTGAAGTTTAACATTTTAAATGTAAAACTATGAAGTCTGAAGTTTTCAGTCTGCAACTTAAAGAATGAAGTTCGAATTCCGAAGCTTTAAGTATAAAGTTTGAAGCCCGAAGTCTGAAGGTTGAAATCTGAAGCTTCAAGTAAAAATTTTGAAGTTTGAGGTTCGAAGCTTTAAGTACAATTTTCAGAAGACCGAAATTTGAAGCCCGAAGTTTTAAAGTATTAATTTCGAAATTTTAAGTCTAAAGTTTAAAATTTGATTTTGAAGTCTGTAATTTGAACTCCGCAGTATGAAGTCCCAAGTTTCATGTACCGATTCTTTTAGTCACTAGTTTAAAATCTGAAATTTCCAACTTACAGTCTGAAGTCAAAAATTTGAGGTCTGAAGTTTGAGTCCGAAGTTTTGAGTGTAAAGTTTGAAGTCTGAGGTTTGAATTGTGAATCTTGAAGTCCGAAGTTTTAAGTACAAAGTTTAAAATCTAAAGTCTCAGGTTTACAGTTTGAAATTTGAGTTCTGAAGTTGCAAGTCTGAATGAAGTTCCGGTTGAAGGTTTGAGGTTTAAGGTTGTAGGTATATAGGACTTGAGATGTGGGTACTTATGTTCGACGATAGAAATTTAAGGTTCGAAACTTTGAAGTTTAAGAGTTTTGAGTGGAATGATGGAACTTTTCGCCTTAAAAATCTCAATAGTAATGCACTAAAACGAAACACAGTCCGTGACTTGTGGGGTGGCAGGGTGACAATTGTGTACATCCCTTGCGTTTTCTTCTTCAATAAAGACTTCTAACAAAATTGTAACATTAAAACGCCGTACGTCGACCTTCCGCGCGTCCATTTCATTTATTTTTTGCCGCGATTTCAATAGAGAACTAAACGTAGGTAATTAAATAAACACAGGAAAAAAATAAATTAAAAATTTTTATCGTCCTTGTTATCGATAATGGTATAGCAAATGGTCGCCCGAAGCCTAACGAAATTAAATCGCTGACATAATATTGTACGCGATAATTGGAGGTCTAAATGAATTTAATTAAGCCGCTATGGTAAAATTTTTCGCGGGACTGCGCTTTCTATTTCCGATAGTCATCATGTGACATTATTAGATACGCGATCTAAACGGCCGTAAAATGTTAAGAATAAATTAAATTGACTGCAATTTCACAATTTGTGCAACATTCACGATTCCATTGTACGAGCATTAATTGATATTGCTTTGACATATAAAGCGAGCGAGCGGTTCGTGATCCGTACGTCCGTCCGTTCGCCTTTTTAAGGGACGAACACCGTAATTGAATCTTTTTTTCCCGAGTAAATCTGCCTCGTGTATAAGAAATCAATACTGAAAGTTGATACCGGTATCGTTTTATAAATTGAAATCAATAAAGTAAGTCAACAAAAGTTGTAGCTCGACGAGTGTGAATTGTAAACATGGACACCCGATACTTATCGCAAAACCTAACCTATTCCCATATGCATGGCGCTTCAATTAAAAACCCGATCACTCACCTGAAAAAATAGTCGAAAAACAAAAGGGAAGATACGGGTATGCCACTCGCGAAACGAGAAAAGTCTCCAAAATTAGGCGCGGCCGCACTAACGTGCCGATGCACTTGAAGATCTCGCTGACATAATTTAAGATAGGAAACTTGAGGAAACTGATAACTAAAGCAAACTTCAATATCCTAAATACCTGCTCAATATTTACACGCGACTTTTTTACTGGACGGGTAAATTTATCTCTTATCGAACGCCGCGAGAGACACCGACCGACAGATCCGCAGGTGACTAATGGGGAAGAAAAAAAGATGGCCGAAGAGCGACGCGTCTTGTTTTCAATTAGGCGTAATTGTTGTTGGTGACGTTTCGAGACAAATGGAAGATAAGAGAGTTGTAAAAGTAATGACAGCTAATCAACGAGATATCGTGGCGTTTAGTTAAGGCTGATATTGTGAAAGGGTAATACCTGGAGACCGCGCTCGTTGTAGGGCAAAGAACCAAAGTACCAAGAAGAGGGGGTTGCCCAAACTCTGAGCCGCTGATAAGTGAGTATTGTCTCGAATGGAATAATGGCGTGAAACTCTTCCAGCACACGGTGCTCCAATGTCATTAAAATGGGAGCAATTTCATCTAAACTGGCGGAACTTGGTCAAAAAACATTTCATTGTGAATTTGGGCCAAACTACTGGAAAAATCGCTATCTATCGATCGATTTTGGAACTAGAGCTTCCCATTTTCGGCTCAAGCTCAAGCAATCTCCTTAGAATGCATATTTTCCTCTACATTGTCCAAGTATGTACCAAATTAAGTGCATTTTTCGCAAATACGGCATGCCCTATGTGCCAACTTACATTCCCACTTGCATAATGTGCAAAACATCCAAATGATAGCATACATTTTCGTGTTGCGCATATCTGCATATTCCGCATATTTCTAGCTCGCTTTGTCTTTCACCAGATCATCTAAGAAATATATTTATACGTTTTAGACGCCTCGACCGCTTCGAGCACAAGAATTCAATAAGCTTCGTGGAGTTCAAGAAGCCCAAGTAGGAAAAAGTAGGATCAAGAAAGCTCTGGCCCTTTCTCTAAAAAAAACCACACTAACGCTAAACATTTTTTGGTGAGAAAATATAACCGGGGAGTCTGGGGAGTATTCCAATACTCTCCGATAAACTCTTTTTCTACCACAATCACTACCATCATGAACGGGTTTGAATGCCCACACCAATAAACACCTCGTAGGTACCTACCAGAGCTGGGCAGAATACTTTCAAAAAGTACTTGAATATTAAATAGTAAATACTTTACACAAATCAAAGGTATTTGAATACTAAATACTTTTACGTCCAGCACAAGCGAATACTAGATACAGATACATTGAAAAGTATTCAAATACTTAAAAAAATAAGTATTCAAATACTTTAGAATGTATTCGAATACTTTAAAAAGTATTTCAATACTTTGAAAAGTATTCGAATACAGTAAAAAGTATTCAAATACTTGTCACTCAAATACATTAAAAATTTAAAATAGTATACTAGATAAAAGGCTTAATACTACTTAAAAAATCAAGTTATACTTTGTATGGGGTTAGCTTTTTTTATATTTCTATTGTTATATACAAATTTAAGGGGAGTAAAAGCGTATTATTATTATTATATTATTATATAGGAGGTACCTACCAGGACCTTTCTTATACCAGTTATATCCTTAAGAATATGTGTACCAGTTTTCAAAGCGATCGTACGTCGTGCACATGATACGTACCCCTTTCTGAAATTAATCCTAGCGATTTTGAAACAGATCCATTTTTTACCATCCGTTTGTCCGTGTGCATGATAGTTTGTTTAGAAACGTGCGATCGCTTAGAAAATTGGTACACATGATCTTAAGGATATAAGAAAGGTCCCTATTGTTTTTAAGTTACATAGACTATCGAGTCAAAAAGTTTCACTCCAGGATCGTTCGGTATTCAGTTGTATCGGATTTTTATATTTGATTTTGTGACAATGGAAACTTTCCCTAAACATTTCTAAATTGTTCTCAAATATTTGAATAACTTAAAAGTACTGCCTTTTTTTGAGGCCGGAAAAAAAATTGTCTCAGATCGACCCGGAAAAAAAATTTTCTTATAGAATGTGGCCTGTAGAATCCATAATTTCAAACAGTTCCAAGATTGGGCTACTAGTTCAAAAGTTACAGCCCTTTGAATTTTTTTCGAAATTGGTTTCTAGTCTATAACTTTTGATTGAGAAGTCTGATCGAAAAAGTACGAATTGATTTGGATTCTACGCACCCAAATTAATAAGAAAAAGTGTTTTCCCGAGAAATTTTGGTGTAGTCGATTTTTGGTAAAAAAGGAAGGTTATACACTGCCTTTTTTTGAGCCCACGAAAAAAAAAATTGTCTCAGATCGACCCGGAAAAAACATTTTCTTATAGAATGTGGCCTGTAGAATCCATAATTTCAAACAGTTCCAAGATTGGGCTACTAGTTCAAAAGTTACAGCCCTTTGAATTTTTTTTCGAAATTGGTCTATAACCTTTTGATTGAGAAGTCTGATCGAAAAAGTACGAATTGTTTTGGATTCTACGCACCAAAATTAATAAGAAAAAGTGTTTTCCCGAGAAATTTGGGTGTAGTCGATTTTTGGTAAAAAAGGAAGGTTATACACTGCCTTTTTTTGAGTCACCAAAAAAAAATTGTCTCAGATCGACCCGGAAAAAACATTTTCTTATAGAATGTGGCCTGTAGAATCCATAATTTCAAACAGTTCCAAGATTCGGCTACGAGTTCAAAAGTTACAGCCCTTTGAATTTTTTTTCGAAATTGGTTTCTAGTCTATAACTTTTGATTGAGAAGTCTGATCGAAAAGGTACGAATTGATTTGGATTCTACGCACCCAAATTAATAAGAAAAAGTGTTTTCCCGAGAAATTTTGGTGTAGTCGATTTTTGGTAAAAAAAAAGGAAGGTTATACACTGCCTTTTTTTGAGCCCCGAGAAAAAAATTGTCCCAGATCGACCCGAAAAAAAAAATTTCTTATAGAATGTGGCCTGTAGAATCCATAATTTCATTCAAACAGTTCCAATATTGGGCTACTAATTCAAAAGTTACAGCCCTTTGGATTTTTTTTCGAAATTGGTTTCTAGTCTATAACTTTTGATTGAGAAGTCTGATCGAAAAAGTACGAATCGATTTGGACTCTACGCACCAAAATTAATAAGAAAAAGTTTTTTTCCCGAGAAATATTGGTGTAGTCAATTTTTGGTATAAAAAGAAGGTTATATACTGCCTTTTTTTGAGCCACGAAAAGAAAATTGTCTCAGATCGACCCGGAAAAAAAATTTCTTATAGAATGTGACCTGTAGGATCCATAATTTCAAACAGTTCCAAGCAGGGTTCCAAGATTGGGCTACTAGTTCAAAAGTTACAACCCTTTGAATTTTTTTTCGAAATTGGTTTCTAGTCTAGATTTGGATTCTACGCACCCAATTTAATAAGAAAAAGTGTTTTCCCGAGAAATTTTGGTGTAGTCGATTTTTTTGTATACCTAATCTTGGAGAATATTGGAGAAACTTGGAGAATCTTACGGAATCTTGTAGAATATTGCTAACGCTTACAGAATCTTCCACAATCTTGCAGAATCTTGCAGAATCTTCCAAAATTTTGCAAAATCTTGGCAAATCTTGCAGAATTTTGCAGAATCTTGCTTAATCTTGCAGAATCTTGTAGAATCTTGTAAAGTCTTGTAGATGAATTATGTGGATGAATCCTGCAGATGAATCCTACAGAGGAATCCTGTAGAATCTTGTAGAACTTTGTGGAATCTCGTGGAGTCTCTTGGAATATTGTGTACTCTCGTAGAGTCTCGCGGAGTCACGTGGAATTTCGTGGAATCTCGTAGAGTCTCGTGGAGTCACGTAGAATCTTGTAAAATCTTGTAGAATGTTGTAGATTCATGTATAACCTTGAAGAACCTGTATAATATTGTATAATCGGAGAATCTTGCGGAATCTTGTAGAATCTTGCAAAGTCTTGTAGATGAATTTTGTGAATGAATCCTGCAGACGAATCCTACAGGGGAATCCTATAGAACCTTGTGGAATCTTGTGGAATCTCGTAGAGTCTCATGGAATATTGTGTTGTCTCGTAGAGTCACGTGGAATCTCGTGGATTCTCGTGAAACCTCGTGAAATCTCATTAATTTTCATGGAATCTCGTAGAAACTTGTAGAATCTTGTAAAATCTTGTAGAATCATGTATAATCTTGAAGAACATGACGTATAATATTGTATAATCTTGGAGAAATTTGTAGAATCTTGCAAAATCTTCCAGAATCTTGCAGTGATCGTGCATAATCTTGGATAATCTTGCCCAATCTTGCATAATCTTGCATAAGCTTGGAGAATCCTATGGAATCCTGTATAATCTTGCAGAATCTTGTAGAATCGGAGGAGAATCTTGTAGTCTTGCAGAGTCTTGCAGAATCTTGCAGAATCTTGCTAAATCTTGTAGATCTTGTAGAATATTATAGATGCATTTTGTGGATGAATCCTGCAGACGAATTTGATAGAGGAATTCTGTAGAATCTTGTGAGAAAGTCTCGTGGAGTCACGTGGAATCTCATTGAATTACGTGGAATCCAGTGGAATCTCGTGGAATATCGTGGAATCTAGTAGAATCTTGTAGAATCATATATAATCTTGAAGAACATGTATAATATTGTATAATCTTGGAGAAACTTGGAGAATCTTGCGAAATCTTGTAGAATCTTGCAAAATCTTGCAAAATCTTACAGATTCTTGCAATGATGTTTCATAATCTTGCAAAATCTTGTTGAATCTTGGATAATCTTGCATCTTGCATAATGTTGCATAATCTTGGAAAACCTTGGAGAATCCCGTGGTATCCTGTATAATCTTGCAGAATCTCGCAGAATCTTGGAAAATCTTGGGGAATCTTGCGGAATCTTGAGGAATCTTTGGAAAATCTTGTATAATATTGCATAATCTTGGAGAATGTTGTACAATCTTGGAGAAACTTGGAGAATCTTGTGAAATCTTATCTAATCTTGCAAAATCTTGCCGAATATTGCAGAATCTTGCAGAATCTTGTAGAATCTTGCAGAATCTGGCAGATCTGAAGGAAGGATCTTAAAGAACCTGAAAAACCTGAACAAGCGAAGGAACCACTGCCTTATTTAGTGGCTGTCGCGACCTCTACGAGACCTTTAAAGCTCTTAACAAAATTTAATATCCGATTACACCTTTAAGATTTTTTATAAGTTTTAAGATTGTGTACGTGCACATGAGGACCTTTAAGAGTTACAAAAGAGCAAATCCTCCATTGGTGTATAAAGTCCTACAGTCATTAAGGCCCTTGGGAGCTTCCAATTGCTTGCAAGACTCTACCAATAATCGGATACACGAAATTTTCGATTAATTTGGAGTTACAATTTATCGCGTCCGAAATCCGCATCTGAATTGAGTTCGCTTTGAGTGCCTTTGTGATCTTTTACAGTTTATACGTCCATTCATACGGACCATTAGAAAACCTTATCACTCTTAGTACCTTAGTAGCTTTATTGAGCCCTGAAATGGCTTTAACAGTCGTCAAAAGAATCTCCAAGATACATACACAGATGATCCTTTGATTCGCATTTAAGAATTTTAAAAGTACCTTCAAAATCATTTGAAACCTTTAAGATCCGCGTCTTTAAAGGTTCATCTTCCGTGATAGTCAAAAATCTACCAAGGACTTTTAAGGTAATCTGAAGAACAAGCAGAATATATAGGACCTTTGGAGAAGCTGAACCATCTGAAGCATCCAAGGGCCTAACGGAGCTAAAAGATATGAAGAAGTGAAGAACCGAAGAACATGGCCAGATGTTTGAGACCTGACATTATTCCGATAGTCCAAATTCTATTCGCCCTAGAGCATCTTTATAATCGAGAGAATTTAAGGAATCTTCGACCCCTTAAGAGTTCCCCAAGCCACTTAAATCCTATAGATAGACCTTTCTAATCCCTTAGAGGTCCTTTGGACCCCTGGCACTTTTGAAGATTTTTTTAATTATTAAACTCATTTATACCCATCAGTCAGAGTCTTCCATTTCTTCAGATACATCAGATTCATTCAACCGTGTAGATCTTTCAGATCTTTCGCGTTCTTCAAATTGATCAGATTCTTCACGGCCTGCAAATTAGTCAGACTCCTTATGAATTCTTAAGGTTCTTTGGATCTTTCAAATTCGTATAATTCTTCATGGCGCTTTCCAGATGAAAGAAGATCATGATAGGAGAAAAATATCTACAATGAGATCACCCATTCGTAGTTCATCGGCATGAAATAGTTGTCCTCTTTTTACCACTGTGACAAATTTCTTCTGTAAACAACGCGTGTAACGGAATCCGACGCTAATTGGCTTAGAAAAAAGAAAATAAAAATTCGACCGTGGCAATACTTTCATATGTCATTGAGACTTAATTGATTGAAGTAAGTCGAACTGTTTCTTGTTAAATTAATTCCGAAATCGTTACTTTCGCTTCATGATTCATTAACCGTTAGATAAAGATGCAGGAACGGGGCCCAAGGGCTTTTTATGCCCGCATGTTGTTCAATTACAAAATTTTGATGAAATCGAAAGTTGCCCGGAGCGTTTCCTGAACGGTTCCGAAAAGCGATTTTGCCATCGCTCTATATAAACATTTCAATATTTGGTTAAGATAAGCTATACGTGAAAACGTGTAAAATCAATATAGGCATTTGAAATTTTCCATCATTTATCTACATAAGGATAAAGTGCCTAATAAATTATCTTTTAAGGTATCATTAATTAAAAATGAAGGGACGCGTCCGGGAGACTTTGTGGTCCAAACTCGTACCATAAAACAATAATAACATTTTGATTTAGCTTCGTGGTTTTGATAATAATTTTTCCTACGACCACAATAAATTCGGTTGTAACAATCGGGTCATAAATCAAAATGTGGATGTAATATTGGGAATTGACCTTAACGGGGTCAGTGCGGGCATGAATCAAAAAGGCCTTTAATTTATGGCTCGAATTGCCAAAGTGAATTTTTCGGTGGAGCGCTCGCTCGCCCACCTTCGGGTAGCGCCACCTACGGGTACCGCAAGTAGAAAACGGAAGTTCCCCGGTAATTTTTCGGTAAATTAAATTGTTAAATGTTTGTTTGCGGTCGGACTTTCTCGGTAATGTTATGTGTTGAAAGGTAACGGAGTTGCGAAATAATAGGTTATTGCAATTGTAAAACCAATTTTAACTCTAAAGTAAATTTCATCATTTTCTCCCACCAATTTAGAAGTAATTCAAAACTGCGTTTCAGTTTGTTAGAATCTAACATGAAAATGTAATCATGACTGCACTCATTCTGGACATTTTGAAAATCCCAAACAGTTCCAAATACGCTATTGTGGCTATCTTCTTTTTTAGTTCGTTAGTCGTAGACTACTTCTACAGCCACTTTTCAAAACCTTTAGAATTCCCATCATCTTCAGAATCTTTACAATTTTCATAATCTTAAAAAATTCCACACCTTACAGAATCTTCAGAATTATCAGAATCTTCAGACTCATCAAAATCATTTTGCAGAATCTTTAGCATCTTCAAAGTCTCCCAAATCTTCAGCATCTTCTAAATATTCTGAATCCTCAGAATCTTTAGAAACTTAAGACCTTCAGGGCTTTCAAAATTATCAAAACCCACAGAATCTTCAGAATTGCAGATTCATTCTTCACAATTTTCAAAATTTTTAGAATCTTCACAATTTCCAGAATCTTCACAATCGTTTCAATCTTCAGCGTCTTTGGAATCTTCTGACATCTCAGAATCTTCATAGATTTCAGAATTTTCAGAATTTTTTTTAAATGTTCAGAACCTTTACAACCTAAAGAGGTTCAGAACTTTCAAAAGTTTCAAAACCTTCAGAATTTTCAGGATTTTCATGATCATTAAAATCTCCAAAATCTTCAGAATCGTGAGAATTTTTAGAATCTACAGAAACTTCAAAATCTTTAGAATTAATCTTCGAAATTTCCGAATATTCAGCATCTTCAGCATTTTCAAAATTTTCGCGATTTTCGGAATCCTCGCATCTCCACAGTCTTCACATTCTAAACACCTTCAGATTCAAAATCTTCAGAATTTTTAGAATCAATTCTCAGAATCTTAACAATTTTCACGTTCGTTAGAATTTCCGAAATTTTCACGATTTTCAGAATTTTCGAAATCTTTAAGATTATTGACATTTAAAGCCTTCAGAATGTTCAGAATCATCAGAGTCTTCAGAATCATCAGAATTTTCATAACCTTCAGAATCTTTAAAACCAATCTTCAAAATCTTTACAATTTCTACGACCTTAAGATTTTTTAATTCAGAATCTCCTCAACATTTAGAATCTTCAGAATAGTCAAGATCTTAGCCGGCCTGTATAGCTTTGGAGCCTTCAAAATCCTTTTTTACAGGTTTTAAATGTTTTTCAGCCTTGTAAACCCTTAAGGTCTTTTAGAACTTTTACAGCTATTAAAGGTTTTTAAAACCTTTAAAATCGATCAAGCCTTTGGTACTCTTAGGTGAGTTTTCAGAACCTTTAGCGTTTTCGAATCTTCATAATCTTTCCACGGATCTATTGAATCATTCAAATGTTTTGAGTCTTTTGAATCCTTCGAATCCTCGAACGTCTCAGATCCTACGACTCATTCGAAGCTTCAAATATTATTCGTATTTTTGTACCTATCCTTTGAATCCTTAAGAAAATTTAAGAGAGTTTAATAGTAACCTACTTTTCATCTTTATAAACTCCAGAATCTTCAACATTTTCAAGATTTTCACAATCTTTGAAATCTTCAGGTTTGTCAGAATCTTCATAATCTTCAAAACTATAGAATCTTCAAACTTAATATTCAAAATCATCAGAATTTTAAGAATCATTAATATCTTCAGAATCTTCAGAACCTACCGAATCTTCAGAATTTTCAGAATCTTCAGAATCTTTAGAATCTTCAGAATCTTCAGAATCTTCAGAATCTTCAGAATCTTCAGAATCTTCACAATCTTCACAATCTTCAGAATCATCAGAATCTTCAGAATCTTCAGAATCTTCAGAATCTTCAGAATCTTCAGAATCTTCAGAATCTTTGGAGTCTTCGGAATCTTCGGAATCTTCGGAATCTTCGGCATCTTCGGTATCTTCGGAATCTTCAGAATCTTCAGAATCTTCAGAATCTTCAAAATCTTCAGAATCTTCAAAATGTTCAGAATCCTCAGACTCTTAATAATCTTCAGAATCTTTAATATCTTTACAATATTCAACATGTTTAGCATCTTCAGGAATTTCAGTGTTGAGAACTTTCAGAATTTTCAAAATCTTCAGGAGGCTTTTATAACCGTTACCATTTTGGAGCCTTTAGAGTCCTTAAAATTCTTTATATATTAAATATTTTTGAGCCTTTTAAAATTTTCGGGTACACAGATACAGCCTTTACAGCTTTTAAAGTCATTAAAACCTTTAGAGTGCCTTCAGAGCCTTTAGTGCGCATTTAGGATCTTTGGCGTTTATAGGGTATTACGAAACTTTTGTAGGTACCTTTCAAATATTTCGATTTTTTAGAATATTAGAAATCTTCAGGATTGTCAGAATCCTCAAAACTTTCAAGATTTTCAGAATATTTAAAATCTTGAGATTCCTTAAACTCTTCAGAATCTTCAGAATCTTCAGAATGTTCAGAATCGTCAGAGCCTTCGGAATATTCAGAATCTTTGAATTGTCAGAATCAGAATCATTAGAATCTTTAAAACCAATCTTCAGAATCTTTACAATTTCTAAGACCATAAGATTTTTTAATTCAGATTCTCCTCAACATTTAGAATCTTCAGAATATTCAAAACCATTAGCCGGCTTGTATAGCTTTGAAGCCTTCAAAATCCTTAAACTTCTTTATCGATTTTAAATATTTTTCAGCCTTGTAAACCCTTAAGGTCTTTTAGAACTTTTACAGTTATTAAAGGTCTTGAAAACCTTTAAAATCGATCAAGCCTTTGGAACTTTTAATGAGTTTTCAGAGCCTTTAGCGTGCATCTAGAATCTATTGCGTTTATGGCGTATTTAGAATTTAAGCCTTTCAAATATTTTGAAATCAAATCAAATCAAATCTTTCGAATTTTTAAAATTTCGAATCTTCATAATCCTTCCACGGATCTATTGAATCTACGACTCATTCGAAGCTTCAAATATTATTCGTATTTTTGTATCCTTTGAATCCTTAAGAGAATTTAAGAGAATTTAATAGTAACCTACATTCATCTTTATAACCTTCAGAATCTTCAACATTTTCAAAATTTTCACAATCTTGAGAATCTTCATAATCTTCAGAATCTTCAGTCTTCAGGATCTTCGGAATCTTCGGAATTTTCAAAATCTTCAGAATCTTCAAAATCTGCAGAATGCTCAGAATCCTCAGACTCTTAATAATCTTCAGAATCTTTAATACCTTTACAATATTCAACATGTTTAGTATCTTCAGGATTTTCGGAACGTTGAGAACTTTCAGAATTTTCAAAATCTTCAGGGGGCTTTTATAACCGTTACAATGTTGGAGCCTTTAGAGCCCTTAAAATTCTTTATAAATTAGATATTTTTGAGCCTTTTAAAATGTTCAGGTACACAGCTTTACAACTTTTAAAGTCATTAAAACCTTCAGAGTGTACGAGTTCCCTCAGACCCTTCAGTGCGCATTTAGAATCTTTGGCGTTTATAAGGTATTACGAATCTTTTGGGCCTTTCAAATGTTTTGTACCTTTCAAATATTTCAATTTTTTAGAATTTTCGAATCTTTAGAATCGTCATAAGCTTTTGAATCTTGCAAATCGTTCGAGTCTATACATTTATACATTTTACAAACAATCTTTAGAATTTTCGAAATACTGAGGATTGTCGGAATCTTCAAAATCTTCAGAATCGTCAGAATCTCTAAAATCTACATAATCGTCAGAATATTCAGAACCTTCAAATTGATTATAATCTTTAGAATCCTCAAAACCTTTAAGATTTTCAGAATCTTCAGCATTGTCAGAATCCCCAAAATCTACATAATCGCCAGAATATTCAAAACCTTCGAATCTTTATAATCTTCACAATCTTTAGTCTACAAAATCTTCAAGATTTTCAGTCTTCAAACTCTTCAGACTCTTTAAACTCTTCAGAATCTCCATAATCTTCAGAATCTTCAAAACCTTCAGGATATTCGCAATCTCCAAAATCTTCAGAATTTTCACAATCTTTAGAATCCCCAAAATCTTCAAGAATTGCAGAATCTTCATAATCTTCAAAATCTTTAGAATCTTCAGAATCTTCAAAACCTTCAGGATTTTCACAATCTTCAAAATTTTCACAATTTTTCGAATCCTAAAAACCTTCAAGATTTTCAGAATCTTCTTAATCTTCAAAATTTTTAGAATCTTCAGAACATTCAGAATCTTCAAAACCTTCAGGATTTTCACAATCTCCAAAATCTTCAGAATTTTCACAATCTTTAGAATATTCAAAACCAGAATTTTCAGAATCCTCAAAACCTTCAAGATTTTCAGAATCTTCAGCATTGTCAGAAACCCAAAAATCTACATAATCGCCAGAATATTCAGAACCTTCGAATCCGAGTTCGAATCTTTATAATCTTCACAATCTTTAGTCTTCAAAATCTTCAAGATTTTCAGTCTTCAAAATCTTCAGACTCTTTAAACTCTTCAGAATCTTCATAATCTTCAGAACCTTCAGAATCTACAGAATCTTCAGAATCTTCAAAACCTTCAGGATTTTCGCAATCTCCAGCAATCTCTTCAGAATCTTCAGAATCTTCAGAATTCTTCAGCATCCTCCGAATCTTCAGAATCTTAAAAATCTTCAGGGGATTTTATAGCCATTACAGTTTTTGGAACCTGTAGATCCTTTAAAATTCTTTAAGTATATCCTTGGTCTATCAAACCTATGGAACAATTAGAGATCCTTCAGAGCCTTTAGCGCGCAGCTAGAACCTGCTACGTTTATAGAATATTTCGAATCCTTTGCGCCTTTGAAATGCTTTGAATCTTTCGGAGTTTTAGAATTTTTGAATCTTTCGAATCTTCATAATCTCTTGAATCTTTGAAATGTCCATATATTTTTCGTATCCATTCAGTCGTTTGAATATTTTGGATTATCCGAATCTTATAATAATTTATAATAATTTTCAAAGCCTTTATAACTTTAAAACCTTTACAGCTTTTAGAGTCATTAAAAGTGGATCTTTTAGAGCGCTTTGGGAGCCTTTAAGAGGAGGAGGAGCGTTTATACAGTATCTTTTGAATTTTTCAAACCTTTACAATTTTTAGAATTTTTGAATCTTAAAAATCTTTAGAATCTTCAAAATATTCAAACTGTTTAGAACCTTCAGAATTGTCAGTTTATAGACTATTGCCAATCGTTTGGACCTTTTAAATCTTTTGAAGTTTTAGAGTTTCAGATCTTCGTAATCTCATCACTCTTTCAAATCATTCGGATCTATTGAATGTTTCAAATCCTCTGAGTCTTTCGAATTCAAATCTTTCGAATATTGAAATATTTTCGAATCCTTTTAATATTTCATGTCCGATTCTTCAGTTTCTTCATATTCTTTAAATTCCTCAAACGTTTCATTTCTTCAAATCCTTCTCTCTGCATTGATTGTATCCATCTCCGAGTAAAGTGCATAAAAGAAAAAAAGCACAGTACAAACTAACCACAATTTAATCCCCCTTAACTGTTTGGGACCGCCGTATGAAGAATCTAAGAACTAATTGCCAAATAACGCCGCGATGGTTTGTGAAATGAGGAAACGGATCAATTTTTTTTGGAAGACCCAGATGGCATCGCCTCGGGCGATACGGCCACTTTTACAATTTGAAAGTCCGTCACCTTAAAAGACGCTAAGCCGAACGTAGGACGGGATTTTTCCGATCCAGCAAATCCGATTACGTAAAACGAGTAAATTAAATCGCGCTAATCCATGAATGGACACAAAGACACTCGTTCCAGATATAGAAACATTAATGCATGTAGAAACTTTGTATGCTAATTACGTACAACACTCGTCTTGTAACTTTGCTGTTAGTTAGTCAATAAACTTGTACTAAAATCGTGTTCCATTGTCTTCGAATAAACAAAATGTAGGTGTAGAAAACTTCTTGTAATTTATCGAAGTAGAAAAAAAGAGAAATGGCTGACGTAATTTAATAAACGCCAAGAAAATTTATTGGCGATGTAGGTCAGAATAGCCTTTAGATTAGGTATGGTGAGCTACGGACTTGCACTGATCGATTTCATCACGATCGAAAGTTATTAGAATCGTGATTTGGTAGCATTGTTTTCTATATATCTCCATTGTAATGCAATGAATTTTCTTTAAAGTTCACTGGAACATTTAAAAAGTTCAATTTGCGCGTTTTACCTCGTTGCCTCCAGGTAATGCGGCGTTATGCAACTCGAGGGAAAGGGACAAAGATTTCTGCACCCCATATCTTCGGCGCATTTTTCCAAGGTAGACGAAGACAGGTTGCCATTCATTAGTCGTTTCATTCCACTGAAGAAGTTGAAGGTTCATTTATTACGCGAAGCAAGCTGAGTGATTTACGTACTTCGGACAGGCACCGACTTTTCTCCTCTTCATCTGCGGTTTGTGAACCGCTTTGTTTAGTCTCGCCAAAATTCTCATTGATTTATATTTTGGCTTCGCTATAGGTCAACGCGAAATTGGCACGTATTAATGACCAACTCGCGTTACGCAATCCATTCGCCGGCAGTAAAACGGGCTTTTATTGCGCCATTTTCTCGCTTAGATCGTCGTAATAAACTGTCAAACATTTGTGAAAACAAGAAACACACAAACGTCCAATTTTGCATTTTTGTGTAACCTGCACGAAAAAAAACTTAGATTTTACTCTAAAGGGAACGTCATGTTACGAATGATTTTCAGTAGCTGAATTTTTTGCCCCTCGGCTCGCATCCGGAAACCATACTTTTGATCCGGCTCATATTCAATGCCACGGATCCTCGTGGATTGGCGAAGGTTTGACATCGCTGTCACTTTTCGTTCTCGAGTTAGACGAAAAACAGACGGACAAACGAACGGCGGACAAAACCATCACATGGTCCTTTTTCATTTTAAAAAGCCAACGGCAAAAGCGCAACGAGCACGCCACTGAATTCCCAAGAGACGCCCACACCGACAGGTATCACCAAAATGGAACCGCCGCCGGATACGCAGCAGAAGATCATCGACCATCTGGTAGAGGTCCCGCAGACCCTAAAAACTACTAACACCTTGACAGCGACTTTCCCCGGCGACCATCTAGAGACCCAGCCATGGAAGGAGACGGCCCAGAAACAGCTGCAGAAATCAGCAGCAGGACCGTGGTGTAAATCATATTCCCATTTCCAACTTAACTACGAGGAAATGAAGAAACTCATGGATCAATACGACCACCCCCAGACGGCTCACACAGGGATCGAAAATCAGAATCGTCGTTGTCTTCCTGCAGAGGAAAGCTCAACTAGCACCGCCCGTCGTCGACCTCCTCCAACCCCGAGTGAGGCCGCTGACTCGGATCAAACTTCAGACTTCAAATTTCAGATTTCATACTTCAGACTTCAAACTTCAGACTTCAAACTTCAGACTTCAGATTTCAAACTTCAGACTTCAAAACTTCAGTCTTATAACTGCAGGTTCCAAAATTTGGATCTTAATCCTAACATTTTATACTTTATTTTTACTTGTATCTTCGGACTTCAAACATCAACCTCAGACTTTCAACTTTAAACTTGCATCTTCAGAAGCCAGTCTTCGCACTATGAACTTCAGACTTCACACTTAATATTTCAAACTTAAGACTTCAAACTTCAGACTACAAACTTTAGACTTCAGACTTCAAACTTCAGACTACAAACTTCAGACTTCAAACTTCAAACTTCAGACTTCAAACTTCAGACTTCAAACTTCAGACTTCAAACTTCAGACTTCAGACTTCAAACTTCAGACTTCAAACTTCAGGCTTCAAACTTCAGACTTCAAACTTCAGACTTCAGACTTTAAACTTCAGACTTCAAATTGTGTAGACTTTAGACTTGTAACCTCTAAACTTTAAACCTCTCACACATCAAGCCTCAAATTTCAAACAAGCGGCCGGACTAGGAACGCTCCGGTCACCGAAATCTATCAGAGACAGGGAATCTACACCTGGCCGCTTCTGGCCAACGATTGAAGATCCAGGAAAGACATTTCTTTTTCGAATTTGAGAGCCACCGCCAACAGAGCCGTCGAACTTCGCAACCAAGAAATAAAGAAGGGACTCCGGACGTTTAGAATTTAATTTCGTTAGTGTAGCTCAGCTTTAAGTATTGAGAAGTGTACAGGGTGTTTCCATTAGAGGGCCGTTTATTCGAAAATTCAATGAATTTGGCGATCTATACTTTGTTAGTGACTACGGGATGAGTCGTAATCGGTTAATTGCCTGTGAAAATTTATCTGCATCAGTCTGTCGGGCGATAACACAATCTTAAAGTCTTTTACGTGCATAAAATTGCTCAATCAGAAATCCTCATAGTGATATGGATCGTGAGAAGTGCTAACTCGATTTTGATATCTGGCAGGTTTTGCTTGATGGTTTTTTATATGCGCGTGATTGGGTTAAATAGGCGCAGTCTATTGGTTACAGATTATATGTGGCTATTCTACCTACTAGCCCCATTTTGTAGGCGGTTCTTGTAAAATTTAAAAAGTGGAGATGGAAAAGATAAAGTCTGTTTTTCGAGCAGTCAGCCGTCAGTGGGAAAACAACGCTCATTCAATTCGCGTTTTGAGTCTTAGTGGAACTCAACTCAAAAAAACCCTCCAGCATACGAAGGTCTTACGAGAGGTGTAGCAAATTGTTGTTTGCAGGGTTACTTGATTCTATGTTTCTTTCTTGAGATACCCTGGCTATACATTAACGCGAAAGTCGCAAATACAAAATCTAAGGGCTGTAAATAACCAAATTCGCTCAAATCATCAGTACGGATCGCGAGTTAAATCAATATCGAGAACAGTCAATTTTTCCTTCATCAATTTTACCACTAGAGCTTTGTTTGCGCTACCTTCGCTCGTTTAGTTTACGAATTTGTCCACCAGAGTCTTTTTTGTCGCCACCATCGGTTTTTAGTTGATGGAAATAGCCACAAATGCGATCCAGTTAAATTTTGCCACATCAATTTTGCCACTAGACGTTTTTTGTCGCTACCTTTGCCAGTGTAGTTTGTGAATTGGATCACCAGAGTCCGTTTTGGCGCCACCGTCCGCGATTACTTGGTCGAAATAGCCATAAACGCCTTTTCTGGCGGCCCAATCAGTTTTTCCTTCATTAATTTTGCCACTATAGATTTTTTGTTAATACCTTCGCTCGTTTAGTTTATAACCTGAGGCTTTTTGTCGCCACAATCGGTTTTACTTGGTCAGAATTGCCGCTAGAGCCCTTTATGAATAGCCAGGCAGTGTTTATTTCATCAAGTCTGCCACTAGAGCTTTTTTGTCGCTATCTTCGACCGTTTAGTGAATGAATTTGACCACGAGAGTCCGTTTTGTCGTCACTGTCGGTGTTTATAGTTGGTGAAAATATCCACAAATGCGACCCAGTCAGTTTTTTCCTCATCAGTTTTTCCACTAGAGGTTTTTTGTCGCTACCGTCGCCCATTTAGTTTGGAATTTGACCACTAGAGTGCTTTTTGTCGCCACCACCAGCGTTTACTTGGTCGAAATAGCCATCAACACATTTTCTGGCGACCCAGTCAGTTTTCCCTTCATCAATTTTACCACTAGAGCTTTGTTTGCGCTACCTTCGCTCGTTTAGTTTATAAATTTGTCCACCAGACTCTTTTTTGTCGCCACCATCGGTTTTTACTAGGTCGGAATTGCCACCAGAGTATTTTATTGCGACCCAGTCAGTTTTCCTTCATCAATGTTGCCACTAGAGATTTTTTTGTCGCTACCTTCGCCCGTTTAGTTTATGAATTTTTCCACCAGAGTCTTTTTTGTCGCCACCATCGGTTTTTAGTTAATGGAAATAGCCACAAATGCGATCCAGTTAAATTTTTCCACAGCAATTTTGCCACTAGACGTTTTTTGACGCTACCGTCGCTCGTGTAGTTGGTGAATTTGACCACCAGAGTCCGTTTTGTCGCCACCGTCGGCGATTACTTGGTCGAAATGCCCGTAAACACCTTTTCTAGCGGCCCAGTCGGTTTTTCCTTCATTAATTTTACCGTTATAGATTTTTTGTCAATACTTTTGATCGTTTAGTTTATGAATTTGGCCACCTGAGTCTTTTTGTCGCCACAATCGGTTTTACTTGGTCAGAATTGCCGCTAGAGCCCTTTGTGAATATCCATAGAGTTTTTACTTCATCAAGTCTGTCACTAGAGCTTTTTTGTCGCTGCCGTCGCCTATTTAATTTATGAATTTGACCACTAGAGTGCTTTTAGTCGCCACCACCGGCGTTTACTTAGTCGAAATAGCCATCAACGCCTTTTTTAGCGACCCACTTGGTTTTTATTTCATTAAGTTTACCACTAGAGCTTTTTTGGTGCTACCTTCGCTGGTTTAGTTTATGAATTTGACCACCAGAGTCTTTTTGTCGCTACCGGCAAGACAAAGATTAATCAATCCTTTTTTGTTTATTAGGAGAATATCAGGTAAAGATAATTAGCGAAGAATCCTCATAAATCCTTTACAAATCTTGGAGTCCAAGTGTTTGAATGCCGAAAGTTGAAACGAATTTGAGATTAGAAGTATCAGAAGAATTAGCAGAATCCAAAAAATCGAAGAAGCTTATGGGTTTGAGAGATATTAAGGATCTGAAGAATTTGAATAAGTTTGAAGATCGGCAGAATTTTAAGAATCTAAAAAACTTTTGGACCTCAGAGATGTTCAAGATCTAAAGAATCTGAAATATCAGAGGAGTTCCCAGAAACTGAAACATTCAAAGAATTTGAAGAATTTTATTGATCAGAGAAATTTTAATGCTCTGAAGAATCGGAAAAAGTTTGAAGATCGAACGAATTTGAATAAGCTGAGAAACAAAATGGGTCTCAAAGATCTCAAATCTGAAATATCCGACGAATTCGCAGAAATTGAAAAATTCAAAGAATTTGAAGAATAGTGAATATGAAACACTTTAAGGATCTAAAGAATGAGGAACATTTTTTAATTGAAACTGATATCTGAAGAAATTTTTGGAACTGAAAAATAATTAAAGTTTAGAAGAATTTGAAATATCGGAAGAATTTGAAGAAACTCTAAAGAAATAATACTAAGCATTTGGAGGATCTGAAATATTGAAATATTTTGAAGATCCGAAGAATTTTGTGATACTGAAAATTTAAAAAAAAATGGAAAGAATTCGAAGAATCATGAAGACTATCCAGTTTAACAAAGAGAAGAAAAGTGAAATCAATATGAAATTAAATATTGAAAATAAACTGCAATTAACAACGCATCATTGGTTACCGCTTATCCGACGCAAATAGAAATGTTATTCAACTCGTACCGCAAAAACTGACGCTTTTTTTCCCTATCCCCAACTAAAAATAGCAATTAAATGACCGATGACGCTGGAAAAAGTTCGACGAGACGATCGCACAAAAAAAAAGTTGCATACAAAATGTGGTTTATGCCACTATAAACACACATAGCCCGATAATTGCAGATTCTAAATTTTAACGACCTTTTGATGGCGGATTAAATCATTTTATTACGCCTAATTGGTAATATGCATACAATGTAATCTTCGGAATTCGAATTTCTTTCTTTCGGAGTGATGCAATTGTCACCTCTATTCCGCTAATTATTGTCCAAGCCGAGGACAAATTAATTAAAACATTATTCCGTAATTAGATTGTAGCTTTCCAGAATGAAGTGTTTACATAACCACGTTTGAGATGAAACGCCGCAACCGAAAACGGGGTGCCTCAGGGCTCCGTTTTGGAATAACTACTATTGCTCTTGATGTTGTTATTAGGCAATAGCGTTTCGTAACACCTACCGGTGAGAGAAATTGTCAAAAGATGGCCAAAATTCAAGGTTACAATGAAATGGTGGAGGTAGGTGTATAATAACAGCTTTGTAATTGGATAAAGTACTTGTAATTGATATAAGAAAACGGGCCCACGTAGCAAAGGTGTGAAATTGAATGTGTTTAGAGCGGGAAAAAGGCGCTCGCGGTGGGTGTTAGGAGTATACAGGAAGAAAGCGCGACTCCTTTGTAACAATGCAAGAATTATGAAATTATGAAACTATAAGTTCTACCGACAACAGCCCACTTCGGCGCATGAGACGTGGGCGGAATCGATTTTTCAGATTTATGGATATTCGCAACGCTTCTAATTAATTGCATGCGCGATTTCATGGGAAAGTTCGCGATCGTACAATCGAAGGGGGGAGGAGGGTGGTGGTGGTGAATCTTTTCATTTAGCTTATTTTTCATTTCGTTGG
Organism: Photinus pyralis; assembly: GCF_008802855.1. NCBI lineage: Eukaryota > Metazoa > Arthropoda > Insecta > Coleoptera > Lampyridae > Photinus > Photinus pyralis. Next base: position 3,989,548 of record NW_022170878.1, on the reverse strand, counting down.
TTTAATAAATTGAAATAAAATACCCCCCGGATAACTCATTTGGAAAGATTTAGCGCGCGGTATATCTCAAACTCTAATATCGACGTGGCTTGTTTTAGCAGTGACAGCAACAATTAATAGAAGCCCCGGGTTACGATGTGATTTATAATAGAAACTCATTAGTGCCCGGGGAGATCCAACACGCGCACTTTGCCCATATACACCCACTTACGAATCCAATCATTCATCATTTACCATCTTATAATTACGTTTATGGAAACATTTTAAACTTACGATAATTATCATTCGACCGTTTTGATAATTATCTTTCCCGGTGCTTCCTGATTGATTCTCATTTTACTTTCACAAAAAATTTACGTTCGACTTACTGACGCAAGACCGACCATCCAAGGCGAGTCCCGAAGCTACATACAGTCCCCAATAGCACAAGCAAGAAGAACTATGGTACTTTATTTACGGAAACAGCAATAAAGTACACGCGTTAATTAATTTTCGCCAGATAAAACTCCTTATCGAAAACGACCAGATGTGCCTTACTTCTAACACCTTATCTAAATTGAATAAATTACAATGGGGATCAAATGTAAGCAGGAACTACGCATTTAAGAAGAAAAAAGCAAAACACTGAGATACAAATTCAAATGAAGCGAACCAACTCTCTGCTTATTGCGTAAATAGATTTACTTAATTAATTCAGCCTGTCCTGTAATTATTTGTATTATATATAAACATGCTAATAATTACAACATGAATATTACAGAATTTTGTAGCTCTAATCTCACGGCTTTGTTTGTATTCGCAACCACACCCACGTTTAAAACTTCCGCGATTGTTCGTATTTACCGTAATAGTTATCAGGTCGTGAATTATCCCTTGTAAATGAGGGTTACCGAAAAAGTTCAAACTCCGCTTTTAAATTTGCGCGTTTGTTTTACACGTACTTAACTTTGTTAGGGTCTTCTCGGGGCATTGGGGGCCTTTATTCGGCCTTTAGTGTGGAGCCTTTAAAATTAAAGTGTTTAAAACGCTTCTATTGGGCCTTTTATGTAACTTTAACGGCCATTTGAGGGGTTTAAACAATTTCTAGAGGCTATCAAGGGCGCCCACTGGTTTCCAAGGGTCTTATCTTTCTTTTAGAGTCTCTTATTTTCGTCAACCGTCCGATTACGAGCTTCTATTAGTGTCTAGGACCTGATCATAGTCAAATAAATCACACCTCCAAGAGATTTGAAAAAATTAAAAAACCTCTAAAGCTGATCCATTGAAGGTGTGAGGGTCTATAAGGGTAAGAAGATTTCAGGTCTTAAGAGCCTGTGAAAACCGAACCATGAAGGTACTGAAACAGGCCCGTAGCCAGGGGGTGACTATGGCTTTGTTTGTATTCGCAACCACACCCACGTTTAAAACTTCCACCATTGTTCGTATTTACCGTAATAGTTATCAGGTCGTGAATTATCCCTTGTAAATGAGGGTTACCGAAAAAGTTCAAACTCCGCTTTCAAATTTGCGCGTTTGTTTTACACGTACTTAACTTTGTTAGGGTCTTTTCGGGGCATTGGGGGCCTTTATTCGGCCTTTAGTGTGTAGCCTTTAAAATTAAAGTGTTGAAAACGCCTCTATTGGGTCTTTTATGTAACTTTAACGGCCATTTGAGGGGTTTAAACAATTTCTAGAGCCTATCAAAGGCGTCCACTTATCTTTCTTTTAGAGTCTCTTTTATTTTCGTCAACCGTCCGATTACGAGCTTCTATTAGTGTCTAGGACCTTTTCATAGTCTTAAATAAATTTTCAACACGTCCAAGACATTTTAAGAAATGGAAAAACCTCTAAAGCTGATCCATTGAAGGTGTCTGAGAGTCTATAAGGGTAAGAAGATTTAAGAGTGTTGTGTTGTGATAACCGAACCTTGACGGTACTGAAACAGGCCCGTAGCCAGGAGGTTACCATGTGAGGCTTTCCCCTAGAATGCGGTCTTGTCCCAACTGGAAATTATGGTTGATGATTCCTTTACAAAAATTACAGTGAAAGTTTTGATGAAAAACTCCTTAAGCCCCACCTAGAAAAATACCGGCCCCTGCTACTTCATTCTGGCTACGGCCCTGTACTGAAACCGCTCTTAAGAGGTGTTGCATACATAAACGTACGTTTTCCTTAAATTAAAAATTTCCCAATATTGTTTTGTCATTACTCGTCATAATGTGATTTTCCCTGCCGTTTTGTGTCCGTCCTTGTACTTCGTGCGCACGCAAAATGTTCGTGGAAGGAGGGAAAAAGTGTGGTGAAGACAACGAAAAGAGGAAGTGGAAAAAGCTTGTGTTTCTGAGAAGATATAATTCCTAATGTCGTGTGTGTCCAATTGGTTGAAACCTCTACATTTACAATCAAGAAATCGTTCTGCTCAATAAGCGAAGCGCCCTAAGTACTCCTTATTTTTTTTAACCGCTCCATAATTCTCCAGTACGGTATATTCTCCGCCGCTAAATTTATGCAACCTGTAGTTTAATATTTTAATTGTTTTGCTTTAAATTTATTTTTTTCGATAATCAAAAAACTAGGAAGGTCGGTCACTTATTTTATTTAAGATTTACTCTTCATGAGGTTTTTTAAGAGTCTATGAGCACCCTTACAGGTCGCCTAGAGCCTCAAAAAGCTTCTAAAACTTCCATATCGACTTGATGGCGCCTTGATGCCGCTCTAAAACACAACTTAAATAACTATCTTACAGTCCGAGTTAAAAACCTGTAACGGGGGCCCGTTATTTAATTCGAATTTTACTTATTTTTTGAGAACTGATATTTCGTGGTATTTTTATCTGACATTTCACCCGTGGATGTAGCGCTGAAGTTGTGTGTATGTGTGTGGGGGGGGGGGGATATTTAGATGGTACAGGATGGGACGTTGTTGCAGTATTGACTGCAGTATTTAACCGGACTTTTTTTAGGTTTTTTCCGATTTGGTATGTGGGATAGGGTCCTGAAATACGGTCCTGACTTTTTAAACGCGTGTGAAAGCGTAAGTCGCCGGAGAGTCGTGGGACATGACGCGACTAGTTCGGATTACAGGGCGGTTTTGTTTATTTTTCAGCCACGTGCTAGGTCGCATGAGACTGCTAACCCAGTAGAAAATTACTCCACGTAGAATAAATTTATGGCAGTCAAGCGCTCTGATTGGACCGTTGATTTGGGTTTGTATTGGTTGAAAAGGTTTACGTCACGGAATAATTGCTGTGAATGAAAATAGTAAAGTAATGGGAAATTGTTCGGGGAGACCGTAAGAGCGATGCGAAAAATTGAATCGACCACCTGTAAGTTAGCGCGGGGTGGTTTTATGTTTTGTGAGGAATCCGCACTGAACCGCAAAAAAATACGATTCGAGCGTTTTAAGTAAAGCTGTAATTTGGGGTACATTTTATTTTGAATTTTTCAAATTCCCGCCGTGCCACCAGTGCAGTTAAACCGACCACTTGGAATTTATCGCGGAGTGTTTTTATATGTCAGACACTAATAATCGAGAGCTTGTTTTATGTCGGAAAAGTTTCATGCGTCCGAAACTATTACGGGAAATACGATCAATAGTGGACGTTCTTAACTAAAAACAGAATCTAAAGGTTAATGCCAAAAAATTTGAATCATCGAAGAAGCTTACAAATCTGAAACTAAAAATGGGGAAAATCTGATGGATTGAAGAATCAGTAAAAAATCATAGTGCCAAAGAAACTGAGAACTGACGAAACCGAATAATCTAATTTAACACCATTCATGATTAAGGTAGTAAGAAAGAGAAAAGAATAAGCTTTCTAATGACGTATCACATGACCTATAATGCAACTTAAAAAAATTCAAGATGGCGGTCGTACTCAAACACCCTGTATATAAAAAAATTCTTTTATTGGTTTGGTAGTTAAAGGTAGAAGTCTGGAGCTGAATTTTTGGGGTCACGCAAAATATAAAGATTGATCTCAGTATTTAGCGGGACTTCTTAGATTTTTTCCGATTTGGTACGTGGGCTAGTGGTAGTGAAATACGGCCCTGCCTTTTTAAACGCGTGTGAAAGCTTGAGACGCCGGAAAGTCGTGGGACATGACGCGACTAGATCAAAGTACAGGGCGATTTTGTTTATTTTGCAATCAGCTGCTGCGTAGCGTAAAATCTGCTAACTGCTAACTCATGAAAGTAAATTTATAGGTGTTAAGTGCTCAGACGGAAAAGTTACGGAATAATTGCTATGAATGAAAATAGTAAAATAATCCGAAGTTGTTCGGGGAAACCGTGAGAGTGTTCTGAAAAATTGAATCGACCACCTGTAAGTTAGCGCGGGGTGGTTTTATATTTTATGATCAATCCGCATTGAACCGCAAAAAATTCGCATCAAGCGTTTGTGTCAGCGCAGTTAAGTCGACCACCTGTGGAAAGGGTGCATTTTATTCTGTAAAAGTTTCGTGCACCTACGTTTACAAAGTGGGAACTATTACGGGAAATACGAACAATAATGGACGTTTTTAACGAAAAACAGAGAAAGGACCTAAAGGCTTGAATGTCAAAATTTGATTCATCGATAGAGTTGGACGAAACGAAAATCGAAGAAGCTTACAAATCTGAAAGTGAAAATGGGAACTATCTGATGGATTGAAAAATTAGAAAAAAATTAGGGTTCTAAAGAACCTGAAAACTTAAAGCCGAGGAAGGTAGTATAAAAGAGAAAAAATAAGCTTTCTAATGACGTATCATTTCAAAAAATTCGGTTTGAGCGTTTCATCTTTAATAGTCACCCTGTATAACAGATAGTTAAAGGGTATATCATAAGTGTATAAGTTGCATTACGAAAATAAAACAGAAAGTGGCGCACATGTGCAAAAAGAGCCAAAAAACTGTTGGAATTACGTGGAGACTTCAACGTGCGGTCGTACAACAAACCCGTATTTAAGATTCTGAATGAACGCGATATATAAAGTTGTATCACTTTCTCCGTGATCCACCTGTTCCGTATTTGGATCAGAGTTTGCCCTTACCTCGAAGATCTCGACGGCGAACGTGTTTTCCGTACCGTTATTTCCTACGGCCGCAGGTCAAAACACATCGGCAACTATCACGCTCGTGACATTTTAAAAGATCTCGCCGCGCCGTTATTGCGGGTACATACCGATCGGTATATTATGTAAGTTATTAAGCATCTGAAAACAATTTCACTCCCGCAATAAAAGGCGATACACGTAATTTTTTCGCGCGGCGAAGTAAATTATTGAGCAATTCGAAAAAAATCTCACCGCCGGTCGAGAGGTTATCGACGCTAGATCAGATTTGCCGCTCGATGCGTTTCTGATGAAATATCGAGGCGAGATTAATTTCATTACGGTCCAGCGATTCGGGCGCCTTAGGCCAACCCAATTTTCCAAATCGGGAAAAATGATCACCCCAAGGGCCTAATTGCTACATCGCGCGCTCGATGTTAATTGTACGCCAGCTTATCCTTTAATTGTGGTATGATCTGTTTTACTACCAACTATTTATCGTGTACTACAACGCTCAAGGTTTACAGCTGCTCGGCATTATTTAATACGTGTAATTAGAAACACAACTATCACTTAGTGCGGAATTTTAATCAAACGTCCAGTAAAGAGTGACACAAAAATTGTATAACTGCGGTGCGTAAACCACTATGTAAATTTATTAGCCTTTCATTGTATCCCAGATAATAAAGAAAACGGTTCTCTTTTGTAAGATATTCCATTGGCTTCATTAACATGCCAATACACACTTTTTCATAAGAATACCACTAATTTAACCGTGTGTTGCTTCCAGCGCCTATAATTTTAGAGCAAGTGGCTCACAGGGCTTTAAAATTTCTGAAAATTGTGCTGTTTCGTAGGTTTTTTAAATATTGATGCCCAACCTAGAGATTCGTGTCCGTGAAGTTGGAGTGTCGACTTGAAAGGAATTAAGTTCCAAGTATCTCATAATTTTGTGGTAATTTTGTGTTAATTTTGTCCTAATTTTGTGCTGCTAATTTAAAATGTTGCGCTCATAAGGCTAATGGGTAAGTCAACCTTGTCTTATGACACTACAACTTCACGCTGGAGTGTCAACATTGAGATTTCCAAAATTTTCTTTCACTATAACTTTGTGCTAATTTGTGCTGGTAACCCAAAATTTTGTGCTCTTCACGTTAATGGCTAATTGTATTTCCTCTGATGGCACTCCGACTTTACACCATAGTGTCAACATTGATATTTTGAAAATTGTTTATTGCATTAATTTGGTCTCATTTTGTTCTAATTTAAGATTTTGTGCGAGTCACTTGATAGAGTATTTCAATTTTTTTGGGATATGGCTCCAGCTTCTCACTGTAGTGTCAACATTGATATTATTTTGTAATTTCGTTATCAAATACTTAAATTTAGTTGGCGTTTTCAGTTTTAAAAAAGCCGGCATTTAGCCACATGTGTCACACTTTGACACGTAGACAAACTGGCGCGTCAATCTAAATTGGCGCACTAGTACATTAGTCCCACACTACCTACAGTCCTACACGACTCTCAATAATTGCCTGAACTGCTAAAATTTTATTTTCCATAGACCGCCTCTTTGCTAGCGATCGCTGATTAACCTCGAACGCATTTTCTGTACCAGCAGGCGACTAACATCAACCGCCTCATTACTCGAAATGGGAAGGGACAACTTTCGCATCTTCCATAGACCGCCTCTTCGTTAGCGACCTCCGATTATCTCCTAACGCTTTTTCTGTATCAGCAGGTGACAAACATCGACCGCTTCATCACTCGAAAGGGGAAGGGACGTCTTTTGCATCTTCCGTACACCGCCGATGAACTTCGAACGCCTTTTCTGTACCAGCAGGTGACTAACATCAACCGCCTCGTTACTTGAAGGGGGAAGGGACAACTTTCACATCTTCCATAGACCGCCTCTTGGTTAGCTACCTCCGATTAACTCCGAATGCCTTTTCTGTATCAGCAGGTGACTAACATCGACTGCTTCATCACGTTTTTCACATCATCCATACACCGCCGATTAACTTCGAACGCATTTTCTGTACCATCAGGCGACTAACATCGACCGCATCATTACTCGAAAGGGGAAGGGGCAACTTTCGCATCTTCCACAAACCGCCTCTTTGTTAGCGACCTCCGATTAACTTCGAACGCCTTTTCGGTAACAGCCGGTGACTGTTACCGACCGCCTTATCACTCGAAAGCGAAAGGAACACGAATTACGTGAAATACACCCTTTTTTGAACGTTTATTAAATCGTGGAAAAATAAATTTAACGCTTCTCTCTCAAATTTTTGTTGTTGAAAACGCTTAATTGTATACCCTCTGGCCATTTTTATCAACTAGACATGTAAGGAGATCTGCTAAGAGTACGAAACGTCAAAGGAAACGCAAAGAAACCTAGGTGGCCGCTTTGCCGTTTTAATAATTTTGTGAAATTTGTACCGCTTCATAGCAAACTTGACCGAAAGTAAGTCTGGCGATAGTAAGAAACGTATTAGGGAATGCGAGCACGTTTGCCACGATCTCTTCGGACCTAAAAGTTGCGTTCGTTCCATTTGTGCAGGGGCTGGAAAAGCCGAAATGTAGGTTTTTATTGGTTGTTAGGGCACGCCAATCGACGTCATTGCGTTCATAAATGTAGGCTCGTTTCCTTCAAAATCACTTTGGAGACTTTTAAGAGCACTTACAGTTCCCCATAAAGATCTTTAAATAGTTTAACCCATTAAAAATTTAATTTTCAAAATTTCTTAAAGACTCTGACACGCTTAAAGCTTAACTCTTAAATATTAACAGATACATCACCCTTAAAGGTTCGCGGACTTTTGAAGGCACTTAAAGCACTTGAAAATCCTTCAATGCCCTTAAAAGCTTTCAAAGACCCACAAAGGCTCATAAAAGATAGGTTCCTGCAGAAAAAGACAGCCATTTGCAAGACGTTTGGGCACTCTTGAAGACCATTTGCGATTCACAAAGACTCTGAAAGACCTTAAAAGTCCCATAAAAGCTCTTAAATGCTTCAAAGGATTTATAGGCTCTTCAAGGTGATTCTCTTTCTAAAGCTCTAAAATTCTCTAAACCCAACGAAAAGCTCCCAAAAATTCCGGAATGCTATTGTAACCTCCTGACGGCTCTTAAAACCTTTGGAGTACCATCAAAATTCTTAAAAAAGATTCTTAAATGATTGTAAAGATTCCTGTAGGCGTTTTGAAGCCCTTAGAAACCTTCCCTTAAAACTAATAAAGGGTCTTAAAGACTTTCGGACTATTAAACGCTCTTAAAGAGTCTCCAGATTTCTTAAAGACCTGTCAAATGTTCTAAACGGCACTCCAAAAGGATCCTATTGAGGTTTGTTAAAGGCCAATAAGGGCTAAATTCCCTAAAAGGCTTCTTCACGACACTAAAAGCTATTGATTCCTCCCAAAGGCTTTAGGATCCCATTGAGAGAATTTCAAGAAGGCATCCGCAGGTGGAGAATTAAAGGATCTTGAAAAACTTCAATTCGAAAAATGTTGACTTGATCCCGCGAGGGTGAAAAACGTAGTACCTAGTCCCCTCTCCTCGTTATTATTTTCACGTTCACGTTTCTAGACCCCTCACGATGCGAAACTGTTTTCCACAACGACAGTTTCAGAAAATTTCCTATAACCTGAGACAATCGCGCCATATCTCACGAGTTACGACACTGAGAGGTTCCACCCTGTATGTACAACTTACGACGATGCGCGCCTTTTTGAGAATTGGCAATGACGCAATTTTTAGGAGGGGAAAACGCTGTCTGCGCCATCTAGAGAGCACGAACGTCGGTTACGTTTGGCATCTGTTTTTGAATGGCGATGGTGGAAGTGTTTGTTGTTATTTTTGTGTTATTTAATGCAGGTAGTAATTTTTGCATTTCTTTATATCGTATTTGCGTTTTGTTTGCAGCATTTTATATTTTTGTGAGTTTCAATCTTTGTTTTTGAAATTGACTTGATTTAACCTTAATTCAGAATCACATATTTGATACCGTTATCCTTTTATTTGTAATCGTTTACGGTTTTGCCTACGTTTTTGGTATAATGCTTGCTTAATTTATGTTTATGTTTTGATTACATGGTCTTGACCAGAAGTAACCTTTATATAAATTTGGATCATTTTATTTTAATATGTGGAAATTACCGAATTGTTTCTGTGGTTGTACTGACTTGTTTGTAATTAACATTTTCTCTGTGAATGAAGCAGTCACGGGGGTGGCAAAAACTGTAATCAAATTGAGTTACAACACCTAATTCCGTGATTGTCTTCGACTTTTAACTGTAGGCTCGAAACCCCGAACGAGGGGCGAGTTATCTATCTTGCGGGGGCGAGATTATGCTAACCAAAACTCTTCAGTTTAGAATCTATGTGCGATAAATGAGTTACGATGCGCTAATTTCCACATACCTTGTCGTTAGTTGATTTTGCCTACAAGTTCATGTAATTTTCCATCTTGTTCCTAACCAAATGACTTTGTTGCACCAAAGATGAGTCATATCCTGTACTCTTCCCCCTTTCTCAGAATTAGTTACCTGCTTACCTAATCCATTGAGATGAGACGAGAGAGGCGTTCTCTTAGTAATCCATAATCAACTCTTTTTAATCCTTGGTCTAAATTTTTACTGCGAACAGTGCGAGAATGTGTCACGACCAGATTAACGATAATTAACGACGGGGTCCCACAGGGTGCGTTAAAAGGGCCACCAATATTCAACAATGAGGACGCGTAATATGCAAATCATCATAACAGGATATATTTTAGCCATTATACTTTACGACTTTGTTAGAATAATAAATTCTAACTTTATGCGATGTTAACATGAGAAGATTTCCTAGGTACCGCGCGCGCGCGCGTTTACGACGGCAATTTAATTAAAAACTCGTAGAAAAAAATTATTAATGCACTCCGGCGGGCCGGCCATAATTAACTCGAGCTCTCCGTCTCGCTAGTAGGAAATTATTTATTTCGTATTGCGTTAATCTTGATCGCAATTACAAAATATGAGAGACATTTACAACGTCCTCCTACATGTCGTTTTCAGGAAATAATAACAACAATACTGCCAACTTAAGACAATATAAATTGCCGCGCCGGGTGAGTAATATACTGGAAACGTCTAATTTATCTCGAACAATTATCGGCGCAGCCAGATGCGATGGTATTTATTATCTTCTTGCATACCTTTGGAGCTTGATTACATTTTAGAACGCGTGTGATCTTTACCAACCGGGAAACGTGCAGTTTTCTCGTCGAGACGCAAAGCTGCAAAAATTGGATATTCACAATTGACTAATTTAAAGTGCAACTTGGGTTAGTTCCCAATTTTCAAAATACCTGACCGCCACCGTTGCATCAGTCCGTCAGCCAGCAGAAATTTCCTTTCTTGTGCCTTACCTGAAACAAAGAAAAATTGTTACCTATACGTTTACAATCAACTTTTAAAGTATTGTTTGCTGGACCAGTAAAACAAATTGAAACCGCATCGCGAATGTAAAAAAGACGCAACCAAATCCCATTCATTCGAAGCCAAGAAAATATTTTTATCCGGATCGCAGAAGCGCGACGTAAAGACAGGTAACACACCACTAACAAAGACTCCTGATACAGTAGCATTGAATTTATTATGTGACATTAGCTAAGATAATAACCCATTTTACTTTAGCCAAGATACAAACCACAGCTAGCATAATAACCAATTTCACTTTAACCATGATAAGAACTAGCAACAACAATGAATTTTTTCGAATGCGTGGAAAATCGCGTTCCTAATTGCATTGTACATTGAACAAGAAAAGTCGACATTCATCCGTCACACGAACCCGATTTTACTTTAGCCAAGATACACACCACGCGAACCTAGGATATGAATCCATTTACCTTTAGCCAAGACACAAACCACACATACTTACGCCAAAGGGGTACTTTTTCCAAAAAACCAATACAACCAAGGGGACTCATTAGTTACGCCAGAGGGAATCCCCTTCTTGGTACAAAATCATTTTACAAAAATCGATGTATCAGGCTTACAAAAATGACGGCAGACCTTATATCTTATCGTGCGTTACTACCACCACAAATCCCTCCAGTAGAACCCAAAAAATTACGGAGAAGCAAGAAGATCATTTGCTCCCCTATGTTCTCCTGATATACTATCTCTCTCGAATAAAAATGGAAACTAGACACTGGAGCGTTGAGGTGACATACTACTACTTGGTATTTGCGGCACAAAAAGCAATAAAAGGGTACTTTAAAGACTGGAAAAAATTACTGAGGGCGCAGAAGGGTTAAACATCGTGGAAAATTAGCAGAGGATATTAGTGACACAAAAAAGGAACTTTACAGAGTGAAAATAGTAGTTAAAGGTTGATGGAAAATGACATTCTAATTTTTGGTATTGGCTGCGCAAGAAATGAAGAAGAGCTGTAAATGAAAAGGGGGAGCAATGGTCCCTTATGATAGTATCACGAAATCCTTCACCAGGGTTAAAGTTTATGACGTAAATACGTTTCACCGGGGGGCATGGAATACCCGCAAGTATACGGGGTTTTCATTTGTAGAGATATTCGAATCATTTCATAGCGGTAGTGGCCATTGTAGAGAAAGAGTAAAGTAATTTTCGTTTACTTCCCCCAAAAAATGTATAGCGATAGCACTTATATCAGAATTTGAGAGAAAACACTATCGAAATTATCTCCATAATCCTGTGGAGCATGGAACTTTCGTCAAGGGAAGAAGATTCGATGGACTTCTTTGAAAATTTCACGAGAATATTCGTCAGGGCTTAGAGTTTTACGTAATAACGTAGCACCGGGGGGTCTGGGGGGTATGGAATACCCCCCAATATACGAGGTTCTCATTCGTAGAGATATTAGAATTATTTCATGGGGGTAGTAGTGATTACAGAGAAAAAGTAAAGTAATTTTCGTTTACTGGGGGGTATTCCATACCCCCTGACCCCACGGTAGTACGTTCCCCCCAAAAATGTACAGCGTTAGCACTTATATCAGAATTTTAGAGAAAAAACTATCGAAGTTATCACCATAATCCTGTGGAGCATGGAACATTCTTCAAGAGAAGAAGATCCGATGTCCTTCTCTCAAAATATTACGACAGTGTTCGCCAGTGCTCAGAGTTTTACGTAAAAACTTGGCACCGGGGGGTCTGGGATACCCCCCAGCATACGAGGTTCTCATTCGTAGAGATATTCGAATCATTTCATGGTAGTAGTGGTAATTACAGAGAAAGAGTAAAGTAATTTTCGTTTATTGGGAATACCCCCCAGACCCCCCGGTGGTACATTCCCCCCAAAAATGTATAGCGATAGCACTTATATCAGAATTTGAGAGAAAACTATCGAAATTATCTCCGTACTCTTGTGGAGCATGGAACTTTCGTCAAAAGAAGAAGATTCGATGGACTTCTTTGAAAATATCACGAGAATATTCGTCAGGGCTTAGAGTTTTACGTAAAAACGTAGCACCGGGGGGTCTGGGGGGTATGGAATACCCCCCAGTATACGAAGTTCTCATTCGTAGAGATATTGGAATTATTTCATGGGGGTAGTACTGATTACAGAGAAAAAGTAAAGTAATTTTCGTTTACTGGGGGGTATTTCATACCCCCCAGACCACCCGGTAGTACGTCTCCCCAAAAAATGTACAGCGTTAGCACTTACATCAGAATTTTAGAGAAAAAACTATCGAAGTTATCACCATAATCCTGTGTAGCACGGAACATTCTTCAAGAGAAGAAGATCCGATGGTTTTCTTTGAAAATATCACGAGAATATTCGTCAGGGCTTAGAGTTTTACGTGAAAACTTAGCACCGGGGGGTCTGGGGGGTATGGAGTACCCCCCAGTATGCGAGGTTCTGATTCGTAGAGATATTCGAATTATTTCATGGCGGTTGGTGATTATAGAGAAAGAGTACAGTAATTTTCGTTTACTGAGGGGTATTCCATACCCCCCAGACCCCCCGGTAGTACGCCCCCCCCCCAAAATGTACATTAGCACTTACATCACAATTTCAGAGAAAACGCTATCGAAGTTATCACCATGATCCTGTGGAGCATGGAACATACATCAAGAGAAGAAGATTCGATGGTCTTCTTTGAAAATATCACGAGAATATTCGTCAGGGCTTAGAGTTTTACGTGAAAACTTAGCACCGGGGGGTCTGGGGGGTATGGAATACCCCCCAGTATGCGAGGTTCTGATTCGTAGAGATATTCGAATTATTTCATGGCGGTAGTGGTGATTATAGAGAAAGAGTACAGTAATTTTCGTTTACTGAGGGGTATTCCATACCCCCCAGACCCCCCGGTAGTACGCCCCCCCCCCAAAATGTACATTACCACTTACATCACAATTTCAGAGAAAACGCTATCGAAGTTATCACCATGATCCTGTGGAGCATGGAACATACATCAAGAGAAGAAGATTCGATGGTCTTCTTTGAAAATATCACGAGAATATTCGTCAGGGCTTAGAGTTTTACGTGAAAACTTAGCACCGGGGGGTCTGGGGGGTATGGAATACCCCCCAGTATACGAAGTTCTCATTCGTAGAGATATTAGAATTATTTCATGGGGGTAGTACTGATTACAGAGAAAAAGAAAGTAAATTTTCGTTTACTGGGGGTATTTCATACCCCCAGACCAACCGCGGTAGTACGTCTCCCCAAAAAAGTAGCAGCGTAGCACTTACATCAGAAATTTTAGAGAAAAAAATATCGAGGTTATCACCATAATCCTGTGTAAGCACGGAAATTCTCAAGAGAAGAAGATCCCGATGGTTTTCTTTGAAAATATCCGAGAATTTCGTCAGGTGCTTTAGAGTTTACGTGAAAACTTAGGCACCGGGGGGGTCTAGGAGGGTATGGACATACCCCCCAGTATGTCGAGGTTTGAATTCGTAGAGTATTCGAAATTATTTCATGGGGCGGTAGTGGTGATTTATACGAAGAAAGAGTACAGTAATTTCGTTTACTGAGGGGTATTCCCATACCCCCCAGAACCCCGGTAGTACGCCCCCACCCCCAAATGTCATTGCACTTACATCACCAATTTCAGAGAAAACGCTATCGCAAGTTATCACCATGCTCCTGGAACATACATCAAGAAAGAAGAATTCGATGGTCTTCTTTGCAAAATATCACGAGAATATTCGTGCAGGGCTTAGAGTTTTTACGTAAAAACGTAAGCACCGGGGTCTGGGGGGTATGGAATCACCCCCAGTATACCGAAGTTCTCTTCGTAGAAGATATTAGAAATTATTTCACTGGGGGTAAAAAAAAGTAACTGATTAAAGAGAAAAAAGTAAAGTAATTTTCGTTTATGGGGTACTTTCATACCCCCAGACCCCCCGGTAGTACGCCCCCCCAAAATGTACATTAGCACTTACATCACAATTTCAGAGAAAACGCTATCGAAGTTATCACCATGCTCCTGTGGAGCATGGAACATACATCAAGAGAAGAAGATTCGATGGTCTTCTTTGAAAATATCACGAGAATATTCGTCAGGGCTTAGAGTTTTACGTAAAAACGTAGCACCGGGGGGTCTGGGGGGGATGGAATACCCCCCAGTATACGAAGTTCTCATTCGTAGAGATATTAGAATTATTTCATGGGGGTAGTACTGATTACAGAGAAAAAGTAAAGTAATTTTCGTTTACTGGGGGGTATTTCATACCCCCCAGACCACCCGGTAGTACGTCTCCCCAAAAAATGTACAGCGTTAGCACTTACATCAGAATTTTAGAGAAAACACTATCGAGGTTATCACCATAATCCTGTGTAGCACGGAACATTCTTCAAGAGAAGAAGATCCGATGGTTTTCTTTGAAAATATCACGAGATCCGATGGTTTTCTTTGAAAATATCACGAGAATATTCGTCAGGGCTTGAAGGTAAAATCAGCTTTTAAGTTTTACGTTTTCGGATTTATATGGTATCGTACACCATTCGCATGATATCATTATCATTTATTTATTTATTCATTTGTTCATTTGTTCATTTGCTCATTTCTACATTTATTCATTTATTCATTTATTCATTTATTCATTTATTCATTTATTCATTTATTCATTTATTCATTTATTCATTTATTCATTTATTCATTTATTCATTTATTCATTTACTCATTTACTCATATACTCGTTTATCCATTTATTCATTTATTTGTAGCCCAACGCTCTACCACTGAGACACATAGCCGAGTATTCAGTTCATTTCACGATGTTAGTGAAAAAAAAAGTGTCTCAGATCGACCCGGAAAAAAAATTTTCTTATAGAATGTGACCTGTAGAATCCATAATTTCAAACAGTTCCAAGATTGGGATACTAGTTCAAAAGTTACAGCCCTTTGAATTTTCTTTCGAAATTGGATTCTAGTCTGTAACTTGTGATTGAGAAGTCTGATCGAAAAAGTACGAATTGTTTTGGATTCTACGCTCCAAAATTAATAAGAAAAAGTGTTTTCCCGAGAAATTTTGGTGCAGTCGATTTTTGGTAAAAGAGGAAGGTTGTACACTGCCTTTTTTTGAGGCCCTCAAAAAAAATTGTCTCAGATCGACCCGGACCACAACATCTATCTATCTATCTATCTTAGCCATGTTCTCCTGATACTAATTTCTTTTATAAGAATTGCTGCATTAGAATCACAACGAGGTGCAAGATTTCTTTCGATATGTTCTCCTGATACAACATTGTTTTGGCAACCAATGCATCAGACTCAACGAGAGGTAGGGTCTGTTATTAATTGAAAAACACCTCTTGGTATTTTCTCCTGATACTAATTTTTATCAACGAGGCGTAAAAACCTTACTTATGGCCTCCTGCTATTTTAAGAATCCCGGTAGCACGATCGCCGAATGAAAAATTCTTTCTTCCCTATTATGTTCGCCTGACACAGGGTCGCTGCATTGACAAATACCTTCTCACTTATATTATCTTGATACAAATTCGCATCAAAATCACAAAGAGCATAGTTTTCCTCTTCTAATACAATATTTTTTTGGCAGACCTTGAATCTGAGTCACCGAGAGGTAAGGTTCATTATTTATTAAAAGACACATCTTACTTATTATGTTCTCCTGATTCTTTTTTTCAGAATTGCCTTATCACGATCACAGCAAGGAGCACAAGACTCCTCCATACATAGTTTCTGTCTTCTCTTGCTACTCCCCCCCCCCCCCCCATACGATACAGCACAGAGAAGGAATCGATAACCTTTCCCTGAAAACCACGCCAGTTGCTTTTGGGATAGAATCATGAAATCTCTATTGCTGATTGGGGGAGGGGGGGAGGGCCGCAGACCCCACGGAGCTGCATTCTCCCCAAAAACGTTCAACCCTTAAAACCCTCGCTTGAATACCCTTCAAAAAAGAGAACTTTAACGACACTAGTTACTAAAACCATTAACATACTCAGAACATTCGTCAAAAAAAGGTCCAGGGCTTAGTGGTACCGGAGGGTGCCTGCTGCCGGACGATCCGTAAGCAATACGAGAAGGAGGGCTCTCTAACATTTCTTCTATTTATTTCCCTTTAACTTTTACGATAATCCTTTCGACACGTACGATTAATTTATTCCTTGAACGAATTTTTTTTGTGGCGTATGTTTTATCGCGGTTTCTTTGTGTTTGTGCTCAAGAATGACCCATAAAACGGACCGCTTACGTTCTCATGGTTCGGAACCGAATACCCTAATTCTATTCCTTCTGGACTAATCCCTACCTTTCTTTTTAAATTTTGTAACACGACCAAAATGGCGCTAATCAGTTAACGTGGCCATCTTTAATCATGAACGTATCGGATTCGTTCCCTTGCCCCAATCAAATGCGTAAAAAAGATCGTCCATCAAAACCCACCGCCGTTTTGTATCGACAATTGAGCGTTTCACACGAACCTGGATGATATCATCATGAGTAAACCTGACGAGGTGTTTTGCGCACGTACAACCCATTAAGATAGTACTATCGGTCGTCAGACTGTCAGACTTTTGAGAGATAAGGGTTAGCATAATTTTCGTTTCTGTATTTTTGATACAATTACTATGAAGAGAACTCCCACATTTCGTTCCGCAATCCGGATATAGTCAATTTCCAAACCTTGGCAGCATGGACTGTAATTACAATTAAAATCGCTATTTTAGTCGCATATAAACCGAAAATTTCGAAGCAGAGAATTAATAATTCATAAATCCATACAAGGCGTGCAATTAGCATTAGATTGGTATTCACGGCCTTTAAACTCTTCCTCTTTGGTGTTCCGCAAGGGACGACAGAAGATAATGTCTGAAAATTCTAAGTCGTATCTGGAACAGGAAATTAGATTACGCAAAACCGGCATGTTACCAACCATCGGATATTAACAAAGTCGCACACGATTGAGGTTTCGCGCTGTATCCTTCATTTGTCAATAATTTATGCGTCTTTGTGCGAGATTTTGCAACGGCAGAAATAATTACGGTCGTACGCAATAAATATTCAGTGGGTACTTATCTCGCGTTCATAATTTTGCGCCTGCGTACCGCACGTCAGGCTTACTGTAGGTGGCGAGATCGGCGATTAAAGGGAAATTATGGGAAAAATTGTATCTGCAATTCAAGGTTCGCCACCTCACTTTTTTTTGCAAAATCGTCCAGCCGAAGGACGAATTCGACCCATTTGATTATCGAAATTTGTTCGTAAATTGACAGCGAGCAGATTACCTTTCCTTATAAGCGAACGATGTAATGGTTTAATACACGCTTTATATTTCCCATTATCTTTTCAAACATTAATTTATGAGCCGTTTAATTGCGGTTTAATTTTTAAAGTCGCTCTAACTCTAACTGTCTTTAATTATTGGGGCAATAAATTTTGGTTATTGTTAAGTAAGTATCGTTGAACTTTAAATTGAACGAAAACACTTACGTGCTCGTTTTTGTTCAAAAGGTAGAAGGTATTCTTCGCCTGGTGCGCGAAAACTAGAGAATGCTAAGGGTTTTCTACTTTAAGGTCAGATTCCCAACATTTACAGGGTATTTCGAATAACGCGTTTAACAATGATAATGTGATTATTGCAAAATGCAAATCGGAAAAGAAGTAAGAAGTAAGTGAGTACATATCCGGGAAGGTTTTTCGGTAGCTTTTTCCTTCCTTGTAAACAATCAAGGCCCTAGAGCTACTCTCATAGTAGTAATATGGTTTTAAGATGATTTTAATGTTTTAATCAAATTTTATTTTGGTCTATGTCTGCGTTTTGTTTATGTTGATTTAATCGATCGCTGATTTATTTATTTATATTTTTATTTATGTATTTATTATCCCTCACTTGTTCTGGGGCCTCACCAGGCTTATGTCCAATTACAGAGTGACCCGCATAATGCTCTTTAGAGGTGTCTCTGAAGAAGGTCTCCAGTATTTACCTTATGAATTTCCTTACTGCAGGAAAACCTAATTCGGAGTAACCGGCAGAATGCTCGAAACTGATGTAAAGAAATTCCCATCTCTGTCGCAGATTAAAAATTCTTACTTCATCCCAGGTTCGAACACCCGACCTCCCGGCTACGTAGCCCAACGCTCTAACACTGAGACCCCTTAACGAATTGTTTTCCATTACATTAAACATACACATTGATGTGTGCGAGTAGTTCATTCTGTCTCCGTGGAGTAGGTACCTAATACAGTTCGATCTTTCGCTGTATCTGTTGCCTACTCGTCTCGTGCGGATTACAGTTCTTAGCATCTCAGCAATGCGCGTAGGGGCCCTCTCATTAACATTTCCTCTATTTAAAATATCTTCTGCTTGAGCGATAATCGATTTTCACATGAATACTTGCTATTGGCATTCTCACATGTACTTTTCGTGTTAAATTAAATTAAGTTAACTGAAGGCTGGAGTAGAGCCACATCATTTGCATGTTTCCTATGTACGTGCCATTTATTATTTGACGAGTTGTGTTAGCTCAATTGATCGTACAGGTATTTTGATGTGTTTATGTACTGAATTGATTTATCATGTTTTCCATGATGTCTTGTGTATTTTGTTTTTATGAACTTGTTTAATTGCACAATTCGAGATGTATCTGTATTTTCTCTTGCATTTTAATGCTGTAAGTGATTTATTTCATGTATTTGTGTGGCCTATGCCGGGGTTTTTGTCCCGTAGAAGGTTTTCCTGGCATGGTCTTGTTGAGTGCGTAATATATTTATTTGTTTTTGTCAGTTCTTACGCACAAAAGTTCTGTCTTTTATCTAATTCCCTTCCCAATTATGTCTCACGTCCCAACACATAAAGAACCGATTACACAACGTAGGAGTTCATTCGTGCCATCCAAAATCAAAAGTGCCGCGAAACGTCCATCGTTTCGACTTAAAAGGTAGGTGGCTCTGTTTGTAGTTTTTTCCCAGAGTTGTCAACGGTAAGTCAACGTTTTCAGTGTCCGCTTGATAGACCCCTAGGAACATTACAAAATGTAGTTACTTTTGTCTGTAAAGTAGTCACTTGCGGTTAATGACAACAACTCCTGTTTTGCTTGGATTATTGTTTGTGGATGTGTTAATTACGATTCCTAGTATTCGAGTGCTGTTCATACTCTCTCTCTGTTTAATTTTGTGTTAAATCTGATTTCAGATTATTGGCGGTCCATGCCATTTTGAGTCCATTTAATATTTTTGCCAAAACGCAATACTTCAAAAGATTTTAAGTGTACACATTGCAATTTTGCAAATATTCTGAAATAACATCTTCAAAGGATTTAAAATGTGCACAGTGTGATTTTGCTTAACTCTTAACACACAAAACCTCAAGTGACGTCCGGCTGCCTCTTATGCATTCTAAACACGAAACTTTGGGAAATGGTTGAATGTATAGCCGCGAAAGTTTCTGAGTGAGTAAAATACCATCCGAAATTCCCACGGCAACGGGAACAGGAAAAACAGGGATTTGTTTTATAGTCGAAACGAGACTTGACATTCCGAATGTATGGTTCTTTGAGGTGTACTCCGAAAGAACTTCTCGAAGTTCCCACGGTAACCGGGTAGGGAAAAAACGGGATTCCCCAAAGGCGGTAGGAAGTTCGATGGTACTTCCAGTTTACCATAACATTAAGTGGCGCCTATTCGGCTTACTCACGTATTTTTACTTTGTTTCAGTAGCCGTAGAAGAGAACTGAACTGAAGGGAATTTTGTTGCATGTGCTCAAAGTGCACGTAACACTTCATAAATAGCAAAATAAATAGGGAAAGGAATCAGTCTCAATAACGTGCCAGTTTTTAGCTTAGTTTTTCAGCTACGAAAATTTATATTTCGCGGTTGGACGGGGGTAGGATGACCGGCGGACAGACAAAACCATCACATAAGGGGAATTTCTTTGGATACATTCCTCTAAAGAGGAGGTACCCACGCGAAATAAAACATTCTATGTACCGGGTGGCCCAATAAGCCTGTTCCTCAGCCATATCTCGGGAACCCTTCGTCGTAAAAACAAAAACTCAGTTATTTCAAAAACAAAGATGGCGTGGAGCGTTCAATTGTTTTTGCAATAACCTGCTTTAACTTCACCGTTTGACCGATTTTAACATATTTGGTATGGTTAAAATGAGCATTCCTTGGGCAATGAGAATCAACCAAAATATAGTTAATTTAATTGAATCCTTCCCCGCCAGGGGGCTGGTTTCTACACCATGATCCAAAATCCTAAAAAAATCGAATGGAATGATATGACTTTTTCTTTATGAAAAAGTATCCAAATAACATCCAAAGAGGCCAGTGCAAACCGTTTTTCAAAATCTCGTTCCTAACCTCAAATATTGGGAAAGAATGTTTAGTTTATTATGTGAAATTTAAAGAAAATGCAATTTTAAAAATTAAGATGGTAGTTACACCCTCTAGTGGTCATTTTTTGAACTTGAAAATAATTTCCAGCGATCCTTCATGACCGATTTACCCAATGATGTTTTTTGTCCCTAAGTCATACGACGAACGGTTCCCGAGAAATGGCCGAAGAACAGTCTTATTGGGTCGCCCGGTACGTTTCGAGGGCAGTACAGTTCATGAACTCTGCAAAGAATGATATTATCAACCAAAATCACCTTGACATCAGTAAAGCGGAGTAATTCGATAAAGAAATCTCGTCGAATCTTAGCTCAACATAAGGGGGCCATTGTCCACTCCTACTTCATACAAGACGTACACGAATCTTGACCTAAGGGGGTCTCGGATGCAGGCAATTTCTACAGAATCGAAAAATTTATTAGCTAAGTACCAGTACAGTTTGTGCTTTTAATGGCCATCAAATTGGTAAAATTAGCGAAAAAATATCCGGCATAAGCTACGACCTACATCACCAACAATTGCCCTAACACGGCACCATTTAATTAATAAATACATGTTTGAGGTGGCAATTTTTTCTATAACAAAACGCTCGTGCGGATCTTATCGGTGCGAAATGATAAAATAATTAATTACATTAATGGATCGTAATTAATTATGCACTTTTTTTCCACATATTATCGCGTCAATTTTTATTATCCCGCTTAAACTCGCGTGAATAATTATGTAAAATGTTGTACGGGGAGCCGCCGATGCGTGCCTCAAATGCCCCCGCGACGTGTCGTTAAATAGAGACATTTTTTGCGAGGGCCATTTTCTCGCATCGCTAGAAATGTGGGTTAGAATCGTAATTTTGTGATTCAGTCGAGAGTTTGTGGTCGACTGTCGTTCCAAATACTTTTTATTAGTTTCATTCTTCTTAGAATGTGCGTTTTCTATTGCGTCTCGAAAATCGCCCCGATCTAAAACAAATTTATGGATTTCCTAACTTCCTTGAATTAAACGTTTTACGCTGAGAATACCTAATACCTCGTAATTTATGTGAGGAGAAGCTTAGCTGAATATAAATAAACTTTTATTATGTAAATGTCGCTAAGGTTTCGACTTTAAGGCTGATAAAAATTCTAGTTAAATTTGATGTTGCCAAATATAGAGAGGTTCCCGAAACGTTTTTGTGGATAATTCCTAGAAGTCATAAATAGACGAGTGCACGATTTAACTATAAACAATTGAAGTTAGTTTCGTAGTAAAACCGACGAGTACAAAACACGCATTGTGTCATGTCTGGATTTTTGGTGGCTAGACCTTTCCCATGATAATCTCACATTTCAGTAGTAGGCTAATGAGGCTAGCAGCGGACACCGCGATGCCTAATCCATTCCACTCTGAGGCTAATATGTAATTCAGAATCTTACGACACTTTAATCAATTATTAATTATGACGATTATAAATATTTAATCCCCGATTTGACATAATAAACAAAAAGGTTATAACCCCCCGTTAACAAACTAAGCTGGTAATACAATAATAGGATCGAAACAGAGCCTCCTTACAATGATACAAGAAAACAAAAAAATTCCCCAAAGCTAATCCCCTCTATTCCTTATTAATTAAAGAACGTCTACAAAATGGTGTCTGACTAACTCAGACGGCCATCTTTAATCGTTAATTATTTGCTATGGATAGCGCGTACAGGTTGACTTCTCATGTGAATACGTAGCAATTTAATTGATAATTTAGCCCCAATTACACGCTTTCAATTAAAATCTTTTGATTCTTGGAGAACTTTCTTTAGATTATCTAATGTTAGCACACCTTCACTACAAGGTTGATTCGAAAACTCCCAGAATGGAGACTTTGCAATTTAATGAGGTGCGATTTTTATTATCGGCTTGTACGATGAGTTCGGATTCGCCCCTTCTAAAAATGTCCAAAGGTTTCAAAATATCTCCAATTCCATCTAGAGAAAATCTGCAACTCCTTAAAAGCCCTTCAGGGGGGGGGTACTCCATACACGAGTATGGAATACCAGCAAAAGGGGATTTGATGACTTTTTAACATTCTTAAGTCAGCTAAAGACTTTTAAAGATTCTGGGATGCTCTTGAAAGCCTTTGGAGGATCAAAGGCTTTTAAAAACTCCAAAGAAAACCGCTATAAACTTTTACAGCATTTTGTCTATGAAGATTCTTTGAAGCCTTTAACGAGTTTGACCAACCTTTCTTAAAACTCTGTTGGGGAACTTCTAAATCTCCTTGAACCTTTGGTCAAGCTCCCCTGAAGTTTTCGTCTCGAGTTCCTTTTTCAGAACGTCTTTAGATACCCTTAAGAAACTCTAGAAACGGTATTGAAAGATCTTTGAGAGCTCTAAAGTAATCTATAGTCCGTTCTTAAACTAAGAGGAGCGATATAGGGGTCCCTCAGACGCCCTTGCTGTTTATTTAAGTTATTGGCGATACTCTTAAAGACTACTCTTAAAAGTTCAGAAAAACTCTTGACAAATAAAAGTTTCGGAAAGACTGGGGGCTCTTCGATACTGATTTTGATGAGCGTTTGTAGACCTTTAAATAGCCGTTTTCTACTGGCCTTAAAAATGAAGGCTCTTAAACACTACACCTTGACTGAAAATTCTCATAGGAGCACAGACTACAGAGAAATAAATACATCTAAAGGCTCATTACGTAAAGGTTTTTTAAAAGGTCACAAGGCCTTTAAATGCTCTTATGAGTATGACGGATTTTTAAAAACTCTTAAGGTCCTGGAAATTCAATTAACGGTTCTCAAAGTTCCTAAAGGCCGTTAGAAACATGGAAAACCCTTAAATATTGTCCTTTAAAGGTTTTTAAAAACCCTTCAATGCAATGAGGTATCTTTAAAATTAGTAACACAAGAGCTCTTCGAGATTGTAGATGGTTATACCAGTCCTTAAAAGGGGGAGTTTTGACTCGAGCTTTTTTTAACCATTCTCTCGAATGTCAGCACTAATCCATGATTCTTTCTTTTAAAGATTCTGGGATGCTCTTGAAAGCCTTTGGAGGATCAAAGGCTTTTAAAAACTCCAAAGAAAACCGCTATAAACTTTTACAGCATTTTGTCTATGAAGATTCTTTGAAGCCTTTAACGAGTTTGACCAACCTTTCTTAAAACTCTGTTGGGGAACTTCTAAATCTCCTTGAACCTTTGGTCAAGCTCCCCTGAAGTTTTCGTCTCGAGTTCCTTTTTCAGAACGTCTTTAGATACCCTTAAGAAACTCTAGAAACGGTATTGAAAGATCTTTGAGAGCTCTAAAGTAATCTATAGTCCGTTCTTAAACTAAGAGGAGCGATATAGGGGTCCCTCAGACGCCCTTGCTGTTTATTTAAGTTATTGGCGATACTCTTAAAGACTACTCTTAAAAGTTCAGAAAAACTCTTGACAAATAAAAGTTTCGGAAAGACTGGGGGCTCTTCGATACTGATTTTGATGAGCGTTTGTAGACCTTTAAGGCCTATAGCCGTTTTCTACTGGCCTTAAGGGCTCTTTCTGTTAAGGTTCATGAAGGCTCTTAAACACTACACCTTGACTGAAAATTCGAAAAGCCTCATAGGAGCACAGACAATGATGGGGTATTGTACAGCTCCTCAACTAGAAATAAATACATCTAAAGGCTCATTACGTAAAGGTTTTTTAAAAGGTCACAAGGCCTTTAAATGCTAAAGACAAGCTTATGAGTATGACGGATTTTTAAAAACTCTTAAGGTCCTGGAAATTCAATTAACGGTTCTCAAAGTTCCTAAAGGCCGTTAGAAACATGGAAAACCCTTAAATATTGTCCTTTAAAGGTTTTTAAAAACCCTTCAATGCAATGAGGTATCTTTAAAATTAGTAACAGGTCTCAAGAGCTCTTCGAGATTCAGGTAGTTACACCATTAATGGTTATAGAGAGCTCTCTCTGACTATTAAGTTTTTAAAAGTCCTTAAAGGCTTGTTAGGGAACCTAAGGCCTCTCAAAGTTGCGCGAACGATTGAAAACTCGTTCTAAAAAAGCTTTCAAGGTTATTGCAAGAGAAATTGTGACCATTAAAGGCTCTCGAATGCTCACGCACATTAAGAATAGATAATCCATGATTCTTTCTATGAGCTGGGGGGGGGGGGGGGGGGGCAGGTATGGTCATGTTTTTTGTAGGGAGTGTGGTCAAATATTTCATTTCTATGTGTATTCCATACACGATAGTTGTAAGAGCTCATCCTTTTTGGGGAGATTGCAGCACCGCGGAGTTTGAGGGGTATGGAATGCCCCCCCCCCCAAATGTTTAGCAAAGGGAGTGTTTTTATGATTTTTGTTAGAAGTGTCGTCAAACTTTTCTTTTCTGGGGTGTATTCCATACACGACAGTTCGAAGGACCAAATGTTCAACTATCATAGGGTTTCTAGGGAGGAGGGGGTATTTGCGTTTGGGGGGGTGTAGCACCTGGGGTCTATTGGTATCCATCAAAAGGAGATTTCATCCCTCTATCTCGAAAGCAACTGTCATAATAGGTTTCAGGAAAAGATAATCCATTCCTGCTGTGCGCTGGGGAGTATTCCACACCCCCCCCCAGACCCACAGGTACTATGCTCTCCCTCGAAATGTTCAGGAAAGTTTCATTATGCTTTTTGAAGGGTGTGTGGTCAAAGTTTTCTTTTCTGAGGGATATTCTATACGCGAACGTTCTAAGGGTTGACTGTTTTGAGGGAGAACGTAGCACGGGGGGGGGGAGTCTGAGGGTATGGCATACACCCCAGCAAAAGCGCATTTGGTGATCCTATCCCGAAAGCAACTGTCATGGTAGTTTTCAGGTAAGATAATCCGTTCCGTCTGTGTGCCGGGGAGATGCCCCCCCCCCATAAAGCACGGTGCTATGCCCTCCCCTGACATGTTTAGGAAAGTGAGTGTGTTTATTTTACTCCATACACACGACAGTTCGAAGGACTGAATGTGCTGGGGGAGAAGAAAACACCGGGGGATCAATGCCATACCTCCCCCCCCCCCCCCCTACCTCAAATGGAGATTTGACGACCCTATCCCGAAAGCAACTGTTCCAGGAAAAGGTAATAAGTTCTTTCAGTGTGCCGAAGGGTTTCCATACCCCCCCCCCTCCACCCCAAGTTCCCCGTTGCTATGCTCTACCCAGAATATTTACCAATAATTACGAGTATTTTTATGATGTTTGGGGGAAGTGTGGCCAAACTTTTCTTTTGTGGATGGTGTTCCTCACGAGAGAGTTGTGAGAGCCCTACGTTTTGGGGGAGAATGTAGCACCGGGGGGCCTGGGGGTATGGAATAAATCAATTGTCATAGTAGTTTTCAGATAAATGGAACCAATTCTTTCAGTGTGCTCGCTCTGCTATGCTCTCCCCCGAAATGTTTAGGAAAACTAATATGTTTGTGATCTTCGTAAGGAGTGAGGACTAAGTTTTCTTTACTGGAGAACGTTCCATGCACGAGAGTCCTAAGGGCTCAACGTTTTGGGAGAGTATGTAGCATCGATCACAAACTTTGCACAACCAGATTATTTTTATTATTAAGAAAAAGAACTGTGAGTAATTTTAAGATTTCTTATTTTAATTATCGACCGTCTGCGTGTGGGGTAATATGTCCAAACAAACTTTGTAACCTTTTCTTTCAGGGATTCTGTTTTAATTTGCTTTGGAATAAATTTTTGCCGTTGTCACTCAATAATTGTGTGTTTATTCGAATCCAAAGTGCCACCCAGGTAGAGTTCTCATGGCATATGTCTATTCCTGCCCAAGAATCAGGGGCGTTATATATGTGTAGTTAATTCTTTGAAATTTTTCGGAAGTTGATCGAGGCTACTGAGATTATTAAAAAAATACGTATTTTCATAATGGCTACGGGTTGAATCTTTATGCTCAGGTCTGCAAGGTTGCAAGAGGGTTCTTTTAAGCATAAAAAATTAAAAAAATAAAATCTTTGCGCCACTGAAGAATATTGTAACCTTTTCTTTCGGGGATTTTGTTTTAATTTGTTTGGGAATAAATTTTTATCATTGTCAATCAATAATTGTGTGATTATTCGAATCCAAAGTGCGACCCAGATAGAGTTCTCATGTCAGATTTATGTATTCGTGCCCAAGAATTATATCAGGGGTGTTTATGAAAATATATGTTGTTACTTCTTTGAAATAAACGGAAATTGATTGCGTCTGTCATTATTTAAAAAAATTATTTAATAAATACGTATTTTCAATGATGAGGGGTTGAATCTTTATGTTCAGGTCTACAAAGGTTCTTTAAGCATAAGAAATTCAAAAAATAAAATGTTTGATTGCGCCTCAGAAAAGACACACCTTGCAGAGGATAAGTGCTTAATATAAGAAAATTATGCATTAAAAAATACGTATTTTCTTAACAGCTAGAGGTTGACTTTTTATGTTCAACATAGGAAAATTTACGCATATACCGCTTCATAGCGAACGCGAACGAAAGTATGCCTGGAAATAAAAGCGATAACAACGTGTGCATTTTCGAAATAAAACGCTATTGAGACCGGATTGTAAGATGGTTTTGGGCAGACGAGACGAGACGAGAGTTAGCATACGTACGATTTATGTTTGACAATTTTCTTTTCGATTAATTTCGATAGACAAAACGAACTGGCAGCATGATTCGTAGTCAGATCGCGTATTTACGAGTGATAAAATTTACGCGAAAGAACATTTTCAAATCGGATATTCCATAGTATGGTTATGATTATTTTTTGTACGGAGTGTCGCCAAATTTCTATTTATTTATTTATTTATTTTTCCACGAAAGTTGATAAACTTAGTCAGCCGTCCGTAGAGGGCGACAGCTAATCTGTCCTAAACGCTATCTTTATCCCGAATACTTATTTGTCCAACAGTGCGTTTTACAGCTGTAGTCTGAATGTAAAGATGATTTCAGCATTTTAGGAGGGATTCTTGCAAAAATTCCTCTACTAAACGTGGATTTTTGCATTATTGTTAAAATTCGCATGGTAATAATCGAATAGCTTCGAAGAGATGAACTTGAAATTGTCAGTCATTGACAGAGGAACGGCAATTAAGTTTTACGACGCCATAAATACCGAATCGGTTTCCCACGGCGCGTTCCCTTGATTTTAATTCGTACAAATTACCAATTCGAGCGAAAATCTCCAAGTTTAATTAATGAGCGCGATTTCGTAACGGTAAAGTCCAACGTTAAAAAAACGCGAAATACAAAATATTTCCAGTCGATTGCATTGTTGATTTATCTTAATGTAGTGTATAGACATGATCTATTGTCTATTGCCAGCAGCGTGTTACAAAATCCCCCAGGTATTTAGGTCGCTTGTATACCTACAACAGCACGTATAGATGTAAGAGCATCAGGTTTGTAAGGCGCATAATTAAAAATCGCCAATTAACGTGCGGTTATAATATTGACAAGTGGAGAGAAATTGATTGGTAGCCTTTTATCGATAGGTTGAAAGTGACAGAAAGACGAATTGCTACCGGCATTTAAGACGTACTTCCGCGTAGTGGTCGTATTTTTGGTGTCAAGTCTTCGACGGACGGATCGTTATTCGATATTTATCACGTAAATTCACTATTGTCTTACCCGGCGAGTTCCGCGTGTCGTCGCTTACCTGAAACAAAGAAATGGCGTTATTAACATTCTGCCCTACATATGTTTGACTACAATGAATTTTTGTAAACACCTGCTTTTGTATGTCACATACCGCGGGTTTCAATGGAATTTGACGTTGAGAAGGTCAATGTAGTTTCCTTTATTCCAATTTAGTTACTATACTCAACATTTAGAAATGGCTCTCATTCCAGAGAAGAACGCAAAAGACATTGTCAGAATAGGATTGGGACACCCTTTATTTGAATTTGTATTTCAGTGTTTGCTTTTTCTTTTGGAATTGTTTGTGGTTTTCGTTTTAACTTTATTACATTCGTAAATTATTCAGTTTAGATAGGTTGTGAGAAATAAGGTTATTTCTGGTCGTTAGCGATAATCAGTTTTATCAGGCGAAAATTAATTAACGCACGTGTTCTAGTGCTAATAACGGAGACGCAGGTGTTTCATGTTGGAGAAGTGGGGACGTTTGTCGCGTTTCGACGTGGATGGCGTTTATTTAATCCGATCGTGGTTGGCGATTTATTTGAAAATCTGAAAGAAGTAGTTTTATTTTATGGTGGTGTTTTCTTATATACTGGAGACAACGAAGGTGCTAGTTTCGGGACGGTTGCGGGCGTGAACATTTGCTTACGATAAATTCTCGGGTAGTGAGCCCTATTTGTTGTGTTAAGACGCAATTTGCCATTTTTTATTATAAATTTGTACATGAGCCAGTTAAGCCAATTTCGGAAAAAAAATTAAAAAAGCAAGCAGTTGTAATTCAGCAAGCCCTTTTACCGTCCGAACAGCCACCGAAAATTTGTGATCTTTTTCATCAAGCCGATTTTGTTTGCCATATAGCAAAGTGAAGTGCCCTGAAGCTGTCAGCGGTTGTGTGTGAGTTAAAATTCACTATTTATATTGTCGCGTAGAAAACAAGAACCAGAACCAACGCAAATTTTGTGGCAACGTCTCTTTTAAACCAGTTTATTAATCGCGTATTATTTATAACTTAAACATAAAAAACTGCGCATTTCGCAAGACAATTGTTTACTCGAACTTTACACCCAAATTGTAGCCAGTTGAGCGGGTATTATTTATGTTTTAAGTCTTTATGCTTCACTATTTATATTGTCGCGTAGAAAATCGGAACCGGACCCAAGGCAAATTTTGTGGCAAAGTCCCTTTTAGGGAATGCAATCCCGCAGCAAAATCTCAATCCCGGTATTTGCGGGATTGCTAGACGTTAATCCCGCGGGATCCCGGTATTTGCGGGATCCCGCAAAACTTTAAATAAATTGGCAACTAAGCAATTCTGTGCGGTTAACCTCTGCATTAAAATAAGTCGCTAATTATCACAATATTTAACAAAAAAGTACCTTCGGCCTAACTTAGAACTAAAAAAAACCTCACCTGTAAAGCACAAAAAGGTGAACTTCTAAAGTGCCTCAAAAATCATAGTAAATTTTTAACGAAAAAAGTTTAACAATTATATAAAAAATAACTTCTCCGTTATGCGTTTCATTAACAAAGTAAACAGAGTCGTCCACTTGGTCGACAAATTCCTCAGTCCCGCAAATCAGTCCCGATCCCGCGGGATCCCGCTCCATTTATGTGCGGGATCCCGCGTTTAATCCCGCAAAAATGCTGCGGGATCCCAGTATTTCGGGAAAGGCAAGTGCCTATATTTTAGAAACTCCCAGATTCCTGCAGATAAGGCCCTTAATTTCGTTGCTGATGGCAACCGTGCTCCATAGTTTCTGATTTCTATTTTGGGCGAATATTTTCAAGAGCTTTTCATCTTCTTCTGTAACTCCGATTGTAAATTTAATTACACGAATCTCAATTAGATTCTAAAGGAGATGATGAATTAATAAGGTGTAATAAAGATGCATTTTTATTTGCATTAAGAAGTGTTTATGAAAGTTGATTAGAAATCTCAAGCTTTTATTACTGCCAATTACGATGTTGTATTTGTATTACGTCGACTATTAAAACTCTTCATAATTAAATTAGCATATACATAAGCACGCAGCACTTATATACGTATTTGTATGTTTATTTATTTATTTGACGTAACGTGTATACGTTTTGCGTTTTCGACATCAAGCTGAGCTAACAGCGTTAACGCTGCTTTTCCACTCTAGGAAGTGCCCATGCCATAACTTTTCAAAGACAATAATTGCATAACAGGCTTTTTCTCCTCGATCGGATCCCGTGAAAAACCTCAACTTTACGAAGCAATTTACGTCACTGTTTATTTAGAACTGCGGGTCCGTGATGGTAATGGTCATTGCCGCGCGCGCTTTTGAATCACGACGTCCAATAAATAATAAGCGACCGTTTAGACAATAAACGAAACAAAAACCCCCCAAAATTCAAATTTATGTGGACCACATACGACGCGTCTCTCTTTTCTTTCGAAAAATCTCTACCTACACAATAAGAGGCGAATAGCGGGGGTCCTTCCTCAAGTGGTGACTCGCCAGTATTTCGAGTGTTTTTACAGGATATCCTTAAATTTTAAGTTAAGCGTATCATCACAATGGGTGCTAAATTTTTCAACAAAATTATCGGGGGCCATTAAAAAGTTAATGTGACGACCCCAGCTCGGACATGTGTTTGGTCACCTTTTCGGCAATAAAAAAAAATCGCCTTTATCTGATCCGATGGTATTTATATATATGGCCTTTTACGAGCGGGATGCAAACAAGTCAAGAATCTGCTGATGGCACTATGCTAATCATAAATTTGAGTGCTAATAAATCATAAGATCTTCATATCTTCATAAAATTAGTAATCCAACTTTTAATTATAACAAATTATGCGACGGAATGCAAAAATTCCAATTAATTTTCACATTTCCCCAAAACACAGCTTTCATCAGTGGTTGAATCTATTTCCACCGCTTGCTCAGTTTCTTTTTTCAATGTGCTCTCATTTTCATCTATTTTTTCCTCCTTTACATCATTTTCTTCTTCTTTTACATTATTCGATTGTTTTCGTTTTTTTTTTGCCTCATCGGGTTCCTTTTTATGATCTTTAGTTCCATTTTTGGTGTACACCAAAATTCAAAGTCAAATTAATTCACGTTAATTCAAATTAATTCACATTAATTCAAGTTAATTCACATTAAGTCAAATTAATTCACATTAATTCACGTTAAATCAAATTAATTCACGTTAATTCACGTTAATTCAAATTAATTCAAGTTAATTCAAATTAATTCACGTTAATTCACGTTAATTCAAATTAATTCACGTTAATTCAAATTAATTCACGTTAATTCAAATTAATTCACGTTAATTCAAATTAATTTATGTAAATTCAAATTAATTCAAAGGGGTGTACACCAAAGATTGAAAGTTGTTTCCCCTAGATTAGTCCCTTGCACTTCCTCCTCGACTTCCGTGTCGCACTATCTCGCTTGGATTTGAAATCCACATACTTCCTCTCTCTGTGTTGACATCTCTCCATTCTTGTCACCTTTAATTCCGCACTATTTGCACCCATTTTTCATTCATTTTCTTCATTCATTCATTATGCTGCGAATTCATTGTGTTCATACTCCTCTTATTTCCCTCTTATTTCCTTCCTCGGTCTTCATCCTCATTGTAGACATCTTTGTTTTAGGTCTTGTTGAAACTTCTTTTCTAAGCGACGTTCTTCTATTTAAACCCTACCTCTAATTAATACTACTAATTAATTCTGCAAGAAATCCTGATTAAATAAATGTCTGGGTTTCGCCTTTCTCCACTGCTGCACGTTTTTGAGAGACACCGCGTGGTCTCGATCTTCCGAAAATTCCAAAGAATTAACTACACCAATTTTGATTAACACCTGAAATAAATCTTGGGCGCCAATAGAAAAAGTCTAACATGAAAACTCTATCCTGGTCGCACAATGGACTCGAATAAATACACAATTAATTGATTGACAATGACAAAAATTTATTCCGAAACACAACAACATCCCTGAAAACTTACAAAGCTTGTTTGGGCATATTACCCCGCGCACAGGCAGTCGAAAAATAAATTACGGCTTTTTTTCCTTAATAATCCAAATAATCTGGTCGTACAACATTTGCGATATAAGAGGCGCTAAATTCAAACAAACACTGACAGCGTCTGAACTTCACTTTGATTCACACACAATAAGATGGTGGCTGTTCGAACGGTAGACACGTTTAACTTTTAATTAAAACGCGACATTAACAAAAGGGTTCACTGTATTACACTGCTCCTTTTTCAACTCGACAAAACTTTTTCGGTAAACAACACGCGTTAAACGTCTCATGCAACTTTGGTTACCTTCTGCACAGATTTATTATAAAAGTCTTTTACAAAACAAATGGGTCTGACTGAACGTTTACTCGTTGTCTCTCGAATTTAAAAGAACACGCGTGTTAATTAATTTGCGCCCGTTAAAACTCCTTATCGCGAACGACCAGATGTATCTCATTTCTAACACCTTACTTAAATTGAATAAATTACAAAGGCGATAAAATTTAAGCACGAATTACGCATTTAGACGATTTTAAGGAGGAAAAACAAAACACTGAGATACAAATTCAAATGAAACAAACCAACTCTGTGCTTATTTCGTAAATAATTCCCCAGATTTACTTAATAAATAATAATAATTTCTTATATACATGCTGTCCTGACATTATTTTCGGCGTTTAGGTCGAAATAACGTTCACATGACGTCGTTTACACAACACTATACAGAGTGGGTCAGAATAGGCTCCCTAGTTTCAAACGATCATTGAAGAGTGCGCAGGTGAGTTAGCGGAGTGGGAGTAGTGTACTGAAATACAAATTCAAATGAAAGGAACCAAAGCTGAGCTTATTTCGTAAATAATCTCCTAGATTTACTTAATAAATAATAATTTCTCATATACAGGCTGTCGTGACATTATTTTCGGCGTTTAGGTCGCAATAACGTTTGCATGACGTCGTTTACACATCAATATACAGGGTGAGGCAGAATAGGCTCCCTAGTTTCAAACAATCATTGAAGAGCGCGCAGGTGAGTTAGCGGAGTGGGAGTAGTGTACTGAAATACAAATTCAAATGAAACGAATCAAAGCTGTGCTTATTTCGTAAATAATCTCCTAGATTTACTTAATAAATTAAAATACTGTCATATACAGAGTATCCCGTCATCATTTTTGGTGTTTAGACCGAAATCAATTTTACATGACGCAATACAAGGATTCAAATGAATTTTGGCATTAGATTGTTAAGAAGCTTAGATGTTTTTGGAGTATTTAGAGAGTCCCGGTATTTTGAAACATAGGCTTTCTTGTACTCCCCCGTTTGCTATCTTCCTTTAGATCGGTTCTCAGTACCTACTCTGGAAAGGTTGTATTTTTAACGTTACTTCTATAACGAGATTGTATTAAGTTAAAAGACGCACGTGGTAGAAATGTGGAAGGGGAAGAGGGACATGTGTTGAGTGCTCGAGTTTATTAATAAAAAGAGCTTAAGACGATTTGTATGAAAATCGGGACGTTTGTTGCGCTCATATTTTATTTGGAAGAATTCGGTGTTCTAGGCAAAATGTTCACCCTGTATATTATTTAAGCAACGTCATGTAGGCGGTCTTTCGGGCTAAACACCAAAATTAATGACGAGACATCCTGTATATTTATAACATTTCACTTCGTAACAGTTTAGTGAAGTAAATCTGGGGAAATGTTTAAGAATAAACACAGAAGTTATTGGTGTCATTTGAATTTGTTGTCTCAGTGTCATTTTTCCTTTTAGAATTGTTTGTAATTGCCTGTTTTTTTTCTTTGTTTAGAGTCTATCGCTTTTGTAAATTGTTTATTTAGTGTGAAATTGCGTGTTGAAGTGTGGGTCGTTTGCGTTAAGAGGTTATGTTATCAGCCGAGATTTAATAAGCGCACGTGTTTTTATCGCTATTAGAAGAGAATTGCGCGTCATTTTAGACGCAAGTGGAGACACGCGACGCGTTCTGTCGAAGCTGGCGTTAACAATTTTAATTATGATGTGTTTTTTGAAAGATCGAAGATTGCGGAGGTGGTGTTTCGTTAAATACTGAAACAACGAAAAACAGAGCTTGCTGCTTCGCGACGGTTAGAAAGCATGTACGGTTGCTTACGCTATAAAAACTGAATTTATTATTCCTGTCCGCTCAATTTAATTAGTTAAAGGCGTAGTTTGTCATTACTACAATCATTTTGTGCGGGGGCAAGGTAAATAAAGTTTTGGGAGAAATTTAAAGCCATATGTTGATTACTAAAAGAGAAAAAAAATACTGTAAGTAATTTTAAAATTTTATTTTATTTGCCGACCGCTTGCGTGCGGGGTAATTTGTCTAAACAAACTTTATAAAATTTTCTTTCAGGAATTTTTATTTTAATTTTTCTCATTTCATGTTTGGGAATAAATTTTTCAGTATCAGTAATGAATTTTTATGAATCCTTAAACGTCTTTAAGAAAGTTAAGTTGTTAAGACACTTAACGGGGGTTCCTAAGGGATCTTCAAGAACCTAGCTACACGCTAAAAACTAGCAAATGCATTTTAAGAGCGTTTAATAGTTCCCATGGGTATTTTAAAGAACAGCTCTAAGAACAAAAGAGGCTTTTAGCCTCTTTAATGAGCATTTGGATTTTAAGTGCGTTTGTAAACTGGACCTTAAAGAGCCTTTAAGACCACTAAGGAGTTTCCATGGTCTTTCAGAGAAACCTTCTAGAATCTTTCAAAAATAAGCGTTTACCAGATCTCATCAACCTGTAATGTTATGCAATAATCTCAAAGGGCCTCTTTAAAGGGTCCAGATGAGCAATTTTATTGCTTTAGACACGAGTTTGGGTGATTTATCTAGGTTTTGGTTGTTAGTATTAATTTATTGCGAGAGAACGAGATAGTAGAAACAGTCTTAGTAGAGACTGCAAGATTAAACGTTGCGTAGAGATCTTCATCAGGTGTCCGCATCTTGGGAACATTTGTTCCTCTATTGTGTTACGTTCCCTAAATGGAAGTGGTACAATTTAAATTCAACCTCGGACGGTTTAATCCCGCCGAAGCCCATAAAATACCTCCGAACTTGGCGTTTCCTTCAACTTACGAGAATTAACTAGGTGATGTTATGATGTAGACGTCGACTACGAACGCGTACAAACTCCATTAACTAACAGCAGGTGGCGGTTAAACTTTCTTCGGCTCACGAGCCGACCAGTAAATCACGTCCTATTCGGCCGTATTAATCAGGGGGGCGCGCGCGATAAATTTAAATCCTCGTTAAAAAATCGAGTGCCATTTACGAATGGCGGCCATCATAATCGTCGTTCCAGAGTTTGCATTAGTACAATAACGTCATTATTTGCGCTAGTGTCAGCCAATCGTAGCTTTACCGCAGTGGACAATAATGGGCCATACAATGCTGAGAACGCGCCTAATTAGGGTCACGCGTGAATACGTTTAGCTTTAATTAACTGCCGATATGGCAACGTTGACTTTTTTTATTTGCAGTGGTTTACGCCGTTGCGGCTTTGAGTTATTGGGAATTTGGAGGGCGATCATAATTGGGGTTCGTTACGACGGGACGCGCTTAATTCCATCGGGCAGTAACTTTTAGCGCCTGTAGCGGCGCTCGTATACATCGCAACGTATTGTCCCTCTTGACAGATATACAGTTCGAGTCATGACAAATGTAAAGTCATTATAAAAATCGAGACGGGAGCCGCTGCCCACACGGCCCACTCCGTACCCAGCATGATAATGTTCATATCGACAGCAGTACCCAACGCATTTATTTATTATTATTCCGCTACCGAGAAACCAATATGTCAGAAATTTACATATTCAATTCTACTTATTTAAATAACTTAATTTAGTAATAATAATAATCTTGATTCATTCCGTTCGTTGAATTCAATGCAAATTCCTTTGTCGATCTAAATGCCACCAACATCCTATACCGAGCAGAAACGTGTAAGATGAATGTTTTACAATCATTTTAGAGTATCTTAAACAAAGCTCGTCTAGAGGGCTCCCTGGAAATAAACCTAAAGCGGACAGGAACGCACGAAAGCCGTATCAACCTGGCTTTAGGTTATAAAGTACTCATATTTTCTTTTCAGAACACGTTATGCTCTGGAAAATACTTAAGGATCGGGAGAGCTTTGGACAACGGCTATGGATAATATTGAGGCAAGAGCTTTTAGAAGACTTCAGAATTTGCGCCTTCTCCCAGAGTCTGCTGGTGCTCTTTTAGGAGTTTGAGATTTCTATAAAAACTTTCTGGGTGCTCTCCAGAACTTGCTATAGTACAGGGCGAGTCAACGATTGCGCGGAGTAACTTAATGCCTTGAAGATAGGATTTTTCGATGGAGTGCTTTTGTATTATGATATGGTTGAACATTCTTCCCATTTTAAAAATATTTGGAATTATACAGGGTATATACATGGTACATTTTTTTAAATAGAACCCCCTGTATTTGAATGCATTTTTGAATTCTACGTGTACGTCTTTTTTATTATATGGTTAATATCCGAAAAGCTAGTAGTTTTAAAGATAATTCGATTTTTAAGAAAAATTAGGCATTTGCAAGCGTCAGTATTTATATTGTCAAAATTATTACTTCAATTTTGATCCCAGGTTTTATATCTTTTATCCTGGGTTAAGTAAAAGTCAAATAAATACATCTACTATGAAACATTAAAAAAATAGCTTACAGGGTGTTTTTTTCTAGATCCAAAGTTACAAAACTGCATATTAAAAATATTTTTCTATCATCTTTTAGCTCCTCCAAAAACCTTCGACTTTTGATAATAATATCCTATCTCTGATAGTTGTCGAAATATCTTGGTTTTCCTGGGTTCTATATTCTAATCTTAAATAAGTTATATGTAATTTACATAACAGTGAGGTGGCCATGCAAAAAAAGGCAATTTTTATATGCCTCGTTCAAAGCTAAAATCATATTTATTATTTATATTTATATATTATTTGTATTAGAACGTAGAATTCAAAGATGCATTCAAATACAGGGGGTTCTATTTAAAAAATATACCTTTTTTCGCCCTACTTTGTGGACGCACCCTGTATAATTCCAAATATTTTTAAAATGTGGGGAATGTTCAACCATATCATAATACAAAAGCACTCTATCGAAAAATCTTATCTTCAAGGCATTAAGTTACTCCGCGCAATCGTTGAGTCACCATGTACAATTGAAATTCCCCAATTAACCAAACCCCCAATCGAGAATGATCGATTTAACTAATTTCTGAATCTTAAAACAACTTTCCACAAACAAATTGATATTCCGGGCAAAAATTCGCACGTATAAGACCAAATACAAGTAAAAATATAAGGATTTCATCATCAGGCCTTAGGTGGAATCCATAACTTGAGATGAAGTTGATTAATGCCTGAAGGGCCTCGCTCTACTCGTAATCTAATTAAGTACCAGGTACACTACTTAATTGGCTAATCCCTTCAGAAGGAAGTGGTGATCAACAACAGTCACGTTTCAAACTCGATCACAACTTAACCGAGATGGCAAAGATACTGAGTAGGTACTGATGTTCCCAAATTACTTAAATGTAATCGTGTATAACCCTGAAGCCCCTGAAGGGGCAAAATAGTTATCAACTAAGACGCTAAAGAAACTTGAACTTAAACCCTAAAAGAAATCAAAGGTAACCCTTCTTCTTTGATGACATAAAATTTACCTACCTCTTACATAAGAGGGCTAATTGTAGATGAAGCAGCAATTGTCGATGGAAATTACAGCCGAAACCTCAAAAAGGTACACTAAATAAACGCGGTACTTGCGATAAAAAAGGAAAGAACGCAAATGTATATCCTCACTAGGAGCATAGGTGAATCCCGTCCAAACTAATTCCTTCGGAATTCCAAAATAATCAATCCAAACGCCAAAGATTAACATATTCGGAAGACGGCAATTAAAATTCCATGCGTTCTACCTCACGCTTTCAGCTGTTTTTTTTTAATCGACGTCCTAGAAAGGAAACAGGAAGATGAAAATCGACAACCAAAAATCACGCCGCTGGCAATTTGCGAGAAAAAATTTGCGTCGTTGTATTCCATCAATAGATGGAGCCATCTTTCAAATCGCTTTAAAAGTTACGGGGGTTCTTCAACAAGTAGTAAACCGTAAACAATAATAATGCTTATAATAATGTCTCTTAGAGACCTTTTATTGGCGACTCTCACGGAGCTATTGAAGGCTCACGAAATCTCTTATACACTTAGAAATTGTAGGAGACCCTTAAGAAAGCTTAAAGGCTCCTGGAGACTGTTTTGAAATCGTACGGCACCTTAAGGGCTACAAAGGTTGTTCAATATTTGGGTTTCCCAAACACGTTTAATTTCTCAACGTTTATAAAAAGCTTTAAAGGTCTCTTTTAAAAAATGTTGCAGAGCCATAGGGGGTATTCCCTCGGGTAGGTATCCCCTACCCCCCCAGACCCCCGGATCTATTTTTAATGGAAATGATTTCCTACTCGTCCCGAGACTCGTCCTATACATTTTCGGAAAGGGACTTTTCAACGCGTACTTGTGAAGAAACTAAAATTCGATGGTCTTTTTTAAAGTGCAATGAGAGTCCTTAGGGAAGCTCCGGTGGGGGGGAAGGGTCTGCCATACCTCCCAGTAAAGAAAAATTAATGACCCACTTTTTCTTCCATCATTTCATCACGAAATCATTTGTATACTCGTACGAATGACTGTTTCGTATATACTGGGGGGGGGGGGGGGGGGGGATCAATCCTTTGACGAGATAGTTTTCCTTTATTGACGTGTATATTTATTTAGCAAAATCATCATAAAACTTCTGAAACTTTTGAATTTAACTTCAAGCTTAGGTTCTCCCGTCGTTTCCATGGAAAAAGTATTGTTTTCGGTACTGAACTTCATTTTATTTCGTGCTTCGCGTCTCATCTTTCATAAGAATTTTAGGTGTCATTAGAATGCGCAATCGGTTGATTTCACCTACTCATTCAAACCTACTAAATGCCAGTTTAACATCTGCCTGCATTTTAAAGGCTTTTATAGATTAAACAAAAAACCACTAACCGTCCCAAAGAGTCTGCTTTTAAAGAGAGGGAGAATTTCAAGGACTCAGAAGGCATCTGGAAGAATGTTTGCGACTGTCAAAGCATTTTAAAGTCTGATAACAGCTTGATGGTCGAACTGGGGGGCGTGGTGGGTATGGTACTGTCGATAAAGGACGACTCGATCATCCTTTTTCTATTACTCTAGCATTCTCCTTGTAGTCTTTGGAAAAACCCGGTACTACGTTCTTCCCCAAAAACGTTTAATGATAATTTTCGAGAAAAGACCACAGAACTTAGAAGCAAAATACCCTCCAGCAGTGCTCTTGGCAAAGCAGCCTCGATATATGTGAGACATATGTTTCAAAACTCTCATGATTGTTTTTGGAAAAGGATAGCCGTATCGTGGTTCTAAGTTTGGTTTGGGGAAGAACGTAGTACCAGGGGGTCCAAGCGAGAAGAATGGAAGTCCCCCCCCCTTTATACGAAGATTCAATTATCTTTTCCCAAACACTACTATGAAAGCGCTAGAGTGAAAGAATTATCGAGGCATACTGGGGGGCGGGGGGGGGGGGCATTCCATATCAAGAAGAATATCAATACCAAATTTCGACGATGGGAAAAATTATATGCAGTGGTAACCATACCAGCGATGTAATAAAAGAAAGTCAAAGTGTGTTTTGTTGTGACCAATCGATATTCGTAAAGTGCGGAACCAAAACCAGAACGCATTTCATTTTGAACTCTTATCAATGTCGCAAGTACGACAATGCCAATCTAGATCTTTGACTGGCAAAAGATTACATGTCTCTCAAAGGAACTGCAATACCAAACAACGCTGACCTTTTCCTAGGGCAATTGGTCCACCTCGCGGGAATTTCTGGATCTATTGATATTTTTTCTTTTATTCCGACGTTTTGAATGAATTCGATTGTTTATTTATCGGCATATCAGAGATTCAGTTTGTGAACTCATTCCCACTTCAGTTCACCAATGTATTAGTACATTATGAGTATGATGAATATGGAAGTGGAACGCGATAAGGGATTTAATGCAACGCAGAGTGAAGAAATAATAAGAGGATTGAAGATTGAGAAGTCACGTTAGCTCATTCATTCGCTTGTTCAATTCTGAACTACGTCTTAGAATTAACGACATCGATAGATAAATTTGTGACCGAGTGTTTGCTGACACTTTTCGCCGTAAAGAGACAATTCCACGGATGAGAAATATTGTAACTGAAATGGTTACGACATCTGAGACTGCGGTTGAGGTCGAATTATCCACTTTGCGCTGGCATTTTCTGCACGAGGAACAAGTCACCTGTCTCAGGTGTGAGACCATGCTAACAAAAAACTTCTAGATTTTGAATATGAGTTGAATTTATCCTCCCAGGCCGTGTAATTTTCCATGTTACCTTTAAAAAAGTGGGTTTTATTGCACCATAGATGAGTCACCCCAAGTACTTTGTGTTGCAACTTGCTTTTAACTTGTCTTTGAAATCTTGTGATTTGACGTTATCATTCTTATCAATCAATTAATGCAACAAATTATCTTGTCGATTAACAACATTTTCACTATTGCTCATTCGAGGTTCTTGACTATTGAAATAAATTAAAACCGTGATTAGTGATACATGACATTTTTTATTACTTTCCGTAATAGATGAATATTTACATTTTGCATATATCTCTTGAGATTCCGGAGGGGATTCCGATGGTAGGATTCGAAACACGAGCACCTTGTACAGTCTCCCCGTGAGGTGGTTCCATTCAGGACAGTATTAAAAAATCATCAAACGATCATCTAACGTAATTCCTTATATCCCTATCCCTTGCAGCTTACGGAAAAGTTGTAAGCATTTGATTATCAACCTCCTTCCGCCCAAAATTCCACGTTACAAAATCGGAAGTAGAAGTTACCCAGTCGCTTCTGAGATTTTGAAAAAAATCGAAAGGTTACAAGGTCGTCGCGCGTTCAATTTGCGCACAACTAATCGTAATTTTTGATTTCTTTTAAATTGCATATTGCGATAATCATTAATTATTAAACGAACACACTATATACTGAACATGACCCAATTTTAAAAGTTAATATATGCGTTTTATTTCTATTATTAGCTTTCATCTATACTTTACATAATGCCATGTGAATGTAGCCAGCGGCCACCTTTATTAATTGTTTCCTTGCGTTGCTTAAATGCCAGTTGTGGTTTTGTGTTTGCTTACCAAACGTGGATATTTGGAATGGTTGACGAGGATGCGCGACGAGGACAATGGTGCGTGATAATTTTGTGCAAGACTCACCAGGAGGTGCGTGTGGGCGACTACATGCAAATTGGCCGAGTTTTATTGAATACAAGGCTAAGTGGAAGTGACGGAAGCGCAAATCGAGGCAGAATACTTTCAGAGATTGTCACGTCAGGTCCAGAAGATCGAAACAGCAGCGTGAGACCTCTACCGTTGGTTTCTCTACCTTATCTGCAGCAAGAGCTCAACCTTTTTTTTTGCATTACCGTCCTAACTGGGCTGTTTGCCAAGCATCTCTTCGGTCATCGAACATTCACTTCTGGTACATCCAGTCCTTGCATGTTATCCCGTCGAAAGAGTTCAAGTTACTTAACATGTTCTGCTCAGATCTTTCAGCTATCTCTTGCAAAAAAGCACGAATACTGTTA
This sequence comes from Photinus pyralis, assembly GCF_008802855.1. Taxonomy (NCBI): domain Eukaryota; kingdom Metazoa; phylum Arthropoda; class Insecta; order Coleoptera; family Lampyridae; genus Photinus; species Photinus pyralis. The sequence goes on along the minus strand of NW_022170878.1, from coordinate 3,947,366 downwards.
GTTGCAGCACGGACAGACAGACTGCAATAGCTAACCAGGTGTAATTGAGAATCCTAAAAGCTAAGAAACCAAATAATTTTTGATACCTTAAAAAAGTTTTCAAAAAACCAATTTCCCCACAACATTAAATGAGCCCTTAGTCCTTATTAAAAGTATTTAAGGCTGTATAAGAATCTTCTGTCTATATGAAGGGCCTTTAAGAGCTTTTATGAGTAAAAATCGTTAGTCCCAAGGGTCAAAAAGCTTCCAAGATCCTCTCAGAAACTGAAATTTATCCCAACTCTCTCTAAGAGCCGAGCTTTAAAGGCTTTCCGTGAGTCCCTAAAAATTTTTAAATGTGTTAATAGTCGCAAACAGTACCCAAGAGACATAAAAAGTCTCCCAGAATCTTCCAATGTCTAAGAGCGTTTGAAATCCGCATCTTGTTTTGCAGAGGGGTAATTCCATACCCATCCCCCGATACTACGTTCTTCTTTCAAGTTTACTCTTCAAAACGCTCATGATAGTTTTTGGGAAAGGACAATCGCATCTTGGTTCTACGTTCTGTGGTCTTTTCTCGAAAATTATCATTAAACGGTTTTGGGGAAGAGTAACGGGGGTATGGAATGCCTAACAACTTTTTCCCTGTTACCCTTGCACTCTCAGGGGTAGGCTTGGGAAGTAAGTGATTGCATCTTCATTTGCTGAGGGTCCAGACCCCCGCTGCTACGTTTTTCCCCAAACAGTATCACGAGATTGTCGAATGGTGAACGTTTTATGGGCGCACCGGGGGGTCTGGAGGTATGAAGTACCTCCAGGTATACGAGGATTCAGTTTCCCCAAAAATTATCACGAGGTTGTCGAAGGGTGAACGTTTTAGGCGAGCACCGGGGGGTTTGGGGGGTATAGAAAACCCCCCGGTATACGAAAATTCAGTTTCCCCAAAAATTATCACGAGATTGTCGAAGGCTGAACGTTTTAGGCGAGCACCGGGGGGTTTGGGGGGTATAGAAAGCCCCCCGGTATACGAAGATTCAGTTGCCCCTCTCCGAGGGTTACTTGTAAGACTCCACAGCAAATGAGAACTTCTTCCCTGTTATACTTGCACTGTCACGGTAATCTTGGGAAGTAAGTGATCCAGACCCCCGCTGCTACGTTCTTCCCCAAACAGTACCACGAGATTGTCGAATGGTGAACGTTTTAGGCGAGCACCGGGGGGTGTGGAGGTTTGGAATACCTCCCGGTATACGAAGATTCAGTTTCCCCCACGAAATTGTCGAAGCGTGACGTTTTGGGCGAACATCGGAGAGTCAGGGGGGACTCCACAGCAAACGAGTACCTACTTAACAACATTTTCCCTATTACTCTTGCGCTCTCATTGTAGCCTTGGAAAGTATGCAACCAAATCTCTGATTGCGCAGGGGGTAGGGGGTATGGAGCCCACGGTGCTATGCTCTTCTCTCTTTAAATCGCAATAAATTCAAAAATAACTGTATGATGCCTCTTAATCCGTGTTATTTAAATGATGCCAAAAAAGTCGGAGATTCCCGGGTGATGGACAAATTACCCTAGGGCAAGGTCAGCATTCTTTGGTAATTGCAGCTCCTTTGCGAGACACGGACAAACTTCCACAGCATTGACAATTGAAAAAAAATGCAGCTTGTCCCTGAGTAAACAGTTTCTCGTTCATTAATGCGGCGATCCCAATTTTTCATCAGGTCAAAGATCTAGATTGAAATGTTCGTACTTGCGATGTTGATAAAAGCTCATAAATAGTTGCTTACCTCAACAACAAATTTCCGCGATGAACCGATCGTTCTTTTTTCATAGCTGAACACGCCATTTTATTATTCGATTAACTTCATCGTTGCTCTTCCAACCATTAAAATCACGCACGAAATTTACGCTTACATAGTCGATATCTATCCCTTTTCTTATGCTTCGCTATTTATATTGTAGAAAAGAAGAAACGGACCCAACGGAAATTTTGCGGCAACGTCCCTTTACACAATTCCACAAAAAAATTCAAATGCATGCAGGTTTCCGTTATGTACTAACCAGAACTAACTTGGAAATGTCTAGATTTCAGAGTACCCTACCATCCTCCAGGTTTTTATGTTTTTTCTAGGTTTTTTAAACTACGTTTAGGACTATTATAGAGTTTTATGTAGATCTTTTTCCTAGAACACCGAAAGACTTTGCAAGACAATAGCAAACATCCTAACGATTTCTGGATGCTGTCCTGAACTTTCAATTCCTGTTTGGACATTTTATGCTTTTCAGAGTCTTATAAACGCTGTCCAGGGCAGTATCAAATCCAAGCTTTATATCGTTTTTGTGGCACTTCGCATAACCTTCTCAGAACTTTCAGGCTTTTTCTTAGAGCTTTGTAAACGCATTTCGGGTACCATATTTTTTTTTACCAATTTCGGCGACTGTCCTTTCCTAAAAACAGTCATGAGAATTTTGAAGGCATTTCGTAATTTTTTGTAAACATAGTACCGCGACCGCGGACCCACCTTCGTTTTTCGCAACATAGACTCGTCCGTCAGTTTGACGTTAAATTTTTTAAAATGGCTCATTCTTAGGAAAACGCGCGGATCGAAATTTTGGAAAGTTTAACACCCCTCACGGACGTCTCCGCGCCCTTTTTAACTCAAACTCACCAAAAAACGCTTCACTGATGACGTCATCCGTGCATGTTTTACTTGTTTGCAAATTTAAGGGATGAACAGACTAAATTTTGAGCAACTTTGCACGGAGACTCGATTCCGTCGAAAAACTTGACTATCACAAATACGCCGTGACCTTCAAGTTGGTTTCACCATTAGGTATATTGAATTAAAAAATAAAATCGCAAGTGCATATGAATTGAACTAAACCGCCCCTGATACCTTTATCTAAGGAAAACGGAGACAAATTTCCTGGAATATGCAAGATTGTGTATTTTCCGAGGTGTTTTCGAACGATTACGGCTTTGTGCGCCGGTGTACCATTCTGTTGAAATCAACAGTTTCCAACCTTGTATTGAAAATTTATCAACACTCTCTACTTGTAGAGGTCAAATAGTGACAATAAGGAAGTGTTTTTAATTTTTTTTGTATCTGTTCAAATAACCTCAAAAACCAAATCGTAAAATTTCGGATTTTGTGGCATACCTTTGGAAGTAATCGAAATTTTCTGGTTTTCTTTACAGTGATTATAACTGTTTATTTACGCAACTTTTCTCTAACTTGACCATCTTCTTTCCGAGATCCTCATGATAAACGTTCTTATCTTGGACACAGTGTATATGGAAAACGACTAAGCCTAATAACCATTTCTGAGAAAATGGAGGATCGCGCACAAATATTATGGATAATGATTGCTTTAAAAAGCACCCTCTAGTCTCCCGATCTATCAGAAGACGAAAAACGGACTTCAAAGCTCTGAAAGGTTCTACAAAACTCTAGGAAGAGCATAAAAATGTACAGGGTGAGTCAACGATTGCGCGGAGTAACTTAATGCTTTTGTATTATGATATGTTTGAATATTCTCCACATTTTAAAAATATTTGGAATTATACAGGGTGCGTCAACAAAGTAGGGCGCCCAAATGGAACTCCGCGCAATCGTTGACTCACCCTGTACAGCGAAGTTACTACGAGTTATGAGTAACGTAAGCCATAATGTTGAATATTTGGGGGAATTTTTTGTATTTGTTGATACGCTATCCAATTGTGAAGACAATTTTTATCTTTCCTACTGATATTTCGAATAAACCAGTACTTCTTTTGGTGCCTAAATTGGTTTGTACTTTTATTACCACCCTCGTATCTTCTCAGTTTCATACGGGGAGAGTTAAGGTAGAAATTGGGTGGCGCTGAACCCCATTGGTAAGTGGTAACGAAGTGAAGAAGATCATATGCCCAGAGGGAACTACCGCTGTGGAAGATCTCTACCTTGTATTTTATTTATAAAATGGGGTTTAATAAACAATTTTAAAAACAGCAGTAATCTTCATTGCGAAACGTTCATTTATGTTTTGTGTAGAAAATTGAAAATATGGTGGACAAGCGACCTTTTCTTAGCAACACATGCACATTCAATAAATCGGAGTTCGCGAATGCGGAAGTCTTACATTTACATTTGCCGTGCAACATTTTAATGTGAATTATGTAAATCGCGAAAGGAAATGTCTTCGTAATGGACGCCAAACAATTGAAAAGTGATATAATAATTCCCCCTAAACGAGTCTAACGATAACTGCAGTCGATCTTAATGGTATTTAATGCCGACATTACATTTTAAGAGGATAATTATAGTGTGACATGAGTTTTAACTGGTATGGACGGTAATAAAAATTTATCCTACATTGTGTGGGCGATCTCGATGTCGATCTCGCGATGACACTAGATCCTAACCGATTTCTCTTTCATTTGAAAATCGAGAAAATCGCGGATTTATGTGTAAAGTGTATGCGGTACCGCCCTTTCGGCCTTAATTGTTAGTTACAACCGGCAATTTAAGGTACATGACAAAGCTTTCACGCCATTTTAATTCTATGGAAATAACTCGCATTTGCGCAATTGCCTTTTTTTTCGAAATTTAGGCGTGGCCGAGACCCGAGCTTCAATTTCGTCAAAAATAAACGGAGTTTATTTGAAAATTATGTAATAGGCATATAAAGGTAATGGGCGATTTATAATCAGTCACGCTATGGTAAGTCGAGTGCGTGCGTTCCGCTGTATGACAGCGTTTTTCCACATTGTTCTCCCTAATACATTATTTCCTGTATCTGTCCCATATCTAAATTTAATATGCCTAATTGTATTTACATGGTAAACTGTTCGTTGGCGATCAAAACGAGCTCGCTTCCCCCTTCAAAAAAAATTACAACTGGAAAGCAATACGTCCTTGGGACAAAATAAAATCTAATGCAATCTACGCGCGCGATATGTAATTTTCTTAATTAATTTTTTGCCTTGCGCCAATTGGTTTTTTTTTGTTCTTCAAATTAATTTCGCCGCTGCCGCGCAAATAGCTTTCCATATGCAGTAGGTAAACGGTTTTCTTATCTCTCCAATCAAAGATAATTACGATTTTTTGTTCTGTGTTTGTTGAACTACCGTCTTTTAGATCTCTATTAAAATCGCCAGTTGAAATGGCGGAGACTCACGTTATAAATTGGCACTTTCTCCCCTTCAGGTAATTGTCGCCACTTGAAGGGGTTAATATTATCTTAAAAATCACGAACGAGCGTATCAGCGTCTTTAAAGTCAAAATAAACGCATCCCTTAAAGGAGAGGGTGGTTCTAAAACTGGATTGATTCGTACTTTCACTTCATTTACAGGGGTACATTTTCCCCTCTTGAAAGGGTGAATCTTATCTTTAAAATCACTACGAGCGTATCAGCGTCTTTAAAATTAGAATAAACGCATCCCTTAAAGGAATAGGTGACTCTAAAACTGGTACTTTCTCTCCATTTACAGGAGTAAGTTGCCCCACTTTAAGGGGTGAATATTATCTATAAAATCACGACGAGCGTATCTGCGTCTTTAAAATCAAAATAAACACATTCCTTAAAGGAAAGGGTGACTCTAACACTTGATTGATTCGTTAGAATCATCATTTCTATGTGGGGTAATTTCTCTCCATTTACAGGGGTAGGTTGCCCCTACTTTAAGGGGTGAATATTATCTTTAAAATCACGAGAAGCATATCGGGGTTTTTAAAATCAAAATAAACGTATCCCTTAAAGGAAAGGGTAACTCTAAAACTTGATTGATTCGTTAGAATCATCATTTCTACGTGGGGTACTTTTACTTCATTTACAGGGGTAAATTTTCTACACTTAAAGGGGTGAATCTTATCTTTAAAATCACGACGAGCGTATAAGGGTCTTTAAAGTCAAAATAAACGCACCCCTTAAAGAAGATGGTGGTTCTAAAATTGAATGATTCGTAAGAATCATCATTTCTAAGTGGGGTACATTCTCCCCATTTACAGGAGTAAGTTGTCCCTACTTTAAGGGGTGAATATTACCTTTAAAATCACGAGAAGCGTATCGGGGTCTTTCAAAATAAACGCATCCCTTAAAAGAAAGGGTGGCTGTAAAACTTGATTCATTCGTTAGAATCATCATTTCTATGTGGAGTACTTTGTTTCCATTTACAGGGGTAAATTGTCCCACTTTAAGGGGTGAATACTATCTTTAAAATCACGACGAGAGTTCAGGGTCTTTAAAATCAAAATAAACGCATCCCTTAAACCAGAGGGTCGCTCTAAAACCCGATTGGGAGGTTAGAATCACCATTTCTGTGGAGGCAATTCCCCCTACCCTCATCAACAACCGTATCAATGACTGAAAAATTATTGGGTAAATCGATTATGAAGAATCGCTGGAAAATATTTTCAAGTTCTAAAAATGACCACCAGAGGGCGGAACTGCCATCTTAAATTTTAAAATTGCATTTTCTTTAAATTTCGCATAATAAACAAACAAAATTTTTTTCACATTTTTAAAGAAAACCAGTTTATCTATCATTTTCGTAAAAACAAAAACTCAGTTATTTCAAAAACAAAGATGGCGTGGGGCGTTCAATTGTTTTTGCAATAACTTGCGTTAACTTCTTAACCGTTTGACCGATTTTAACAAATTTGGTATGATTGAAAAGGGCATTCCTTGAGCAATGAGAATCCACTAGAATATAGTTAATTTAGTTGAATCCTTCTCCGCCAAAGGGGTAGCTTTGACACTATGAGCCAAAATTAATTAATTAATCTCATTTTCCCAATGTTTGAGGTTAGGAACGAGATTTTGAAAAACGCTTTTCACTGGCCTCTGGATGTTATTTGGGTACTTTTTCATAAATTTATTTTATATTCTATTTGATTTTTTTTTATTTTGGATCATAGTGTCAAAACTAGCCCCCTGGCAGAGAACGATTCAACTAAATTAACTATATTGTAGTTGATTCTCATTGCCCAAGGAATGCTCTTTTCAACCATACCAAATTTGTTAAAATCGGTCAAACGGTTAAGAAATTAAAGCAGGTTATTGCAAAAACAATTGAACGCCCCACGCCATCTTTGTTTTTGAAATAACTGAGTTTTTGTTTTTACGACAATGATAGATAAACTGGTTCTCTTTAAAAATGTGAAAAAAAATTTTTTAGTTTATTATGCGAAATTTAAAGAAAGTGCAATGTTAAAATTTAAGATGGCAGTTACGCCCTCTAGTGGTCATTTTTAGAACTTTAAAATATTTTCCAGCGATTCTTCATAACCGATTTACCCAATAATAAACCGGAATTTTTTTAAATTTCGCCAAATTTAAACTTGAATTTGAATCATCCTGTATAATACAATAGCTCTTCCTTTAATTGCGATCTCGTTTTTGTACTTTTGATATCAAACAATTTTCAAATTCGGAAATTTCTGCTCTCATTTTAATTACATCTTAGGTAAAAAATCTGTATTTGTATTAATTAGAAAGCATCAATCCGTTTGGTAACATTCGTATTGACTACAGAGGAGCCAAATTAATTAATTCTCCCTTAATTGCGATTAACTTATAATTATAAATTTCACATTTTCAGAATAAATAATCTTGAGGCTTGTTATGCGCTACAAAAATGTATTTCGGCTCTCGATTTTATCTGTTGCGCTTAATTACTTAATTCTGTCCACAAGTAATTTATTATTTTGATGTCGAGTAAGTTTAAATTAGGAATCTTTAGTGGAATTACGTTTATACCTCGGTTTATACCATACACAATGTAGTCTCAATTTAATCATCTATTCACTGCCAGATTTCATTAATTCATTCTACAATTTTTAAATTTTTCTAATTAATTTAAATTTTTAAATAAAAGTGGAAGTGCGCTTGATAACATTGATCATAAGTATTCCAATATTCGCGTTGAATATGGCAATGGTAAATGCATGTTAATTCAATCCCCAATTTTAAGCAGACCCAACGTTCCAAATTATGCTGATTAATTAAATCATTCCTTAAGCAATTATGATATAAAATAATAATTTGACATTTGGACCCTCTTTTACCTAAAATTGCATTTGAGGTTATGATTCATAAAATCTTCTTCTCTCCATCTCTACTCTCTACACAATCAAACGCCATCTCCATGTCAAAAAACCAAACTTTTTCGCTTCTCTAAGCATCTCTTTGCAGAAGGTCCTTATAAAAATGTCAATAGGCGCAAATCTTTTGGAATAAGAAGAAATTGGTGCGTGAAAGGTTCACAGTTGCCTTATTCAGCAATTTAAATAGAAAGAAGAAGGAATAAAAACAGAAAATAAAGGCGAGAAACTACAAAATCCTTCCACGCCATCAGAATCGGCATTCTCATGCAGCTATTCGACAACCGTTACACTAATTACAATTGCCAATTTGAATAATTTAATTCATTTTCAACCTTCCTAATATAGACAGTAAGCGATTTTCGGCGATCGAAACGACTCTCCGCCAATTTAAGCTTATAAATAAAAATTTTTTTCGGATCGCTCGCCGACTTTGCGGAAGAACGCCCGGGGTGGGAAAAAGACCGTCGTCGCGAAGCGTATCCATCAGCGTGCTCATGTGAAAATATTTTAATGGATTATCGAAACCGTTTTAGAATTAAACAGAAGTATCCGGTTTAACGAATTTATTCCATAATTTGATGTTTTAAATTGTTATACCGGAAATTAATTCGTATTGCGCGTCGCCAAAGCCCGTGTCGTAAATTACGGCTCGTTCTTCTTTCTGTTTTTTGGCGCAAGCACCCACGGTCGTTGAGTTTGTGTCAGAAATTGAATGCGATCTAAATTGACTTTTATTATGCACTTACGCTGGGCTGCTAATAATAAACGAATCGTTTTGTAAATGTTTGATTATAATGACTAAGGTTAAAAATGGTCGCTTTGTTGCCGATTCAATTCGGATTGTTGAATTGTGCGCCATACAAGATCTTTAATACGAGAACCTTCAGTTTCGGATGGAAACCGACCTTTTCCGACTGAATTAGCATTGGAAGTAGACTTCGGAATCCAGCTTGCGGAACCAGAATCCAATGTCCAGAATCCAGAATCAAGTGTTTGGCGTCCGGGATCCATAATTGACAATTTAAAATCCGGTAAAGATAATCGGCATTCCAAATTGGGATCGAATCGAATCCGAAGTGATTCCAAAATTCCAGATCCCTAATTCGAAATATAGAATCGAAAATTTGGAATCGGATTCCAGATATATTCGGAATTCATTATTCCGGAATTTGGTGCACATATAATAAGAGCGTAATTAATTAATTCTTCTCTCTCTGCTCTCTCTTAATTAACGTGAACATACTAACGCAGACTTTTTATGACCCATGTTAACAAAGTAATTCCACTGAATGGTGTCAAAATTTGAAAAATTACGTCTCGTAATAATTAATTAAGCCTGGTTGTGAATAAATAATTAAATTGACAGCTCTTTGTATAGTTTTCTAATTTAAAATTATTCAGTTAAACTCATTGTAGGAGAAATTAAGTAATTAGTCGCATGAGACAAAATTTTTAGCTCACACCTCGAAACGTAATTCCGTTTAACAACATTCAAATTTGAAATTAGCATTATAAAATGTATAATTAGGGGATGTTTAATTAATTAATATGGAACTAAATAAGGATCAAAACTTTTAAACCCAATACCGGGAGCTTACAATTCAAATAAGTAATTAAGATCGTAACCAATAATTTCAATGACATTGCTGGTGAAACTAATTAATTAGGCCTTTGAAGATCAACGCAAATGAGGCAAAAAAATCTCTAAATGTAATTCAATCGAAAATAGTAATTATCAAAATTATACGAAAAAGATGGAAATTAAGAACAGATTTAATTAAGCTTCTGCAAAACGTATCCGAACAATATCCTATTATAAAATATGTACTTAAAAAATAGATTCCAAATTTTTTTAATTAGATGGTTTGAAAATATGTAAAAGATTATAATTGGGAACGAAATTATTTATTTAATTAAATTAAGTCTCTAAACCGAATGTAATTTGCCGATTGAATTAATTAATTACCCTTCGCACTAATAACGAGAATATTGTAATACTACATTTTCATGACCAATATTATCAAGTGTAATTCCACTCAACAGTTTCATTAATTGAAACTAACCCGATATCCAAATCCAAATAAAAAAAATTGTGGGAGGAATTAATTAATTAAGCGCGCGAGACAAGTCGGCAGCCGAAGAACATTTTTGTAGCGCTTAAATTCCAACCTAATTCTGACTCAAAATTATATATAATAATAAATGCGAATTAAAAATTTTTAATTATAAGTAATCAAACGAGAATTAATTAATTTGTCTTCTTTCTAGTTAATAGAATTACTGAATTTTAGAATAACTAAGATTGAATTACGATTAAAGGTACAAATTATCAAAATGATCCATGTAAAAATTACCCAAAGGTCGTGAAATGAGTTTTTTTAATTTTCCTCCCCCCGATCCCTCACTGCAACGTTATGTTCTCTCGCAAAACGATCACGTATAATTCCACTTGCTGTTGCAGTTTGCTAATTTGAAGTGAATTCATATGAAAATTAGCACCAAATAAATTATCATTGATGAGGATACTAATTATTTATTTCTGTGACTGCCCCTTGAAATTTAGTATCTGTTCCCGCAGATCAATTCATTAATTAATTAAAGGTCTTCATAATTAATGCTGAATTTTTAACCCATACTTATAATTAATGTAATTTAACACAAATTGGAAATTCAGTTATGAAAACAATGAGAATCTCTGGCGGAATTAACTAAGTTGCCTAATTTCAGGCTCGGATTATAAAAAAGTTGACGCTTCTTTAAAATCAACCCCACTAAAGTGAAGATGAACTGCGTTTCCAAATTATTAACAAATTGTTGTTTCTTAGAAAACAATTATTATTAATTATTTATTATTAAAGATATGTTTAATTAATTAATGAGTCATTAAAATAAGAACGACGATCAGAATTTGGAAAGCCAATGCCTAGAGCAAAATTCTTGTAGCGTTCAAGCACCACATAATTACTGTAATTCATACGGAATTAATTAATTTAACTTTCAAAATGACAAAAAATTAACTTCCAAATTGTAATTTGTAATATGTACTTACAATTAAAAGCATGCATTGCTATTCACTGAATAAGGTAGTTGAAAGGATGATCTTCAACTTCAAGTGCCATTTCACTTAATTAACTCATATCAAAATTGTAAAACAAAACATAATGAATCTTTATGTAATTTATTAAATCTTAAATTTAAAGTTAATTAGAAAAAAATTAATAATTAATTAATGAAACTTGTAAGTCAATAATTAAATTGATTATGACACAAATTTTATTCCACTTTCAATTATCTAGTCTAGTATCTAATTAGTTAAGGAGCTTTGGTAAACATAAATATGTTTGTAGCGCGTAAATTTTAGCCTAATTTTGCTTAAAAATTATTTAATATCATAAGTGGAGGCGGGATTTATTGCTGTAAATTTCGAATGGTGTAAGGAGAAATAAAACAACAATTTATTACTTGATAATTACAAGCGTAAATCCACTTAACAGTTTCAACAATTGAAACTAATTATAAAATTTAAAATTGTGGCGCAAATGTAATTCCCGAGGTAATTCTACTAAAAAAGCTTCCTAATATAAAGTTGCTATCAAAATGACCTAACAATTGAAAATTAAATGTCAGAGGAATTAAAGTTATTCATTATTGATGATTAATTGATGATTATTAATATGTAATTAAAATAAGTATGAGATTTAGAATTTGAAAAGTCAATACAAAGAGTAAAATTAAATTCTTGTAGCGTTCAGTGACAGTTTCAAGTTTGAAATAATTTGTAATGGAATCGTAATTCCTGTGGAGTTAATTAATTTATCTTTCGAGCATAAACACAAGTGACACAAAATTAACTTCCAAATTATAATTTGTAATAGTTAGAAATTGAAAGCACGAATTGCCACTAACGGAATAAGTGATTGACATGAGGATCTACAATTTCAAGTGAAATTTCACTTAATTATTTCGTATCAAAATTGTAGAACAAGACATAATGATCTAGGGCGGTAATACTAACCTATCCAGCGATTTTTCGTGAGCGCCGAATTTTTATGGCCGATATTAACAAAGGTAATTTTACTTGAAAATTGCAATTAATTAGTAACAATTTGATGAATTAATTAATGAATTCTGGTTGTAAGTCAATGACCTTGGGTTATGTTATTCTACTAAAATGGTTCTCTAACTTAAAATGAGTTGATATCAGTGAAAGAAATTCTAGCTGTGTTAGGAACTAATTAATTAAGGGGCTAATAGTAAAATCAAGAGCAGAAATACATGTTCGTAGCGCATAAATTCTAGCATAATCTTGCTTCAAAATTATTTAAAATCAAAAGTGGAGGCGGGATTTATTTCTGTAAATTGCAACTGACGTAAGTAAAAATTATACTACAATTTTAATTACCTCATAATTACAACTGTGATTTATGTAACAAATTAAAAAAAATTAATTTAAGAACTAATTTTGTAAATGCTTAATGACGCGTTCAACTTAAGACAATTTGCGAATTTTGCGATGAAGATTTAATTTAATTTAATTAACTACTGTTTGAGATTTAAATCAAAAATCACTTAATTTAATTAAGCTTCTGTGGAATCAAGGACAAGGTAAAACAAAATGTTTTCAAATAGTTAGAACTTAGAAATCTAATTAAGCTTCTTAAAGTAAGAAGATCATTAATTAATTGATAAGTAATTAAAATAACTAAGAGAAAAAATTTGAAACGCCTATAGGTATCTAGAGCAAAAAAACAAATTCAAGCGAATTTAATTATTTCAGTTTCTTCAAAATCGGGAATCGCCGATTCAGGACCCGTAATCCTACTTTGAGAATCAGGCGTCTGGATTCCAGAATTATTAGTTCGAGTCCAGAATCCAGATCCTGAGAATCTGACACCAAAAATGAAAGATTTCAAGAATAAACCCTAAAAACGTCCTAGAAGACGCAAGGTTTCTAGAAAACTGTATGTCGAGGGGATGATCTACCTGATAGCTTCCAATATGGACGTATTTGTTTCCATGGAAATTCACTGTCAGATAAATTGGGCTATGGGATGAAAACCCCATCGGAAGAATCCTAAGCAGTTTTTGAAGAAGATTTCTGGGAAACCTTCTAAGGACATCTTCAATAGACATTTTTGTATATTTCTAAAGAGATTTTCGAATATAATGAGATTATTTTCAAGAGGATTCTTATACGTAAAGGTATCAATTGTAGAATATTTCGAAGGATCTTTGAACTTGGTCAACATCTTGAGGATTTTTTTCAGGTTCTCTGTGGGAAAATGCAAAAAAATAAATGTAATCGCCTATATATTTAAGGGCGCGACTGATTTTGGTTGGTCAACATTTTACAATTTGTGCAGCAATTTCATTAGTGAAACGGAAAAATGTCCTATCTCAATAGTATAAAATAAAATCTCGGTTTTTCGAGTCTGTTTGTGATTATTATTAATATTTTAATTGGAAACGCCTTCAGCCAGTAAACGTAGGGTATTCCTAGAGCAATTGTCATAAAGATAATACTCATCTAATTGCGCTACGAATGCATTCAAATTTTTACACCTAATATCCTCAATAAGGCGGCAACATCACAAACGGCAAACCGTATTTATTACTTTATTTAGATGTCAACGTTCCTCGCCAGCAATTGCGCAGCAATAAAACCATTAGCGTACTTACACGTTTTTTTTCTCTTTCCTATCCTTTCGCATCGACGAGAACAAACGAAATTGATTAACTAAAGTCAGCAGGTAAGCCGTGCGATAGTTATTACCTGTAACAAAAGGGATATAATTATAGGGAGCATAATTGAGCCGGAAAAGGAAATCGTATATCAACCCTTTTGAATATCAAAACGCAGTTAGTCTGTAAATTTAAATTGCTCCGCGCTCTTTTACAACCAATCATATCAATTTACTCTCTGTCTTATTGGGATAATTAACTTTATTTGTTTCTGATGTTAATGTCAATTCGTTTAGTATACTCCTAATCGAAATCAAGACACTCACTTTTGGAGTACCCTGTATGTAGTAAAAAATCACGTCGAGTCACAATTGATGACAAACATCCGTAAATGTTAAATCAAAAGTGACACGTATAAGAAGCATTTGTCTTTGAGAGCTTTCAACTCTTCAAAAACATTTAAGAACCTTTAAGGGTCGAACTTTTCACGATGGACTCAGTCTTCAAAAGGAATTCAGAATATTCCATACCCCCCCCCCCCCCCCCCCCCGGTAGTACATTCCCACAAAAAATGTATAGCGTCAGCAATTACATCAGAATTTTAGAGAAAACACTATCGAAGTTATCGCCATGGTCCTGTGGAGTATGGAACTTTCGTCAAGAGAAGAAGATCCGATGGTCTTCTCTGAAAATATCACGAGAGGATTCGTCAGGGCTTAGAGTTTTACGTTTAACGTAGCACCGGGGGGTCTGGGGGTATGGAATACCCCCCAGGGGTAAATATTTGCAAACCGTTTTCAAAACGGAATTGTCATAGTAGATTTAATTAAAAAGTAATGTCTGTACTGGGGGTATTCCATACTTCCCAGACACCCCCCGGTGCTACGCTCACCCTTTCTTTTTAGGAAGTGCCATTAAATTTACTTTTCCTGCTAAATATTTAATACACGAGTCCTAAGGTTGAGCGTTTTAGGTGCAAACGTAGCACCGGGAGGTCTGGGGGGGCATGGAATACCCCCCAGGGGTAAATATTTGCTAACCGTTTTTAGAACGCCACTGTTATACAGCGGTTGTCGGGAAATGGTCTGTACTGAGAGGATTCATACCCTCCCCTCCCTCGCCGGTACTACGTTCTCCCCCAAAATGGTTAAAACGAGGGGTAAACCGCGATGGGAAATCAGTGTACACGTTTGAGGAAATCTATGGGAAATCATAGGAATTCCGGAGGAACTCCTAGGAAAGCTAAGAATTCCAAGGAATTCCATGTGCATTCAGGAGGAATTCCAAGGAAATCACAGGAACTCCGAGGAAATCAAGGGAACTCTAAAGAAATCAAAGGAACTCGTGCTGCATTTTATTATTTAATTTGGTCTTAACTAATTTTTTATTTGTTTATGGTATTTTTCTCATTTAATAATGAGTTTTTCTCATTGCAAATAGGTCTATTAAAATATAAAATAGTGTTTCGTCTAAGGTCGTGTTTTTATCCGTCCGTCCGTCCGCTCGTTTTGCGACGCTACTAGTTCTTTATCTTAAGAGCTATTGTTCTACTTTTTTCGCTATTTGGTTCGTTATGGTGTCGAGTCTTGTACCAAGGAAGGAATTTTTCTGTACCGCTTACAAAAAAAGTTATTGTAAAAAAAACAAAAAACCGTTTTTTACATGTTCCATAATTTTACACTTTTGCCGTTTATTAACGATCCTAGAGATCGTTTATAATTTTTCATTGCTATCTGTCGCCTGCCGGTTGGTCTCTCCGTCTGTTCCTTTGTCTGTCTGTCCATCTATCTGTCCGTGTGAACGATAACTTTGTTTAGAAATGTTCGATCGCTTTTACATCTCCGTGAGTTATGAACTGAATTGCATGAAATTCAATATGGGCATAGATTTAGCTATATAATACGCAATGCCAAAAGTTGAATCGAATCGATTCAAAATTCACAGTGCCCTTTTCGCATCTCGACCATAAACCGAATTGCAAACTTTTTTACTTATAAAAGTATTTGAATGAAATTTGATACATAGGCACTATAAAGGAAAATCAAACGGCCAATTTCAAAATTTGGTTTTGCGCATGCGCAGTGCCAACTTTTTTATTTATGGAAGAATTTAAACGAAATTTGATACATAGGCACTTGGATAAAGGAAAATCAAACGCCAGTTTCAAAATTTGGCTTTGCGCATGCGCAGTGCCAACTTTTTTATTTATGGAAGAATTTAAATGAAATGTGATACATAGGCACTTGGAATAAAGAAAAATCTAGCGCCAGTTTCAAAATTTTATTTTGCGCATGCGCAGTGCCAACTTTTTTATCTATGGAACTATTTAAGTGAAATTTGATACTTAGGCGCTTGGAACAAAGGAAAATCTAACATTAGTTTTAAAATTTAGGCTTGCGCATGCGCAGTTCCAACTTTCTTATTTAGAAAAGCATTGATATGAAATTCTTCTCATAAACTGAAATTGAAGTAGCACGCCAACAATGGATTGCCCATGTGCAACGCTATCTTTCACATTTGTGGCCGGATTTATACGATTTTAACAGAGTTGCATCTTACAAATGGGAAATGAATGCAAGTGGAAATGCGCTTTATGTAAATCGTTTACGATTACTTTTTAAGTTGACACTTGACACTTTTATATTTTTTTTATGTTTTTACCTCGGGTTTTACTTACCAGGAAATTGTTAAATCAACGGAATAACAATGAAATAATTAAAAAACTTTAAAAAATCAGAGGAACTCACAGGAACTCCAAAAGAAAATCGAGGAAACTCCAAGGAAATCAGAGGTATTTCGTGGAAGTTGGAGGAACTCGGAGGAAATCAGGGAAACTCCGAAGAAATCAAATGAACTCTGAAGAACTCGAAGGAACTCAGAGGAAATCTAATATTTATAGGAAATCAGTGTACAAAATTTGGGTTGCGGTTTACTCCTCGTATAAAACTATTGCACCAAACACAAATACACAACTTACGACAATACTTTTATTACAAATCAGATACTTCAGTCTTACACAAAACAGTAACATATGCAGACAAATCTTACACGCCACTTAACCTACACGAAACTAATATACTCCCACCCACATCCAAACTTACATACATCACAAATAACATACAGACATGGAACCAAAAGCCTTTACATGGACGATTTCCACAAGAGGTTAGCCAGGATTGTGTTGATTCTATAGCAACGCACACTTGGTTGTCTGAATGTGATATCTTCCCGTAGACTGAGGGTTTCATGTTAGCAATACAAGACCAGGTCATTAATACACGCAACTATAAAAAACACATACATAAAGACCGAATTAGTCCGCTAAAATTCGATTTAAATATTCCCGAAACCGACCCTGGCGCGACGAAAAAAGTCAAGATTGCGCTCTGTTTCGTTTCCGTGGAACACGTGTTTTTTTTTCTTCGCTGCTCTACATTGAAATGGGCCATAATTTACAATAAATGTGTCAAATATAACGCTATGCGAGGGAACTTAATGATCCCTATCGACATTAACAATTTTCGTCTAGGATTTGTTTAAAAAGGGAGAGAATGCAGCAGAGGTATTTGTGCTGTTGTTGAGGGCAGATGTAATTTTTACGTTACGAATGGTGAGTGCAGTTTCGACAATTACAAAGGTGATGTACTCGTTTTTTTATCTCTGCGTCTATTGCATCCATCTAATAATCATATGATCGTGTTCGATTATTTACCAATTGAATATTATTCTCGTACAGCGTGATTATTGCCATTTGGAACACACTCTAGATAAAAATTGCACTTTTAATTATATTGGTCACACTTTGAACTAAATGCATATATTCTACAAATCTGTTGTTTTCCAATTTACAGTTTTCCTTTGTCCCAAGCGCTGGCTACAGGAATTACTGACCGCTTTACGTGTTTTATTTGTATTTAGATACTGTATGTTCCCTCAGGGGCGATATTCAATACAAGTATGCAGAACTACATTTTAATTTATAATTGAATTTATTGCAGCGCATTTCGCTATTGTTTGCCTGAATATGTTACTGTGTATTTACAGGGTGCTTCACCTGGGGGCGAGTGACGTACGTTAGGTGGTTGATTGTTACATATTGCACTTGGCATTGTGAATTAATTACTTGATACTAATGTTTGCCACATGTTTCGTGGTGTTTGTTATAATGTGATACTATCGTTATGCTCCTACTATTTATTTGAACCGGGTGATTATGATTATTAATATTTGGTAGGGTGACTTGTTTCGAATATGTACTGTGCTATATTTGATACCGATGTTTAATATCTCGGTTTGACGTAACAGAGGCTGGCTAAAGTTCAGAACTGACATACGCAGAGATATATGTTTTATGTACTGTTTTTGTGTCTTTGAAAAGAGCCATCTTACCGATATTGCTAATCAATCCGATTAGTCGATCTCTGACATGTAGTGACCGAATATTGGTTTTGTGTTAGTCTTTGTTATGCCAGTGCAAATATGTCAACTGTCAACGCCTACATAAATTGTGTATATTTTGTTTATGTATGCGTGCGAGTTTGCCGATGGTTGCTCTGTTATTTATGTTATGTCATGATTTGTCTTTTGATCGGTTATTGTCAGTACTCATGGTAGAGAGCCTGGAGTTCGGTAATTTATAACCCGGCATTTTAAGGCTAGTGGGTTGGACTGGCCCTAGAGATGTGTGAATGAAAGAGTTGGGGTCCCGCTTAGTCGTACATGAGGGCGCAGGCAAGTCCCGGCCTCACTTCCGCAGGGATCTGCTAAAAGCGTACGACGTGTTCCCGTTGTGCCCTTTGTTTTTTTGTATCTGTTTTGTATCCTTCCTGTGTGAAATGCTCTTCTGAGAGGCCAACTCCTAGCGATTTCATACAATGTTGACATGTCATGGCCAGAGCAACTAAAGACTACTCGGTGTGGGATTTGGACTGATCACCCAATATCCAAACTTATATGAATTTGTTGTAATGTTTTAATGATTGTTTTTTTGTTATGTGTGTGAAATATTGATTCTTTAGGAATTCCAGCGGAGCCTGTGGTTCAACATTATCTTAATTTACTTGATAACCATCATAATATGCATTCATGCCATTACAGATAACTACTAATTTTGCTATAAAGATCAATATTAATTTGTTGGCTGGTTTTTTCTTGGTCAGTTCTTTTTTTCCCAGCCTATTGTTATATTTGTTTCTACTCGGTGAACTACCATTTTCTAAATTTAATCTTGCAATGCGAATTATTATTGGATTAAATCTCCGTTTTTAACTTTAAGCATGTATTTGTTTTATTTGTATTCCTTACTTGATCATCACTCCGACAAGCAACACATATCTTGTAGCGACTCTTAAAACACAACGTGGTAAGATGGTCCTATTATTCGGTTATTCAAGTTAGGTAGCTTTGTCTAGACGGTACATCACAAGGTGTATAATATGAATAATACAGGACCTAGAATAGAGCCTTGTGGGGCCCCACAGCAAATCGGTAGTGCATCAGATTTAGTATTATTTAGTAGTACCAGTTGCTTACGATTTTTAAGATAGCTTCCCATCAATGTAGTTGCTTAGGCCAACATAATGTAATAAACTTATTAAAATTTCATGCCTAATTATTATGTAGAAGGCCTCGCCTAATGGTATTGATCATTCCCAAATTATTGCCAATAAAAAAAATGCGTAAAACTAAGAGAGTGAATGCCCTTGTGCGAACACGGCTATCAAAAGTTAAATAACTAATCTCGTCTGCACAGTACAGCTAATATTTGCTGATCTGTAGACAGTAGGTACCTATATAATTCTAAGGCAATGATAAAAAACCACGAAATCATGAAGGCAATTACAGCAGTAATCATCTCGATGCTAATTGCGAATGTTTGGGCGAGTACCGTCACTTATTTGGACAGTACCACGGCCACGCCTGAAACTAAAGAAAATGATGATGATGATCCCTGGTATATGTGGATTCTAATCTACCCCGGTAAGTGCACTCAAAATCAAAACGTAAACTAACGCCAGAACGACAGGTACGAAGTGGTGCGGCGCAGGAAACATCTCGGACACTGAAAACGATCTCGGTAGCGCACACGAGACGGACGGATGCTGCAGAGCCCACGATTACTGCGATGACACCATTACGGCCAACGCAACCGCTCACAATTTAACAAACAACGCCCCTTTCACATTGTCGAACTGCAAATGCGATGATCAGTTCTACGCGTGTCTCAAGAAGGCCGACACATCGAATTCTAGAAGAGTCGGGCGTATCTTCTTCAACTACTTAGGAACGAAGTGCTTTAGGGAGGATTACCCTGTTGTGAAATGCACCAAAAGCATATATTTTCCGTACGTACAAACGGACGTAAAGGTAACTTAATTAGACGAATTTATTATTTGCAGACGATACAAATGCCTCGAATACGAATATGACACCACCAAAGATAAAAAGTACCAATGGTTTAATGTTCCACAGTTCTGATGGAATGCAGACTGATTTTGTAATTTATTTACTTATTGTTCAATACAAATAAATGTGATTTATTTTGACATTTTGAATAGTTTCTTCTGTGGTTTTCAGGATGTGTGAAAATTGTTTCAGTCAATTGTGATGAGGTATTTTAAAAAAAAATTGATGTTGATAGCAGAGATACCACTCGCACACTTGCGCATGCGCGATTCTGCCTCATTTATATCCGATCACGATAAGGAGTCGAGCAGGAGACTATGGTCGGTAGGAATTAATCCCTTTCGTTGAGACCATTCATTAGAGTACCATAAAGGATAAAACCCGTTCCCCCCCCCCCCCGCCCAATCCTTCTTTTGATTTGATAAGGAGCGAGAAAGTAGGGCGGTAGTTGGTACAAAGCAGTTCCTTTTGTTGAGACCTTTAATTGGAATACCATGAAAGATAAAATTAATTTCTAACACCCCCTCCTTGCCCCCGACCACCTACTGATCTCGGAGAAGAGTTGTGCAGGAAAGTTATAGTTTGTACAAACCAATTCACTTTGGTGAGACCTTTCATTAGAATACCATGAAGGGTAGAACGTGTGTTCACCCCCCCCCCCACCATTTTCAAAAATTTTACTTGGCACCATTAAAGGCATGCATATGCAAATTCTTTTGAAACCAATTGGTGTCAAAGTTATGCACGTTGTACACTCAAAGACAGCATCTCAAGAAATAATTCATGGGCAAGGGGGGGAGTTCAACCGCAGCAGTGGTCTGGACGGACGGACGGACAAAACGCAAATAATAACACAATTTTTTTTATTTCTAAAAAATGCTCTAAATATACAGGAAAATCACCTGCCTATTAAGGTCCTTGCGTAACACGTCCTGCTCGCATCCACTGGCGAAACCTCAGTACCTACCTTCAGGGGATGGGGGTCCTCGGAGCGAGATCTTGAGAGGAATGTAACGCGCTTCTTATAAAGTCCCACGTTGGATGTCAAAATGTAATGGCGGTCCTGGATCAGACGAAATGTGTTGCAATTTTGTGTTTATATACATTTAAAAATGATTAAGTAATATGAAATAAAAACAATGATGTAAGAATTGTCAATAAAAAAAAGTTGTATTCGTTGCAATTAAAAATTTATTCACAAATCGCGAACCAAATTATATTTCGCACTGACAAAAATCAGTATATGGTCCTATCGAAGCCGGATTTGTGATTTGGAGAATAAGAAAAAGGCGTCGATCAACGTGACAAGGAATTGGAGTCCCAATTTAAACAAAGGAAGTTATCGTTGCGGAAGCAGCATTTATTAATTGGAGGTTCAGTCTTACAAACGGTTATCGTTGAAGAAGCAGCAAATATTTATTATCTGGAGCTCAGTATTGTGAACAGTTATCGTTGCGGAAGCAGCAATTATTAGCTGAGATTTGCAGAAAAGTCCTGATACAAAGAACGCGTAATCAGATTCATTCATTAGTCCAATATTCGATTACTAATTGTTAGGAAATTGAGATCGGGTGAGTCTGTTCCAAGTATTTTCTTTAAGAGTTATCATTTAGTTCAAGTATTGAATATTGAACGAACCTTAAACGTTCTGACTTGTGGTAGCAAGAGAAATTTCATTTTTCTGTCCAAGAAACATAGATCTTAATTGTGAAATTTATCAGATTTTGACTGACTTTGACAGTTAAATAGAAATTGATTATTAACAAAAGGTTGATACGTTTCAAAGTTTTGCCTTGTCAGTTTTTAAGTCATGGATGAGGTTTTAGCGCGTAGCATTAAATTGCGTGGTGTGATCAAGGGGAGAATAACTAAGTTTTTCAATTATGTGTCAGGTATTGATTCAACTAATGTTAGCGATATAACGGTAACGCAGTTGCAGTACAAAAGGCAAAAAGTTGAGGATTATTTTAAAGAATTCAACACTATTCAATCTAATATTGAAGAATTGGTAGAAGAAACGGATTTAGATGCAGCACTTGACTACCGGAATGAAGTTGAAGATTTGTATTTCAATACTATATAGTTCAATCAAAAGCTTTGGAAAGTCAATCATTAAAATCTACTTCATTAGAAGGTAGTAATTCAATTGCTGCAAGTAAGAATCCCAGAATTATAACCGAAGAATCAATATCAGCTATTATTAATAAGTCGGATTCTGCAGCTGTTGGCCATTGTACCACCAGTATTTTAAATCCTGTATCGGAAGTTGTAGATATTCACCCTGTTGTAAATAAAAGCACAAAGTTTAAATTGCCAACTATTGAACTTCCAAAGTTTTCAGGAAATTTTGAAGAATGGTTGGAGTTTAAAACTAAATACGAATCCATGATTCATAATAATAAATCTATTTGTAATACTGACAAATTTCATTATCTACGTTCAAGCCTTATTGGTTCGGCTGCAGATATAATATCCTCTCTTGATTTTAATGAGACCAATTATCAGACAGCATGGGAATCTTTAGTAAAACGGTTTAGCAAATCAGGATTATTGGTCCATAATCATATTAAAGCAATTATGGAATTACCGCAATTGAAAAGTGACTCTTCAGTTCAGTTACGTAGTTTCGCTGATAAAACAAGCAAACATTTACACTGTTTGTCTATTTTAGGTGAACCCATAGAGAGTTGGAATACTATTCTTTTATACATAGGTATTTACAAATAAATTGGATATGTCATTAGCTAAAGATTGGGAAACTGAAAAGCTTCGATTAAAAGCAAATTCAAAAAATGGATCTGTTGTGGATTTTCTATGCTTTTTAGAACAAAAGGCGGAATTTTTAGAAACGTTATTTGGACGTTCTGAACCAAAGAAGCAGTTAAACATTGTTAATAAGAAAGCATTTGTAGTAAATAAGTCAAGTTATGAATGCTATTATTGCAAAAAGGAGCATTCTATTTTTAAATGTTCGGAATTTCTCGTTTTATCTGTACAAAATAGAATTGACAAAGTCCAAGCATTAGGGCTTTTTTTTTTTTTTTAATGGCCCTTAAACTTAAGTTCATTAGCCAGCAGCTCATGTGTTTGTTTGGACCTAGTCTAAACCTGTACAAAATGATTTGAGGGACCACAAAGGAGTGGAAAAAGGTGTACTCTTCACACCCAGGGGTCTCTCGGGGTGGCTAACGGACAGAACAGGTAGACCTCGGACTTGTTCAAAATGTAAAGATACTCAAAAGTCGCCAATAGGAGAAAATGAAGACGAAATCTAACCTATCTAAAATGTGAGCTGACTTGATTTGATAAAATTCATAAGGGCCGTGCAAATAGTCACACTTTGTACTGCTAAGTACAAAATGTGCACTATATTGTAAGGTGGGAAAATGCCCTCTTTACCAAGGTCGCTATACAGCTTTTGTCTTTGGTTTGTGTATTTGTTACAGGCAAAGAAAATGTGATTTAAGTCACTTATTACTTGATAATCGTCGCATAAGTTCGAGTCCAAGACTCCAATCCTATGTAAATGATATGGATAGCAAGCATGGCCGAATTTCAGTCGGCCAATTGTTACTATTTCGCTTCTTGAGAAAATGGAGTTGTCGTGCCAAAATTTCCTAGGAATAGAAGGATGGATTAGGGTGTATTGTGTGCGGTGGTTGTTGCTGAAATGGCTCCATCGGATTTTCCATTTTCGGAGCAGATTTTGTCGACATATCGCTGCGCCATCTAACATTCCTATGTAGTTCACTATTTCTTGTCCGTTATAGCAAGCCTCCTTAGCTAACACATCTACTTTTTCGTTGGGTAACAGTCCAGTGTGAGCTTTTATCCATGTCAGCTTAATTTTAGCGCCTGATCTTTCCAACCGTTTTATTTTAGATTTTAGCTGTTTGCAGTAGTAATTATCCTTGATGTTAAGAACGTCCATCGGTCTTGAGAGGCATGAAAGAACAGATAGAGAATCAGAAAGAATGTTAATGGTACGTAATCCTTGTTGTTCAGCGAGTTCGCATGCCTTGAAAATTCCGATAGCCTCTGCAGAGAATATGGACGTGAAATCCAATAGTTTGTAGGTCTTCTGGAGATTCAAAGACGGGACATAGACTGCGCATCCTACATCCTGGTCTTGCCTGGACGCATCTGTATATATGTGGGTATATTCTCTATTTTTAAAAAGAACGCAGTTAAGAATTGTTCTATTGATAGCAATGTTTTCCACATATGGGGGAACCTCGATATTTTTTATGGATAAGTAATCAAAGAGGTCTATGATTTTAGGCTGGGTAGGTTCACACAGGAATTTACTTATGTCTATCATATTTCTAAATGCCTCACATAATAACGGGGAGAGTCTCTTGGCCCAGAATTTTAAGGTTAGATCTAAGTCATTTAACTTAGCAATTTTTTGAATGAGTCTAGGGTCCCTAGTATATAGCTTTAGAATGAATTTTTCCGTTAATAATTGTCTGCGTAGTTCTAGCGGAGGTTCTAACGCTTCGATTCGTAATGGTTCCGTCGGTGTGGAACTCATGGCTCCCAAACAGAGTCTTAAGGCGGAGTTTTGCACAATTTCCAGCTTTTTTAACAAATACGGCCTTGCGGACCCGTAGAGGACACAGCCATAATCAATCATTGAGCGAATGTATGCTTTGTAAAACATGAGACATGATTTAATATCGGCTCCTCACCAGGTTGTTCTAATGAACTTTAGAAAATTTAGACCTTTGTCGCATTTGGTAACGATATCCTCAATATGATATTTCCAGGTAAGTTTTCTGTCGAGTTTAAAACCTAAATACGAAGCCATATTAGAGACTTGGTACGAGACATTATCTACCGCTATTTGATCGATGTTTCGAATGATATGTCTGGTGAATATGGTGACATTCGATTTTTCCGGCGTTAACGCGAACCCTACAGCCTCCATTTTTTTAGTTATTACAGACATGCTTGTAGTGAGAGAGTATATGCATTCCTCAATTTTCCTATTCGAATTGTAAACTACAAAGTCATCTGCGTATTGAATTAGTTGACCGTCTATGTTATCGTCGTGAATATCTTTGGTGTACACATTGAAGAGGACTGGAGAAATGACAGAACCTTGAGGTAAACCTGTTGAAACAGTACGTGGACCGATGAGTCCATTTTGTCCAGTTCTAACAAATACTACTCTGTCAATTAAAAGGTTACACAGGAGGTTACCAACTCGATGTGGAATATTTATGCTAAGAAGCTTGTTTTTTAGGATATTCACATCAACCGAATCATAGGCCCCCCTAATGTCAAGGAAAGCGGCACCTAAATAGTAGTTATTAGAAAGGTTTAACTGTATATCGCATACTAATTGTGCGACAGCATCGGTCGTGCCGCAGCCTCTTTTAAAACCATATTGTTGAGCTGGGAGGATAGTGTTCTTAGTCAAGTAGAATTCTATTCTATATTTTAAGATGCGTTCAAAAGTTTTGGCTATGCAAGATAGTAGTGAAATTGAGCGATACGATTCTGCCAATTTGGGGTCTTTTTGTGGCTTTAGAATAGGGACAACTAGTATCTTCTTCCACTCAGAAATCACATCATTCCTTAACCACACATCATTGTATATGTCCAGTAGAAACAGCCTTCCCCTTTTCGACAAATTGTAGATCATCTCGTATGTTATTTGGTCAAGTCCGGGCGACGAGTTAACAGATTTTTTTAAAGCATAATTAAGTTCATTTAGGGTTAGAGGGGTATCGAACAATTCATCCTCGGTAGGTTCAACGTTATAGTCAGTATCTTCCACGGAGGGGTTTACTATGCAAGGGGCAATTCTTTGTAGGAATAATTCTGTCCAATCGTTGTTACTCGAATCGTTCTGAGAGTGAACCTTCATTCTTTGCATTCTTTTAGCTTGTTGCCACAAACTTTTGGCTGGAGTATTTTTACTTAATTGACCACAAAATTTTATCCAATACGTTTTGCCTTTGCGCTTCAAAAAACGTTTAGTTTCGGCTATGGCTTTATTTACCAACACGTAATTTTCCAGAGCGCTATAATTTTTATATGCAGAGATTGCAGACTTCCGTTGGCGAATCGATTCGTCACATTGATTATCCCACCACGGCGGAGGACTGCGTTTGTTTTTATTAAAAGGTTTGTTAACTGGAATTGAAGTTAAGGCAGCTTCTTCAATACCCTGGATGAAGAATTTATATTTCTGATCGATGTTTTCTAACTGAGGGACGGAATTAAAATAGACGTGGGAAGTGTAATCATAATCCGACCAGTTCGCTTTCTTAGTATTTCATTTAGTTTTTGGGTAAATAGTGTTTTCCTTGTCCTTTGTATCCGAAGCAGTTTTAAGTGTCATTATGATAGGGAAATGATCTGAACCCAAGGTATCCGATATGACCCCCTGTGAGAACTGTTTTATGCCGAATCATAAAACAGAGGTGTGTCGCAAATTCTTTGCAAAGGTAGGCATAATTTGTTATTGCATCTAACAGAAGAAGGCGATTTTGTACTAGTAATCGTTTTGTAGTTGCAATTTATCTTGTAGCGACGGCAAATGTATTGATTGTTAGATAATTATAACATTAAACATTTATGCACGTGCTTTGTTGGATAGCGGTTCACAGGCAAATTATTACTGAAGAATATCAAAATGCTGTTGAATTTGACCAAAAACAAAACTAAAGAATTATTGTTACTAGTGGTATTGGAAATTTTTTCAGCCTTATTTCATTAAATGCCAGTTGTGTTGTAAATTTTAGATCAAACACAACAGCATTTTAATGCAGAAATAAAATGTTATGTAATGAAAGGAAATTACAGGTTCATTACCATCTTGTTCTTTTAGTGCAAAAGAATTGAATATTCCTCCACATTTTGATTTGGCTGATCCTCAGTTTTATGTTAAAAATAAAGTTGATTTATTATTAGGTGCTGAAGTCTTTTGGAGAATGTTAAAACCAGATTCGGTTTCACTGAATTCTGATGGTTTAATGTTGCAAGACACTCAATTAGGTTGGGTTATTTCAGGACCATTATCTGCACCATTGTCTTGTAAATTGCAATGTAATTTATCAACATTTGAATCTGTTCAAAATCAACTTGAAAAATTTTGGCAAATAGAGGAGGTGTTGAATCCAGAATATAAAGGTGATGATAAATGTGAAGTGTTGTTTCGTGAAACAACCACTAGAGATACCGATGGTAAATTCATAGTTCGGTATCCATTTTCAAAACCTATTGAAAATTTGTCTAATACTCGATCGTTAGCAATAAAACGCTTTCAATCATTAGAAAAAAGGTTTTCAATTAATGAACAATTCAGGTCTATGTATTCGGAATTCATACGTGAATATATAGACTTAGGTCATATGTCTTTAGTAAATACGCCAGTTGAGAATGCATTTTATCTACCTCATCACGGTGTGTTAAAAGAAAATAATGAGACAACAAAACTTCGCGTTGTTTTTGATGGTTCGGCGCGTGGGGTGGTAGGTTGTTCGCTTAATGAAATTCAACATACAGGTCCTAAAATTCAAGAGGACATAATCTCATTAATTCTTCGTTTTCGACAACATAAAATCGTTGTTTGTTGGAGCGGATATTGAACAAATGTATCGGATGTTGTGGGTAGCAGAAGATCAAAGACATTTACAGATGATTCTGTGGCGGTTTTCACCTGATGCAGAATTACAAACTTATCAGTTAAATACAGTCACTTACGGAACCACTTCCGCTCCGTATTTAGCAATCAGATGTCTAAAAGAGCTCGGAATTATACACTCGAGTAGTCATCCAAAGGCTTCAAATGTTATTCTTAGAGATTTTTATGTTAATGACC
Source organism: Photinus pyralis (assembly GCF_008802855.1). NCBI lineage: Eukaryota > Metazoa > Arthropoda > Insecta > Coleoptera > Lampyridae > Photinus > Photinus pyralis. The sequence continues at coordinate 3,919,381 of NW_022170878.1, read as the reverse complement.
TACTAACAGGTGGCGAAAGTGTCTCCGAAGTGTTAGATGATTTGTTCTTTAATGGATCTAGACGTTGTATCGTTTGTTATTTTTGTATGTCAATGTGTCACTCATTTACTATAATGTATAATTTTAAATGGAATAAAGCCTAGCTTTATAAAAGGTTAAAATTAGTATTATAACAATTTATTCCATTTAAAAAAAATGGATAGATTCTTACGTCCCGAACGCTTTGACGGAGATCCGACGTTAAGTTCCACCACCTTGGAATGGGAACATTGGAAGAAAACTTTTGAGAATTTTCTAAAAGCTCGACAATCCTCATCTGCCTCTACTACAATGGGCCCTGATGCAACAAGTAATATTCAATTGCTTTCTGAAGCCGTCAAGCTACAGCTGCTGGTAAACTACATCTCGCCACGAGTATTTGCGTACGTATGTGACTGTGAAACTTACACTGATGCGCTTATTATTCTCGATGCTCTATACATCAAACCTCGAAATGTAATTTACGCCAGGCATGTGCTTGCCACGAGGCGTCAACAGTTTGGAGAATCTATTGACACTTACCTCCAGGCACTTAAACAATTGTCTAAGGAATGCCAATTCACTGCAGTGGATGCTGGGACAAATAAAAACGAGAATATACGAGGAGCATTTATCACAGGAATTATTTCATCAGAGATCCGTCAGAGACTTTTGGAGAATCTGACATTATCCTTAGATCAAGCTTACACTCTAGCTCTGTCAATGGAAACAGCTGAAAGAAATTCTGCAATATTTAAAACTCAATCTTCTATCGTCAATGCAATTTCACCTAATCCGTCTTCTACTGTGGAAACAGTAGCTGTAATACCAAAATCTACGGAAACCAAAACTTATTCAAAACGTAAATGCTTTTTTTGTGGTGGCCCTGTCCACGCTCGGAAAAACTGTCCAGCAGTGGATGTTGAGTGCCATACCTGTGGAAAGAAAGGCCATTTTTCAACTGTTTGTCGCAGTAAAAACAGTGCTGCCTGTTTTCAAGAAAAATATGAAAACTACACTGCTTATATCACCGCTGCTGCACCTTCTTCGCTTCAAAAAGCTATGGTTACAGCATTCGTAAAAGGAGTTCGCGCTGACGCTCTTATCGATACAGGAAGCAGCATCAGTTTCATTAATGAAGGATTCGCGAATCTGCTTAATCTAAGAAAACAACATTGTAAACAAACTGTATCAATGGCTTCCTCATCTCTCAAGTCACAAGTGAAACATCTCACACGGCAAACTATTCGCATTGGAGAATGCTCATACAGAAATCTAGAACTTCTCATTGTAAAAGACCTATGTGCAGACATGATCATTGGTCATGATGTATTGCAAATGCACTCGAGTTTGGAACTTGCATTTGGAGGACCAAAACAAACACTCAACATTTGCTCTGTAGCCG
>NW_022170878.1:3916451-3917858 GCF_008802855.1 Photinus pyralis | reverse complement strand
CCCCAAAAAATGTACAGCGTTAGCACTTACATCAGAATTTTAGAGAAAACACTATCGAGGTTATCACCATAATCCTGTGTAGCACGGAACATTCTTCAAGAGAAGAAGATCCGATGGTTTTCTTTGAAAATATCACGAGAATATTCGTCAGGGCTTAGAGTTTTACGTGAAAACTTAGCACCGGGGGGTCTGGGGGTGTAAGTTGAGCGTGATTATTAGAGAAGTAGTACAGGTAATTTTTCGTTTACCGAGGGTATTCCATACCCCCAGACCCCCCGGTAGTACGCCCCCCCCCCCCAAAATGTACATTAGCACTTACATCACAATTTCAGAGAAAACGCTATCGAAGTTATCACCATGCTCCTGTGGAGCATGGAACATACATCAAGAGAAGAAGATTCGATGGTCTTCTTTGAAAATATCACGAGAATATTCGTCAGGGCTTAGAGTTTTACGTAAAAACGTAGCACCGGGGGGTCTGGGGGGGATGGAATACCCCCCAGTATACGAAGTTCTCATTCGTAGAGATATTAGAATTATTTCATGGGGGTAGTACTGATTACAGAGAAAAAGTAAAGTAATTTTCGTTTACTGGGGGGTATTTCATACCCCCCAGACCACCCGGTAGTACGTCTCCCCAAAAAATGTACAGCGTTAGCACTTACATCAGAATTTTAGAGAAAACACTATCGAGGTTATCACCATAATCCTGTGTAGCACGGAACATTCTTCAAGAGAAGAAGATCCGATGGTTTTCTTTGAAAATATCACGAGAATATTCGTCAGGGCTTAGAGTTTTACGTAAAAACGTAGCTCTGGGGGGTATGGAATACCCCCCAGTATACGAAGTTCTCATTCGTAGAGATATTAGAATTATTTCATGGGGGTAGTACTGATTACAGAGAAAAAGTAAAGTAATTTTCGTTTACTGGGGGGTATTTCATACCCCCCAGACCACCCGGTAGTACGTCTCCCCAAAAAATGTACAGCGTTAGCACTTACATCAGAATTTTAGAGAAAAAACTATCGAGGTTATCACCATAATCCTGTGTAGCACGGAACATTCTTCAAGAGAAGAAGATCCGATGGTTTTCTTTGAAAATATCACGAGAATATTCGTCAGGGCTTAGAGTTTTACGTGAAAACTTAGCACCGGGGGGTCTGGGGGGTATGGAGTACCCCCCAGTATGCGAGGTTCTGATTCGTAGAGATATTCGAATTATTTCATGGCGGTTGGTGATTATAGAGAAAGAGTACAGTAATTTTCGTTTACTGAGGGGTATTCCATACCCCCCAGACCCCCCGGTAGTACGCCCCCCCCCCAAAATGTACATTAGCACTTACATCACAATTTCAGAGAAAACGCTATCGAAGTTATCACCATGATCCTGTGGAGCATGGAACATA
>NW_022170878.1:3837843-3916351 GCF_008802855.1 Photinus pyralis | reverse complement strand
GGCCGTTAACCTTTTTATCGGTTGCTGTTTCATTTATAATGTTATGAGCACATCGTATAAACAAATTAGATGCACGACTTTGATTAATAAACTAGTTTTTCAACGTAATCAGCCACACCAAAAAATACGCAACGCAATGTTTTGCACCTTGGACCCCAACCCTTTCGTGGTAACAATTTATTTGAATACGAGCACCGAAACGAAAATGCCCTCATCGCACTGTTCGCGGCGAAGTACCCACCTCTAATTATTTGTTTTGCTCCCACTGAATATCTAAAGAACGCAGGACAATAAATTCTTCGAAAAATGGTTGCACAATTTTTCGGCTGCGAGACCGGCTTTCGGTTCGCACTTTTAATTAATAATGAAATTCTACGCGGTCTCCAAAATGGCGTACACAATTCACAATATTCACCTGGACGGCTTGGCGAAGAATTTCGTTTCATGCGGTCTAAATATCTTTAGGTGTGTATAAGAAATAAAGTTTTTATGGCCCTTTAAAGGTTTTCCACAGCTTTAGTCACATATATAATCTGCAATGGCTTCCAATAGCACCAAAAGCACTTCAGAAACGTTTAGATTAATTAAGACCTTCTCCTCACTATAAGAACCCAACTTTTAGGAGCTTTTATAACCCTTTAAGAGCTTTAAAGGGTTTTAAAGAACGTTCAAAAAATTTAAGAACCTTTATGCGCCGAACCTTTGGAGGTTTTTATTAATTTTTGAAGATTTTTGAGAGTCCAGCAATAGATCCTTAGTGCGTTTAGGAATGTTCAACAGACGCGCTTTGAAGAGCCATAGAGCGCCTTTACAAAATAGGTTTTTAAAATCGTTTATCGGGATCTTTAAGAACCTTTACAAGTTGCAGGCAATTTCTAAGCCGAAAAAATCGTTAAGGTGCTTGCTTCTCTTTAAAAGACCCTTTAAAGGCCTTAAGGATCTGAAGAATGTGAAGAAACGGAACTGACAGGAAGAATCATGTGAATAAAGAAAATGCTAAAGCTTCGAAAAAACGGAAGAATTTTATGAATCGAAACAACTTGAATAATTTGAAGAAACTGAAGAATTCAAAGAATCGCAGATAATGTGAAAATAAGAAAAGAATCCGAAGCAACTTCCGTTACTAAAAAGTTAAGAATCTTAAGACTCGGTAGCACCCAAAAAACAATAAGAATTTCAAGGATTTCAAAAAGAAGAATCAAAAAAGTCTTCAGGGTCCTCAGAAGATAGAAAAATCAGAATTTATCCCTAAAAACCTTCAGAGACGTAGGCTGAAGAGCATTTAAGAGTCCTTAAAAATCCATAAAGAGCTTTTAAGTCTTTTTGTTAATCTTTGGGGCTTTTTAAAAAGAAACTTAAGGATTTGCAAGATCTCACCAGTCCGCAAGATCAAAAATATGCAAAGCATCGGAAGAAGCCAAAGGAAACGATTGGAAGGATTCGATAAAACGAGAGGATTGGAGAAATTATGCCAAGTCTAAAGAATCTTATGTTACTGGAGAATTTTCCAGAGAAATCAAAAAATCAAAGAATTTGAAAAATATTAAGAATCTGAAAACCCTTACGAAAAATTAAAAAAAAATCAGAAAAACTCACGGAGGAACCTGAAGAATTTAAAGAGCTGGAAAAATTGAAAGGTGCTGGAAGAAAGAAAATTGAAGGATGCTCGAAGAAATTAAAATTCTCTAAAAAATTCGAAGAAACCAAATGAATAGGAAGAATCGTATGATTTCATTTTAAAAACCGAAGGACTTCGAAAAACTGCAGAATAGGAGGGATCGAAAAAACGAACAATTTAAAGGATTTGAGGAATCGGTAGAATTTTAAGAAAACAATGTGAAGGATCTGATGGAGCTAAATTAAATAATCAAAAAATGCGAAACTCGATGAAAGGAAGGAATGTACCTTGAAGAACAATCTTTAAGAATCTTCAAGGGCCTTAAAAAACATTTAACAACTTTTAAGGGCTGAATCTCTAAATATTGCCATGTGCTCCACATTGGGCGTCAAATAAAAATGCTATGTGCCCCACGTTGGGCGCAAAACAAAAACTGGTACCTTCACTAAGCCCGGTATCCGCTATAATCAAAAGGTTCAATGTTGAGTTAAAATTAGTTCAGATGCGCAATTCAGCAGCCTTGACCGTCTCTACAATTTTCCAAGGGACTAACTATGTAAATTCCGGTACCAACAGAAAAAAATTATCAAAACTCTGATCTGGCTCGTACTTTGGGTTCGATTAGACACACAGCTACTTGATTGACAAAGACAAACACTTCTTCAGTAGTTTCTCGTATTTAAAGGATATCCTCTCTTCCACTTTAAAAATTTCTTTCTTTAAGATTTCGTATACAAACGGCCAATCAAAACCAAATTTGATTAATGCTAGCTTTTATATAACGTCAAACGTTCTACCCAAGAAAACCGCGTCTTCGTTGCAAGCATCTGTGTTTTATTATCGCATGCGCTAATCTTGAAACTAATTAGTTTTCACTTTACGCAACTCGATAACAAAAGTTCTTATCGCATTGACCAGATAGAATGTTAATAAAACGCGAAAATACGACGAAAGATGCGGCAAAAATTTCTTAAAACTATTAATTTGACGCGTCTCTCAATAATTCCAAGGGCTAAACTATGTAAATTCGGTACCGACAGAAAAATTATGAAAAACTTTGATTTGGGTCGTACTTTGGGTTTGCGGATAAACACGTAGCTACTTGATTGACAAAGACAAACATTTATTCAGTAATTCCTCTCATTATTTTAAAATGTCTTTCTTTAAATTTCGTAAACAACGGCCATTCAAAACCAAATTTGATTAAATGCTACCTTTTAAATAATAACGTCAAATGTCCCACCAAGAAAAACGCGCGTCTTTGTTGGGAAGCACCGTGTTTTCTTATTGGGCGTTTACACATGCGCGTAATCTTGAAACTAATTAGCTTTTCATATTCGCAACGCGATAAACAAAAGTTCTTTATCGCATTGACCAGATAAACTGTTTAATAAACGCGCCCAAATACGACGAGATGGCAAACACTTCTTTAAGCATTATCCTAAATTTGACCGTCTCTCGCAATATTCCAAGGGACTAACTATGTAAATTGCGGTACCAACAGAAAAAAATTATGAAAACTCTGATCTGGGTCGTACTTTGGGTTCGATTAAACACACAGCTACTTGATTGACAAAGACAAAAGTTTATTCAGTAATTCCTCGTATTTAAAGGATATCCTCTCTTCCACCTTAAAAATTTCTTTCTTTAAGATTTCGTAAACAAACGGTCAATCAAAACCAAATTTGATTAATGCTAGCTTTTAAATAATAACGTCAAACGTCCCCACCAAGAAAACCGCGTCTTCGTTGCAAGCATCTGTGTTTTCTTATCGCATGCGCTAATCTTGAAACTAATTAGCTTTTATCTTACGCAACGCGATAACAAAAGTTCTTATCGCATTGACCAGATAAACCTTTCAATAAAACGCGATAATACGACGACGACGACTTAACATTATCTAAATTAATCAATCACAAAATCATTAAATACATAAATTTCAAAATAAAAATTAACACTGAAATTCAAATTCAATACAAAACGAATGCACTCCGTGCTTAATCTAAATAACCCACCGGATTTAACAAGAATGATGTTATTAACATCCAAGGTAGTCCATCATTGTTACGGGAGTTGAACCCGAAAAAACGTCTGCGTGACGTAGTTTATGAGTCCCTAAAAGTTTTCAAAGGTCCCATGAGGGTTTTAGAACCGTTAGTAGACATTTAATCTCTAAGACTGTTTGAAAGGCGAATCGTGGAGAGCTCGAGAACGTTGTGGGATTCTTTACGAGCTTCTAAGAAGAGCTCCAGGAGCCTTAAACGAAGACCGTTTGTGGAGAGTCCCGAAAAGAACAGCCTACGATAATTTTCCCTGCCTCTGCGTAATGTGGTTATGATGTTGCTGAATGCTGGTCAACTTTTTGCCCTATCCTGTAGACAAACGACCTAACCATAGTTATTTTCGATTTATCTGTCACTTTGACAGTCCAAATTGTTGTCAGTTCCTTTTTTTAATAATTATGGCGCGAGAACTCCCGGTTTGCAACGTGGCAATTTTGCACGACAAATTTCGTAATACGCCCGAGGATCGTTACATGGTGGACATCGCTTTGGCGCTCGACGAGAAACAGACAACTCTTTCGATCTACACCACGGATTCGGGCAACGGGGATATTTTAGATTCCACTTCGGTAGTAAGATCCTTTTGATTATCGGACCTACATTGTGCATTTGTAGCCTTTGGACAAATACATCCGCACGGTTGGAACGTGGATACCGTCCAACGTCTGTGGGGCATTCAAGCGTATGTTTGCGGTCTTCAGATCGATTTGGCTAACCTCGAAGTTACTCATTGATCCTCCCAGTCCCGAGCCGAGTGTTGTGATATTGGATTTGGAGCCCATTGCTATCCTTCTACTTAGCCTTTTATCTAATTACAAAACCCTCTACATCTACCACTTCCCTCACTTAAGGTGTAGTGATCACTATGACAAGAGCATGTGCGTCGTGCCCCCCTTACTGACACTCAAGAGCCTAAGGTACGCCGATGAGATCATAGTCCAAACCAAGTGCCTGCGGGAGGTTTTTCAAAGATCGTTCCCAGATATTACTGAACCTTTGGTGTTAACCCCATCCTACAGTACCGGACTGTGGAATGCGGACACCATCGACGTAAGACGAATAATCCCCGACCTACCGACGAACTACAAACTCTTCGTCGCGTTCGGCAAATTCATGGAACGTTCCAATTTCCTACTCATCCTCGAAGCAATCGACAAGCTGATGATATCCGCCGACAACAACCTGAAGGAAGAACTGCACGTGGTCATAGCGGGTTCCTATCGAAACCGCTCCCCCGACTACTACAACAAACTAACCGAGACGACCAAGGGCAAACCCTTCGCCTCCAAAATCTCGTTCCTGAAGCAACTGCCGACGGTCCACAAGAAGACGCTGATCCAGGCCGCCACCGCCGTGATTCACCTCGTCGATAACGACCTATACCCCGGGCCGATAGTCGCCGCGATGAGTATGGCGAAGGCGATCATCTCGATCGACTGCGGATTCGCGAGCACGGTCCTCACGCACCGAATTTCGGGAATATTCATCGAGCAGGACGCGACGAAGCTGGCGACGGTGATAAGAAAAGTCGCCGAAAGTCCTATGCTTAAGACGTTTCTGGGCAATATGGCGCGGGGGAAGTATCTGACCGACTACTCCCACAAGACCTTCTCGGACCAGATTTTTAGTTGGTGCACCAGGTCGATACCTGACCATTATAGAAGCGAAGATGACTGATGCACGTGGAGAAACTATCTATATCTAACCATACTGTAATAATAAATGCCTGTACCCTCTTCTACAGTTCAAATACTTACCGAAGTACGTTACTCACCATGTAGTTGGTAATCCTGACTCCTCTTGGTGCAGGTTCCATCATCGCCGTCGCAATTGCGCCTGTCCGCGTGGTTAGTACGATTGGTTTGCAAATTGTAGTCTACAACAACATGAGTAAGGATGGTTCAAATTAATGGAAAAACGGGCGATTAGGTACCATCACGAAAATTTGAACATTCACCCACTTCACCATTTGAATAGTATTCCCCACTCATCGTGTCTGAAATATGCACTCTACTTCCCTGCGATGGTCGCCGTACTTCATATACAGATTGTATAAAATTTAAAATGACACTTCAAGAAAGTGACGGAGCCGTCAGTGTATACCTTGTTTTTTACTAGAAGTCAGTGTGGCAACGGCTCCTTGTTTCAAATTGAACCGAATGCCCAGTAATTGCTCGTTAGCCCCGAGACTCCACCTCAATTTAAAATGGAGTCAGGTTCCACACAAAATGGCGTCGGAATCCGGCCCAAATGCTGGCTGGCACTTCTTTTTATCTACACACGATCACCTTGTTGTTAAGTGTTAAGGCTAAGGGTAAATGATCGAAACTTTTTAGTCCTCTTCCATTGCTTCGAATGCTTCCAATTTTTCAAAATCTACTTTTCTCGATCCTTAACATTTTTCGGATTATCCCCTCCGCATTATTCAAATATTTTAAGTCTATCAGATGACTGAAATTTCAAAAAAGCCTCGGGTACTTTCGTTTCTTTAAATTCTTCCCCTCGCCGATGGATTCTTCAGATTCTTTTGATTTTTATGGTCTTTCGTCTCTTCAATTTGCTTCTAACTCTACGGATTCTTCAGATCCATAGGATTCTTCGGTTTCAGTTGCTCTCAACTCTACAATTTTTTTCCGACTACTTGTAACAGGTTTCGAATTTACAAATTTGCCAGTATAGGAAATTTTACGCGTGTACCGCTTCATAATGAAAAAGAACAGAACTATAATGCAATAGAATGAAGCGCTATCAGACAAGAAGCGAGTGTGTAAGCAGATAAGACCCAAATCACCACAGTGTTCGTTTTTACGGAGCATGAGAGACCAATTATTGCTAGAAATGTATAAACAAGTATAAATTGTGCACAACTCTTGCAGATAAAGCGCATTTTTTTAACCGAAATAGCTTTTGTTTTGACATCACCAATGGATATATTTCTTGCAGACGTCTCAATCGCCCTTTGTGAGTACGCGCTTCCGACAATCCGTTCTTGAGGTATAAGGGAATATACCCGATCACGATAAGAGGTCAAGGAGAAGGGCTATGGTTGGTAGAAATTAATTCCTGTCGTTGAGACCTTTCATTAGAGTACCATGAAGGATAAAACTAGTTCCTCCCCCCTCAACCCCGTACTGATAAGAGGACAAAAAGAAGGACAGTAGTTGGTAGAAAACGGTTCCTTTCGTTGAGACCTTTAATTAGAATACAATGAGAGATAAAATCCATTTTTAACCCCCCCCCCCCACACAGGCCCTGTCGCTCACTGATATCGAAAAAGAGTCGCACGGGAAACCTTTCATTAGAATACCATGAAGGGTAGAACTCCTATCTGAGACCAATTGGTTGTCGTATGTAAAAGTTATGCACGTTTTACTTTCAAAAACAGCATCTCATGAAATCATTCATGGGGGGCCCCCCTTTTAGACAGCGAAATGTGATGGCCATCTGGCACACCTTCAAGGTGTAGGCTACCTACTGCAAAAATTCCAGGACTCTAGGACCATTTCTCTAGAAGTAGTTCAAAACGGTGGAATTAGGTTATCATATTGCAAAAGAAAGCTGTGCCGCCAATTCGACGAAATTGTTGTCGTGTGTGCCTTTAAATTCTTTTCGAATTACCTTTACGAGTAAAACTTGCGTATTTATGCAAAAGAGGAACTTCGTTGTGTAGAGAAATCGACTGATATATTTTTAACCGTGAATGTCCTTCGTCGTAATACGTGAGCGAATTTTCCGTTTTGGTTATTTAACCAGCGTGATCGCTGTTAAATACATTTTTCCACGAAAGCATTGGGGTCAAAAGTACAGAACGTTCATTGCGTTTATACTTGTGGTTAGTTGCTAACTAAATTTGTCCGGCTCTCTTGTTTATGTTTGGCGATAATAAAATGCTGCGTTAAACGGCAACCGGTAAAAAGGATAAAGACGATTAATTAGTGCTTTTGTTAGCTGTCAAAACCCTAGTATACAAGGGTCAAACTGACATTTCCATACTGCGAAACACTGGTAAATTATATCAACGATTAAACTAAATTTCGAGAAACCTGAAGCCAAGCTTGTTCCTGAATCAAATTGTCAACCATCTTTCACAATTCACCTTCCGATTTATAAGGCGATACAAAAGATTAAGGCGTTCCACCATCCAATTTTTCGAATTGCTGCTACCTTTTTTTATTAACATTTTGCAGAAGGTCTGTCATTTAAATTTTCCAATTATTTTTAGAATTGGCGAGTAAATTATATATTTTGACATATTTTGTTTATAAATTAAAATGAAAACTAAATTATTCTCCTTGTCATCGCTAGCTTAAACGTATGTATTTTTCTAACAATTGAATTCACAAAAACCTGATTATGAAAAATGAATGTTGTTCAAAATAAGTATACCGGGTCAGGTAAAAAAGTTATCGGACCTAATCTCATTTTTGAACGAAACACTCTGTATATTCTAATAAAAAAAAAAAAATAGCATATTAAATTCTTTTTTCAAAAATATAACCGACTAGGGGTGATAACAGATTCGAAAAAATTTAAAAAATATCCAGATAAAAATTCAAAAAGACTCAAATGGTTCAAAAAATACAAAATTTCAAATCAAAATCTTTTTGAATCAATATTGAATTTTCCACAATTTCTACCATATGTATATGTACAAGGTGTTCCATTTAAAAAATGAGGTTACGTCCGATAACTTTTTTACCCGACCCCGTATACTTACTTTGAAAACCACACATAATAATGTGTAAATCTTTCTTTATAAGGATTGTTGAATCCAATAACTAAGAAAATATGGTACGTGTTATTCTGAAATTGACATTTTTTTTCCCCCCCCGTACTCTTAAGCGATTTTTTGATTTTACCATTTCAAGAAAGAGCGCATAGCGCCTATTTTACTTTTTTGGATAGCACTGACGATTGTCATATCCTGTTAACGTGTCGAAAATGGGACACCCTGTACATGAACAAAATATTTGCATAAAGAGAGCAGAATAAGTCAGAATGTGTCTGATTTTCTGTTATCCTTATACAAAAATATAAAAAATACGTGTAATGTAACCAAAATCACACGGTGTTCACTAATACTAGCTGTATCTCCTTGGGTATCTGTTATCCTGACAAAGAAAATGTAAAGAGAACATAATTGGGCCGAAGGTCTTACCTAGATACATTTTAAGAGAATATGTACCTTAGCACACAGATTTGGAGTCGCTACTTGAGAGAAACTTTGTTTTTTAGTGATCTTAATAAAAGAAAGTAAATTAAAGCCCATAGCTAAGACTGCTCGTCAAGAAATTATGTCATAAATACGCCTTCTTGCAAGCATGTAATCCTGTTAACATTTGTTGCATTTAGAAAACATAAAACACGAAGAGGTGAGTTAGTGAAATTCCTAAATGTCGTCGTTCCTTTTGTACATATAGTCCTGTTACAATATTAAAACGCAGAAATGCTATTAGGACAACATAAAACCTGAAGGGACCGACAGGAAAAACCTTGTTTATGAAGCAGTGTAGGAGGTGGCATTTGCCTCTGTAACGAAAGTTAGAATAATGAACATGGTTTATCTATTAATAACTATTTGCACCTACTTGCGTTTTTTTGGGACCATAATTCTTCAATTAGAAATATGTACCAGGAGAACATATAAACAAGTATATGTATTTTGAGTATGAAGCACTGTCACCTGCTGCATGTTCTCTGATGCCGATACTATCTTTATAGTAAGAATTTTCTCAAGACGCAACCAAAGGAATATTTACTCTTTACGTTCATGTAGTCCTGCTACACAACTTGGGACAGAATTTGATACCAAGAAAATATATGAACGAATTTTGCACCTTTTTTTCATTCCTGTAGGATTTGTCAGTGGAAAGCTGTTTGCAAAATAGGCATTTCTGCGCCCCTGGTAGTATTTCTCAAAGAGATTGCGATCAGAAGATGATGCTACACCTGCCTGTGTTTCCGTTATCCGGAAACAAGAATTCGAAAAGGAATATTAATGTCGAGCGAGGTTTTTTACATTTCTGCAATCCTAATACAAGTCTCCAAAGAGAAACTTCTATCGGGAGAGAACATAATACGTACGAGCTTCTGCAATTACATGCTACCCGCCGCCTTTTTGTCTCTGTTATCCTGACACATGAATTATTCCATTATTCCACAAAACATCTCTTAGTACATTCATCATAATTTTTGAAGGTAATGTTTAGGTCTGAGAAAGAACAAGGTGGTACAGAATACCTCTCCGCTCCCAATCTCTCCTCATTTCCTGGGGGATAAATTATTGCTTTTCCTGGTGGTACACCATATCCCCAGACTTCTATATTTTTTTCAAAAACGCCTCTTAGCTTTGTACCTTGTACCTTCCACCTTGTACTTTGTCCCTTGTACGTTGTGCCTTGTACCTTGCACTTTGTACCTTGTACTTTGTACCTTGTACCTTGTACCTTGCACCTTGTACCTTGCACCTTGCACCTTGTACCTTGTATCTTGTACTATGCACCTTGTAATTTGCACCTTGTACTTTGCACCTTGTACCTTGCACTTTGTACCTTGCACTGCACATTGTACCTTGTACTCTATACCTTATACTTTATACGTTCCTTATCAATTGTGGGTAGAATTCTTCCAGGTTCTCCTTGATGTATGTGTTGGTAGCTACCATTGAATGAGAAAATTCAATGTAGCTACCATAATCCTTTTGATTGATCTCTTGCGTGGTTCTGAAGATTCCGGGAATACCCTAAGTCGGTACCCAATCGCTCCAAATGGGCAGTGCGGATATATAAAAAACGACGGGGCTGCCAATTTCCGCGGATAGAGAGAGATTCTGGCGGTTCAAAAGTGAATGCGCCAGGCGAAGTATAGAACAAAAGATGGGGTTGTTAAATTTCTTATTGACGATGGTATGGAATGGCATAAATCAAAGACTCTATTCGCCTACCTGAATGCACACGAGGACAAAGCACAAATCTGTTTCTGTCTTAAATCGTAAGTTTACAATCGATTTTTCAATTACCACCCGTACAAAACTAATCACAAACTGTCTACAAACTTAATTTCCTTAAGCGACATTGTTTATGGCTAATGAGGATTTCAGCGGAGTGGGCCGTCAGTGTCAACCTTCGTGATGATTGCTTTCTCGTGGAAATATCCATAAACATCTCTTGCGCGTTGAAAAATACGAGGCAACAGCGCTGCGGAGTTCCGCGTGGTTCGGAAGCGGGACCGCTTCTTTTTCTACGGAATTCTTTGTACTTGCCCGAAGGATTCTACCCACCGCGTGAGTCTAGGGCCGTTTTCCCTCACTGGCTAGCTGCACACTTTGGTGTTAATTATTAGGTCGTTGGCCTCGAAAGCGCAGATGTTTCCGATCGTATTGATCCTTTATTAATTATCACTTGTACAGTGCGGCGATTGGAAGTGTTTTTAAATCTCGCCGAAAACTTGGCATGTCAATGGGCAATAAATTTGTGAGGATCGCTCCGAGCTTAATTATGACGATTATGTTAATTGCGAATGATTTACGGCGCATCGTTCCTCAAATTTGAACGTCAAGATGTTGGCGCTTCCAAAATTTCGTTTTTATTTACGACCTCGGGTCACAAATAAATTCGACGAGTCCCACTCGCTCGGGTCGTGTTCGAAATTTAAATTGTTTACTTGTAAATGGTCCGTTCGATCCGTGTCGCTCACAAATCATGGCGGGTAGTTAAAATATTAGAGAGGCGAGATTATGAAATCGTTAACTAATAAATGTATAATGGAACAGGACTTGCACGAATCGATAAACTACGGACTGCGGAGGAGATGTATAGTGTATGGCCGTGCGTGCGTACTAAATTATCTTCGGGTCTATAAAGTGCCTCCTTAAAACAGTACATTCACCCCCTAGATGTAGAAGTCAATTGATTACTACATGGAGAAGTCGTCGTTGTGGTTTACATAATAGTCAATGAAAAATTTACAGATTTCGCACTCCATGCAACCATGGGGGACATAGCAATCCTTACGGCATCTAGGTGATTATTTCGTTACTTGTGATGCTTTCTTTTAGGATGTTCCCGTTGTAGATTCCTTGTCGTGCGTTTTCTCCCATTTCTGTCGGTGCGCGTAGTCCTTGTCGGAAACTACTATTCGATTCTTACTTTGTAAGCAGTTACACGCCATTAAGTTACTTGACATTTTTTGTCTACCATTTTATGGAATATACTGGTTTTGTATTAAGATTAGTAAAGTTTCTCTCTTATTATCTTACTTCGCTGACGCATTTTTGCGGATTTGTCTTACAAGTTTAAGGCCGTTTACGTTATGTTATTAATTACACATTATCCTCTTACTTTGAATCATTGAATTTATAACTATAAATTCAATGCTTTGAATAATCATTTTTAGGCTCCTTCCTCCTTCTTCCTTCTTACTTCGGATTTACTCATTGCTTCCCGATTATCTACCTGATTGTGCTGTTAGCAGCGATATTTCTAAGTGGAAACTCTGAAATTTGGATTTCCAGTTTTTCAGTGATATCTCGGTCACTCAAAGATTTTTCCAGTCGGTTTTTTAGCAATAAAAAGAGGCAACTTTCCTCCCATTTGATTGGGGTAGCTTTGGCTGAAACCTCGCCCAGTTAAAAAAGGTCAAAAATAAAATAAGTAAATAAATTGTAATGTTCCTAGGGCAGGGGTCAGCAACCTGCGGCTCTTTTGACGTAAAGTTGCGGCTCTCTGCATTTATCTAAAAAATTAGTTCATTTGTTCGAAATTCATTTTAACTTGCAGCACATAATTACCTAATTTGTGACACTTGTTTGTCTTTTTTTATTATCACAGCCTACTCCGATGTATAAACGTAATTAATTAATAAGAAAAAAACTTGAATAACCTAAAAATTATGAACTTTAAGCACAGGACACCTCGTCTAAAAATTGAAGAGGACACAAAACGCAATCGAATAGCGAAATAGAATAGTGGTACTTAGTTGAAAATTTGAAAAATAATAGTTATGGTACTTTGAACAAATGACATTGAAACAAGTACAAATATTGAGGATGTTCTATTTAAAAAAATCATTTATTTATTGACCTCGTAAAAATGGGACACCCTGTACAGAAAAAAATAATTTCTGTAGATCTGCAGCCATCTATAGTTGCCATTTGCACACAAGATTTTTTTAAAATCTTTTTTACCAGGTATAATCATAGGAAAGGCGGACGCACTGTTGCAGGACCCTGTATATGACCAAATACTATAGTATTGATTCGAAAATTTTTAGTGGCTCTTTAAAAACTGGGAAATTTTGCAAATTGTAACTTTGGCTCTTACGTCTCAATAGGTTGCCGACCCCTGTCCTAGGGGGTCTACCAAGCCAACACTGAAAACGTTGACTTACCCTATAGTTACCGTTGGCAACTCTGGGAAAAACTACAAGCAGAGGCACCTATCTTTTAAGTCGAAACGATGAACGTTTGGCGGCACTTTTGAATTTGGATGGCAGTCGGCTCGATATGGATGGCACGAATGAACTCCTACGTTGTGTAACCGATTCTTTATGTGTTGGGACGTGAGACATCATCGGGAAGGTGCGTAAGAAATGACAAGAATAAATAAATATATTACGTACACAACAAGACCATGCCAGGAAAACCTTCTACGGGACAAAAACCCCGGCATAGGCCACACACATACATGAAATAAATGCAAGAGAAAATACACAGAAATAAAACATTTGAAATTGTATGATAAAAATCAGATACACAAATCAAATGCAATTAAACAAGTTAATAAAAACAAAATACAAAAGACATTATAAATGCAGTGGAAAACATGATAAATCAATTCAGTACAAAAACACATCAAAATACCTGTACGATCCATTGAGCTAACACAACTCGTAAATTAATAAATTGCATGTACATAGGAAACATGTAAATGCTGTGGCTCTACTCTAGCCTTCATTTAACACAATTTTATTTAACACGAAAAGTACATGTGAGAATGCCAATAGCAAGTAGGTATTGATGTGAAAATCGATTATCGCTCAAGCAGAACATATTTTAAATAGAGCAAATGTTAATGAGGGGACCCCTAAATATCTCCCATCGCTTTATGATAAATATGACAACACAAAAAATGGAGGCATTGACCTCTGATGATCTTGAGAGCGAATGCCCTTGAGCATATCCTTGACTTATTTGCCACCGCAGGGTGGCGTGTGACCTTGAACTTCGGCCTTGTACATCTACTATGGTATCTGGAGATACGAAAGAAGATAAATAAATTAACGAATATGATGATTTAAAAAATCTGAACCATCGTAACCGAAGAAAATAAGATTCTGAGGAAATCTAGGAGTTTGAAAAAGCAAAAATCCTTAAGAATTCCTAGAAATAATATTTGAAAAAATGACACTCCATCTGTTTTCTTTTTTGTCCTCTATCTCATTCCGTAAAAATTCCAATATGGCGTCCATAAGAAATAGTAGCGTGTAGCTTCTACATCTAGCGTGTTATGGAAAAGCTGATAACGGGTTCAGATCCTCCGAAAAAGAGGGCCCCGTAGAAGGCGCCACTGGGAACCCTCCATTTCCCACCGTTTAAACTGGGAGAAATAAAAGCAAAATTTGACATTTCCAGTTTTTCGGTGATATCTCGGTCACTTAAAGATTTTTCAAAAACTTCAAGTGCGTTTCTTAGCCATAAAAAGAGGCAACTTTCCCCCCATTTAACCTACACTGTACCTCTCTGAAGATCCCAATAGTATAAGCTACTAATTTGGGCTGATAGAGCAGCTTTGGCTGAAACCCCGATCAGTTAAAAAGGGTCACAAATAAAATGAAATAAAATAAATAAATAAATTCAATTGGATCATCTCCCTTTTGATAATAAGCGTCGTAACAAGCTCGTAATATCATCAAACGAGATCTGCGAGAATGTTATATTGGAATTAACGAAACAATTGAGCACTACACTATTAAGTAAGTAGGTACCGTATCGACAGTATCCGCGATTTTTTCTTCACCTACCGATCACCGCCGAGTAAGGTACAATCGTCACTTGATGCGACACCGTTGTCTTTTCTGCTTGAATGAAAAACCGTATAACCGTATACGATGTACCTATGAAACCATAAACATTTCCAATGTTAAAAGAAGGTATGAAATTCATGGTAGGAGGAAGAACGGACCGGGAACAGTGGTTGCTTTACGTTTTTTAAAACGTACATAATAAGAGCAAGGTACAGTACAGAATGGAGAGTTACATAAGCAAATTGTAATTACAGAAACACCTGAAGAACCCATGGATAAGGAATTAAAGAACACAAAGGAGCTTAAGGTTTGCAATGATATGGAAGTTGTAATAATATGAAACAGTTTGAGAAAGAGCCTGTGTATCAGAAGTATAAGAAGAAGTTAAGGATCCGAATTAGAATAATTTCAAGAACGAAGAAGAAGCTAAGGAATCTGAAGTATATGAAAAATACAACGACAATTAATAAGATTCGAAAAAACGAAGAATCTAAGTAATTTTTGGATTTTGAAAAATGTGAATGAAGAATTTAAAGAATTAGGAAAGTATATAAGGAAAGGTCCAGAATTGGAGAACACGAAGATATCTTAAGAATGAAGAATATTAAAAATCTAAAAAATTCGAAGAACTCCTGTCCAAAAGGAAATTAATTTCAATTTCATTTAATTGCTTTTTAAATTATACTTAAATTAATTGTTATTTACTCCAGGCGTTGAAACCAGGGTAAGATAATCTGTGACGAGCGATATCCGATAAGATACTGCCTCTTGAATGTGCAAAAAAGCGGTGCCTTTTCCTCGTCAAATATACACAGAATTCCCACAACCTAGGAACGTTGAAATAGGCATATTTCTGTATTAATTATACCTACATTGAATGTAAAAAATTAAATAAAACTTACAATATCAAAAGAAGCGATTTTGTTCATCCACTAACTAGTCCAAGCGGCGCGGCGGACGTCACTATCGAAAATAAAATTCGAAAACCTTTTGTGCCTCGAATTGACAAACCAAATTTTTACGATTCTTGGATATCAATTTTCCAAGTTTCAGAGTGGCACTTATTCTTTTCGCAAATATTATCAGACGAATTTAAATTCTAGTGCATCATAGTCTATTTCTTTGACCATTTTACTTTTAGACAAATTTTTAGTGTTAATTTTACGACTTTCCTTTCTCAAATTCCTTCGGAAACCTTTTATAACAGTAGACAGAGTTGGCGCTGCTTTTATCTCACATCCGCCACGTAAACGTCCGACTAGCTCAGGGTTAGGAAATAAAACAAAAGCGTGAGAATCTCCACAGCGCTAATTTTAACATACTCGAGCTGGGCCGGTATTGTTCAGCGGGAGGTACCCGGAGCAAGTTAATGAGAGGGCATAGAAACCAATAAATACGAATAACCATGATAACGATAATTAAATCGCGTCAATCGTCAGATATGGGAAATTCCCATTCAAGTCCTCAATAATGAGATAAGTGCAAATCGAAACAATCCCAATTGCGATGTCACAACTAAGCGGCGAATCTTCAAAGATAGAACACTTCCATGTACAGGGTGAGTCAACGATTGCGCGGAGTAACTTAATGCCTTGAAGATAAGATTTTTCGTTAGAGTGCTTTTGTATTATGATATGGTTGAATATTCTCCACATTTTAATAATATTTGGAATTATACAGGGTTCCAAAAAACTAGTAGTTTTAAAGATAATTCGAGTTGTAAGAAAAATTGGGCATTTGAAAGCGTCAGTATATTGTCAAAATTATTACTTAAACCTTGATTCCAGGTTTTATATCTTTTATCCTGGGTTAAGTAAAAGTCAAATAAATACATCTACTGTAAAACATTATAAAATAACTTACAGGGTGTTTTTTTCTAGATCCAAAGTTACAAAACTTCATATTAAAGAATCTAATTTTTTTAAAATAGAACACCCTGTATATTTTTCTGTCATTTTTTAGCTTCTCTAAAAACCTTCGACTTTTGATAATAGTGTCATTTACCTATCTCTGATAGTTTTCGAAATTTCTTGGTTTTCCTGGGTTTTATATTCTAATCTTAAATAACTTATATGTATGTAATTTACATAATAGTGAGGTGGCCATGCAAAAAAAAGCAATTTTTATCTGCCTCGTTCAAAGATAAAATCATATTTATTAATTCATTTTTCTAATAATTCATTTAAGTCTATAAAAACTGGAGAATAAATTTGATAGTAAAAACAGTATCCAAATATCTTGGTTTTTTTACTTTTTATATTTTAATCTGAAATAAGTTCTAATTTACATAATAACGAGGTGAATATGAAAAAAAATGAAACTAATATCACTGAATGGATGACATTAGGAGTTAAATTAAATTTGCTTTGTTGTCAAATGTTTTTACGTATTCTCCAGTTTTTGGACTTTTCGTTTTGGACGAGATAGATAAAAATTGCCTTTTTTTGCATGTCCACCTCACTATTATGTAAATTACATATAACTTATTTAAGATTAGAATATAAAAACCAGGAAAACCAAGATATTTCGAAAACTATCAGAGATAGGTATAGGACATTATTATCAAAAGTTGAAGGTTTTTGGAGGAGCTAAAAGATGACAGAAAAATATACAGGGTGTTCCATTTAAATTAAGTGAAGATTTTTTAATATGAAGTTTTGTAACTTTGGACTTACCTGTAAGCTATTTTTTTAATGTTTCATAGTAGATGTATTTATTTGACTTTTACTCAACCCAGGATGAAAGATATAAAATCTGGAATCAAAATTTAAGTAATAATTTTGACAATATACTGACGCTTGCAAATGCCCAATTTTTCTTAATAAATCGAATCACCTTTAAAACTACTAGCTTTTCGGATATTAACCATATAATAAAAAAGACGTACAATTACATGTAGAATTCAAAAATGCATTCAAATACAGGGGGTTCTAGTAGAAAAAAAATGTACTATTTGGGCGCCCTACTTTGTGGGCGCACCCTGTATAATTCCAAATATTATTAAAATGTGGAGAATATTCAACCATATCATAATACAAAAGCACTCTATCGAAAAATCTTATCTTCAAGGCATTAAGTTACTCCGTGCAATCGTTGACTCACCCTGTACATGTTCAATTAACACGCACAGTTTTCGACCAACGTGCCGAACGAAAAAGGTTAACGGAAAAAAAAGAATGGAAAATTTGTGACGTTATTTTCTTTACCGTGTAATCTTTGCTTTGGCTTATATTTGAATTACTATGTGGAATCCTTCTCGAATAACATTATGCGAACTCTTACCTTTATATAGCAATCCTTACGCCATCTAGGTGTTCACATTATAACCCGATCCTTTATTTGCGATATAGTTTTCTTTTAAAAAGCTTTTGTCTAGTGTTCTGTTGATTGGCGCGATTATTCTTCTCCCACTCACTGTCGACGCGCGCAGTCCTTGTTGAAGAACTCGATTCGATCTTGACTTGTATTTGAACTACACGCCATTACACTTACTTGACATATTCGTCTACCTTTATTGGGATTTAATTAGTGGTGTTGTACTAAAATTAGTGAAGTTTTCTCTTATCATCTTACTTCCAATTTCGCTGATGACGCATTGCTGCGGATTTATCTTACAAGTTTAAGGCCGTTTTGCGACTACTTTCGTACTCCCTAAGTTTTCTTACTTATTATTTTGGTTTTACCAATTGCTTCCTGACTGTACATTGATATTTTGACGTGGAAACGCGAATACCCGATTTTCCATATGGTGCAATAGAATTCCATTGAAGTTTCGACGCCATTACAATCAAAAACGCTCTACATATTTCTACCTTACCGACTGAAGAATTGACTGAAGAATCACCGCCATTTCATGTGAAACCGATATTTGAACTGCTGACCCAATTTTACGAAGTTCGTTGACCTACGATTCATTCCTCCGAAACGCAAGTACTTAATTAACGAGACGTGTGGAGTTAGTACTGTGTAAATTTTTAATTAACGTTATGTATTTTGTTTTGAAGAACTTGCTCGTGTAATTTCTTTTGAATTGATAAGATTGCTTTGTCATTGAAGATAGATTCAGTTATTTTATTTGTACATTTTTATAGTATTTTTCTCTTAAAATTTCATGTCATTTTTTTGATATCTCATACCGATTGTGAAAACCAACCCTTAGTCGAACCAAATTTTGTTTTGTTGTAAAGTCATTTGAATTTTTGATTCTTTTAATATTGATTGCAATTCTACGTACAAGAATAACCATTCGTGTCTTACGTTAACCATTGCTTATGCGATATATTGTGCAACGCGAATCACTACCCTTCTTATATTTTTTTGTTTTTGTGTCTGACTGTTTTCAGATTTGCAGTTTCGCGTCCTCTGAGCTCGGAAGGTTGCGACCGGAGTTCAAGGTAAATTTAGTTATTTTCGTCGTTTTTCCCTTTTAACGTTTGATTACATTTTGGTTGTTGATACTAACGAGTTGTGATTATTACTTTGTTTGAAAGTCACTTAATGATTATAGCTCCGTTGTTTCTGCGGAAGCCTTTTGGATAAATATTTTCCCAGGCTACGTGTTGGCTTCTCATTTGTTTTATTAGAGATTATTTTAAATTCCCAGTTTGATATACTAGATCGATATATTACAGTGTCAGATTTGTGATATTTTGAGATCTTTGTTATTAAACTACCCGCATTTATACATCAAATACGAAGTATGTAGCATGTCTTGGGGAAGTATGTAGCATGTCTTGGGGACTTCAACATTGACCTCTTAAAAGTTGGTAGCGCACCCGTGATATATTTTCAGTCAATGTTGGAATCTTTAGGATTATTGCAACTCATTAATGAACCGACCAGGCTAGCCGACGCATCTGCTTCACTTATTGATCTTGTTTTGGTTACTGATGGTTGTCCTACTATAGGAAGCGGTGTTATTCCATGTAACTTATCAGATCATGACGTAATTTACTGTTGCCTGTCTATAATTACTCCAAAACAAGAGAAGATCGTGAAAGGTTTCAGGAAGTTTGCCCAAATTGATAATGATTTGTTTTATAGTGATTTGAGATCAATACCATTTAATCACATTTTTTATTTGAATGATATTAATGAAAAAGTTTTATTCATTAATGCATGGATCTTGTACCTTTTTGATAAACATGCCCCGATATGCTATGGAAGATTTAAAAAAAATTTAACACCGTGGATTACTGATAATATTAAACTTTTGATATCACCAAAGAGTACGTTATATACTCTTTGATATCACTAAGGCAAAATATAAGAGGACACAAAGGTTGCATCATTTGAAGTATTATAAGGATCTACGGAATTTTACAAACACTACTGCTATAAGAAATGAGAAAAAGGCGTACTTTAGTCATTTATCAAATACTGACAATCATAGATCTTTGTGGAGGGAGTTGAGGTTGCTAGGCATTGAAAGATCTCAATTACATACTATACCATCGCATATTGCTGATGTTAATCTAATTAACGATTACTTTGTGAACAGTGCCTCTGTTATGTTTAATGATGACCCTGTATTACCTATAACTTCCTTCCGAAATTACTTTGGGGTACCTCAGTTCGAATTTAAGGCAGTAACATGTCACGTTATTGAACAAGTTATAGGTAAAATTCATTCGAAGGCATACGGCTGTGATGGTATTAACCTAAAAATGATTAAGTTATGCTGCCCTACTATTTTGCCATATTTGGCACATATCATTAATGAATGTCTTGTTAAAAACGTCTTTCCAGATTGTTGGAAAGAGGCATTAATAAAACCGCTGCCAAAAACTAAACACCCCTCAGAGTTGAAAGACTTACGGCCGATTAGTATTTTACCTACCTTGTCCAAAATATTTGAGAAGATTATTTCTAATCAATTAAACTCTTTTGTATTAGAGATGAATCTGTTACCGGTAAAACAGTCTGGATTTAGGTCCGGTTATAGTTGTACCACTGCACTATTAAATGTAACAAATGATATTTTAGCTGCAACAGATAGAGGACTCGTTACTTTGCTGGTTATGATCGACTATAGCAAAGCGTTTGATATGGTTGATCAATCAATTCTTTTAAATGAGCTGAGAAGTATGAATTTAAGCCCTGATGCAATTGCATTGTTTGGAAACTATTTATCAGATAGACAGCAACGAGTAGTAATAGGTGATTCCACTTCGAAGCCTTTGTTTCTCCGGCATGGGGTGCCTCAAGGGTCGGTTCTCGGACCCCTGCTATATTCGCTATATACATCTCAACTTGTGAGTTCTGTGACTAAGTGCTCAGTACATGCATACGCCGATGATATGCAAATTTATTATTCGTTTCACATGTCTGAGCTACACAATGCTATTCATATCATTAATTCGGAACTATCGCTGCTCAATTCATTATCACGGAAGCTCAAGCAATCCACACAAATCGGTGTTTCTATTGTTTGGTAGTAAGAATAATGTTGCTAACTTAAATATGACTCCTTTAATTAAAATCGGTTCTTCCACAATTCGTATTTCCGACAAAGCTAAAAGCTTAGGGCTATGGTTGGATAATAGCTTTAGATATACAACCCAAATTAGCAATTATATTTCGCGTGCATACTCGCATTTGCGGATACTTTACGGGCAAAGATCTTTTCTCACCATTAAAACTAGAATAAGACTTTGTGAAGTTGTGTTGTCTCAGTTTAATTATTGTGTTCCTGTTTATCACCCATCCATAGATAAACTTACCTCTACTAGAATACAGAGAGTACAAAATTCATGTCTACGTTTTATCTATGGAATACGTAAATACGAACATATTAGCCATAAGTTAAAAGATGCCAACTGGCTTTCTATGCATCACCGTAGGGAACTGCAACTGTTCTGTCTTTTTCATAAAATTATTATTTATAAAAGCCCTCCATACTTATACAATACCATTACATTTAGAACTGACGTGCACAACATTGATACAAGATTTCGTGGAAAAATTTCTCCTCCCCTCCATTCTACTGCTTTATTTCAAAGGTCATTTTGATATAATGTGTATCGTTATTACAACTGTTTGTCAACCGAGTTAGTAAATAGTTCTCCTAACACGTTTAAAGTCAAAATTCGTAATATGTTAATGGACGAGCATATTCTTATTTGAGCATATTTATATTTGAAACTAATTCTAATGCTTAAGTTGTTATAATTTCGTAAATCCCGTTCACTTTATTTATTTTTTTTTTTGTATTAATTTTATTATTAGATTTTCGTTTTGGATTGGATGCATAGTAAAATATTATTTAGAATCACAGAATGATAGGTTTAGTTAGTAATAAGCAACATTTTTGTTGTTATTTGTTATTTAATTCAGGGTTTAGGTGGAAGAACAGCGATGCTGAACCTCGCCCTGAGATTATGCTGCATATATACTGCATAATAAAGCATATTTATTATTTATTATTATTATTATTATTATTTAAATCGTTTACGATTACTTTTTAGCTTGTTTTTTCATTACGAATGGGTGTAGGTCAATTTTGTATTGTTATTATACGTTATGACCACACTTTCATGGAGGTCGTAGAAAAAAAATTACGCAACCCAACTGTATTCCTTTGTGCTGAAATTAAATTATCAAAAATGATAAAAGATACCTACTTTTGGTTCAAGTTTTTTGTTTTTATGATCGTAATAGCAGATTATTTTAAATTACATAACCGTCAAAGTAAATACAGTGTGTCCTATACTAACGATGCTGGCTTGCTATTCTTGAAACTTACTATGAAACTTCCGCAGTTTCAGAGAACCGGACAATAGGTAATCTTTAGGAAGGTAACGAAAAAATTGTGGTACGGAGAAGAAAAGTTCTGCATGACCTCTTTACAAGTTCTCATTGGTGAGGTCTCAAACTTACAGATGAACGGACGGATTTCATACACGTTTACATTACATATTCCCTTAGTTTTGGTGCGTCAAAAAGATGCGTGGAACTACGAATGCAGTAGTCTTTATTGCGTGTTTAGCCAATCTAATCGGGTCTGTAGTGGTAATCAGGTTGGGGACGCAGAAGTTAATGTAACGCGTTTAATAATGTTGCTTTTCTGGAGATGAATTGAACGGGAGGGGGGTAATTGATTTGTGGCAACTTATTAACTGAAAAAAAAATCACTTTTATAATCCCCATTGGAAAAGAGGTCAAATTTGCACATGGATCTCTCGTAAAGAAAAAAATTAACTTTAATGTCTCTTGATGGCTTTGCTGCTATATTAATTTTTCTGAAATGCTCCTACGAATAAAACCGAAACCAAAACGAATTTGAGTAACAAACACTTGAAGTGGATAGTCTGTCTGTGATAAATAAAATTCGATAAGATTCCGCGCTCTGGAATGTGCTATAAAAGCGGAGCCTATCCGTCCTGAAATATATACAGAATTCAAAATGCTTAAGATACTGATCCTGACTGCTTTACTAATTGTATTTGTTGGCTTGGTAGAAGGCTACTGCAACTACCAAAACTGTGTTTGCGCTAGCACCTGTAGCTCAGGCAAAATATATTGGTAAGCACTTAGTTTTCTCTAGTCTACATATTTCTGGCTCTATCTTCGTCTTATTCCATAAAATGGCACAAATAAGACGATCAGTGACAAATTATTGAATAATTTAATTAACACTATTCCTTCTGCCTTTCAGTGGTAGCTGTTCTGGGAGGTTGAAAAAGTGCTGCGACAGTTAATAAGAAGCTTAGGGATATTGAAAGAAGCACCGTCCTCCATACAAGATGCGGTTGTATTAATTATACATTTTGAATGTAAAATATTAAAATAGATCATACAATGAAAATTTTGCTCATTTACGAACTCGTTCAAACGGCAGACACAATTAATGAAAAACAAATTCGAAACCTCAAAAACACTCTATTTACCTACTCTCTACCGACGGACTTACAATCTCTTTATTCCTCTTATAAACTTTACTAACCACAAACTGACTGTGCTGACTTGCAAATACAACTGTAATTAATTAAAAACAGCACGTCCAACACTTGACTTCACGTACACCAGGACTTTAATACGCCGCCGGCAAAAATCCGACTTTCCACAAACGACCAAAAACGACGTTAAAATACTTCCTCTTCTATTTAACAACTCTTCCCTCTCTTTTTCATGTCCCTTTTCCACTTTCCTATCATTCCGTTATCAAAAACGCAACAGCTAGCCAACCGTCTGTTTACAAATTAGTTGACTTTTAGCGATTTACGGATCAAAATCAAAACGTTTTCGATCCCCCATACCACCTTATATGCAACTCAAATTTGGTCCCAATCGGTTCAGGGGTTTTTTAGTTGTCGTGGTCACAAAAAACGAGCCACACACACACACACCCTCAGACGTCAAGACTTTTTTGGGGTCTGTGTGCTTCAAAACATCCAGAAAACGCAATATTGACATATCGAAAATTTATCGCGATTACAATACTTTCCTTTATACAATACTTCGTATGTAGTCGGAAAGTAAAGAAAACAGAAGGAGGAACCAATGTACCAATGACAACATGGGAGAAGCTTCTGAAGGAGGAAAAAAAAAGCACAGGTCCAGCTATTGGCGGAGAACGATTACTGGCCACTACCACCACCCCCCACGTTGGCAGAAATGATGGAGAGTGAAAAGGTGGAAAACGCCAGGGCAGAATAGGGTCCAGGACGAATCTCGCTATGCAGACCAAGTGCATGAAGCAATAGTCACCTCTCTAACGTTACTGGGGCTGCCCAAATTTCTCACTAATAGAATTATAAACGAGGATTTCGTCCGAACCAGCGAGGTATACCGAGAGATGGCAGGCCTACGAAAAAACAACGAAAAAAGCTACATGATCATAAGAGACCCAGTAAGCAACACCCAATACAAGGAAGAAGGAAGGATCACAATAGCCGCGAGCGAGAGCTCAATAACTTTATATTCCGAAAACCGGAATGAAAGTGATCAGGTAGACGGTTTTGGGGGAGATACATTCTCTTCTTTTGGAAAAAGTAATCATTTTTGGGGAGAACCGAGTACTTAGTGGTCTAGGGAGTATGGAATACAGTCCAGTAAGTGGAAAATTCAATTACCCATTCCCTACAGTCATTATCACTATCAAACTATCGGTATACTCATATAAATTGGGAGGAGCGGTGGGGGGGGGGGGAGTATTCCATACCCACAAGAACCGGTGGCGATGGCAATGGTGTTTTACAGAAAACTGGAATAAAAGTGATCAGGCAGACGGTTTTAAGGTAGAATGTAACACCGATGAGCCTGGGGGATAAGGATCGCCCCCCCCTAAACGAAAATTCAGTAACCCTTTCCTTACAATCATCATTATCACCATGCGACCATTGGAAGTCTTCTTATGCTGGGGGGTATTCTATAACCCCCAGACCCCCCGGTGCTACGTTCGATGGAACGCGCCGCGATCAGGCAGACTGTTTTGAGGGAGAATGCAACACTGGGGGGTGTGGCGGGTGTGGAGGATTCTTCAAATTTTTAATATTTTTTTGGTTCCACAAAATTCTTCGGATTCTTCAAATTCATTTGATTTTCCAAATTTTTTCGATTCTTCAAATCCTTAAAATTTTTCAGATCCATACGGTTAAAGTTTTCTGCAAATTCTGCCGATGTTTTCGATTCTTCAAATCATATTTTTGTTTCATATTTTTTTCAAATTCTTTTGATTTTTAAACTTTTTTTTGATTCCTCAGATCCTTCAATTGTTCACATCTATAAGATTCTTAAAATTCTTTGAATTTTTATTTTATGTATTATGTTCAGATTCTACAAATTATTTAAATTTATAAAAATCTTCTTTTATTTTTATAATTTTTTTTAACCTTCAGAACCTTAAAATTTTTCAGTTTCAAAAGTTTCTTCGAATGCAATGAATTTTTCAATTTCTGATCTTCAGATTTTTCACATTCTCTCTCATCTAATTCATCGTTTGATTTTCAAAATTTTTCAAATTATCCCTTCTCATGAAATCATTTAAATTGGTAAGATTCGTCAAATTATTTGAATTTATTGATTTATGCGAATTATTTCGATATTCAGAATTCAGTTCCATAAATTCCTTCAGATTCTTCAAATTTTTTCGATTTTCGAATTTTTTCTCACTCTTCAGGTCTTAAAATGTTTCATATTCACGATTTTTCAAGTTTTTTTTGAATTTTTCAGTTTCTGCGAATTCCTTCGATAGTTCATATTCTTCAAACCTTTAATAATTTTGAGTTCTATAAGTTTTTTCAAATTCTTCAAATTCTTTGATTTTTAAAATTCTTTTAATTCCTCAGATCTTTCAAATTTTTGAGATCCAAAGATTATTCAAACTCTTTGCAATTTCCATTTTCGGCAAATTTTTAATATTCTTCAGTTTCAGATCAGATTCCACACATTTTTTGATTCTTTCCGATTCTTGAAATTCTTTTAATCTGTAAATTTTTTTGATTCGGAGATTCAATTCATTGCATTCAGTTTCTGCCAATATTTCAGATTCTTCATTAAATTCCACAAATATCTGAAACCATTCATCCCATTTTTTCGATTTTAAAAATTTTTCCAATTCTCCAGACCCTTTAAATCATTTAAATGTTTACGATTCTTCAAATTCTTTGAATAGTTCGGTTTCTGCGAATTATTCCGATATACCAAATTATTCAAAGCTTAAATGTTCTTCAGTTCCATAAGTTTCTTCAGATTCTACAGATATTTCTAATCTTTCAGATTCCTCATATTCTGATTTTCAATTTTTTATATTCCTTAGATCCTTCAAATTTTGCAGATCCAAAAGATTCTTAAAAAAATGGTTCCAATATTTTAAATTCATGTTTCATATTCATGATTTTTTCAAATACTTTACATTTTTCAGTTTCTGAAAATTAGTCGATATTTCAGATTTTTCAAATCATTAATATTTTACAGATCCATAAATTTCTTCAGATTCTTCAAATTTGTTTTTTTTAACTTTGTTGATTCCTCAGATGTTTCAAATTTTTCAGATCTATGTTTCTTGAAATTCTCCGAAATTTTCATTTTCTCCAAATTATTTGAATTTTCCAGATTCTTCAAATTCTTGTGATTTTTAGAATTTTTTTTTTATTCTTCAGAACCTTTAAATTTTTCAGATTCAAAAGATTCTTCAAATTCCTTGAATTTTCCAGTTTCTGAGAATTCCTCCGATTTTTTAGATTTTTCAGTTACATAATATTTTCAGAATGATCCCAGTTTCTGATTTTTGAAATTTTAAATCCGGAATATTCTTCAAATCCTTCAAATTTTTCTATTTTCCGTATTCCGATATTCCAAATTCTTCAAATCTGTAATGTTCTGCAGTTCTATAAGTGTCTTCAGACTCTACAAATATTTGTAATCTTTCAGATTCCCCATATTCTATTCAATTTTTTATTCTTCAGATCCTTTACATTTTTGAGATTCAAAAAATCCTTCAAACTCTAAATTTTTCAGTTTCTGCGAATTGTTCCGATATTTCAAATTCTTCTATTCTTTCAGTTTTATAAATATCTTCAGATTCTTCAAATTTTTTGGTTTTCAAAATTTCCATTACTCTTCAGATCCTTAAAATCTTTCAGGTCCATAAGTTTCTTCAGATTCTTGAATTATTTTAATTTGCAAATTTTTTTGATTCTTCAAATGCTTCAAATTTTTCAAATCCAAGTTTTTTGAAAGTCTCCGAATATGTGAGTCGGTTTTTTTAAAGTCATCTTAGTTTTTATTGAGGTTCACCGACCATTTTGGATGGTACGCTAATCGCGTTTTCACTGAGATGTGTGAACTATGAATTCACTAGTAACTATTTCGGGTTTAGCGAGTTTGCAGTGGCAACTTAGATGCACAAGCGTTTATCTGTATGTTAATCCGCTTGGGAACGCAGAGAGATTAAAACCTTCGTAATTAGAACTACTTATATGAGATTATCAGTTAACGAGATATCGCTAGTTGAAGTGGAAACCAAGTACGATAGGTAATCTGTGATGAACGAAATTCGACAAGATTCTGCGTCTCTCAAATGCGTTATAAAAGTGAGGCGCTTCCGTCGTAAGGTGCAGAATTCAAAATGATTAAGCTACGGATCCTAACTGGTGTAGCTGTTATGGGAAGCTGTGGAAGTGCTGCTACAAATAATGAGAAGCCTAGGGACATTGGAATAAACAACTTCTTTCATATAAAATATACGTGTGATAATGATATTATTATTATAGTCAAAACCACTTTACCATTATGGTGCCGGGAAAATAAATTAACATATTATTCTACTGGTTTAGGTCACCATAAACTATTAAACCTCTCGCCAAGAAAGATTGCCGGTCATAGAACACTTGATGCCGGTTTACAATCTATGTTTTTCTAAAGATGTGAGTGACTTTCGGGATAGTATCGTGTCAATGTTGAACAAAAAGATTTTTCGTTCAACATTGGCACGATCATATTCCGGAAGGCGCTCGCATCTTAAGAAAAACAAAGATTGTAAATCGACACAAGGTGTGCTATGACCGGCAATCTTTCCTGGCGAGAGTTATATGTTCCATTTTTTCCTATGCGGCGTTATTGAAGTATTCTTTCCATTTTCTTTTTTAATATTGGAATACGCATTTCGAGACATTTTGGCACTGGAATACTTTGCAGCAGGGACACTTTGGCACCGGGACGCTTTGCCATTTTGGCGACGTGAGTGTTAAGCACTCGGTACTGTCACAGATATACGATTGCGTATGTCTGTATGTCTGTGTGATATTGCAGTGTTCAAAATGAGGTGGATATGAAGATTATCTCTAAGCCCCTGGTTTTCTAAGTGAAAATGTACAAAACCTTCATAATAATAAAACTAACAACTTTTGAAGAAAAAAGTGCTTTTCAGTTATTTGTTGACGCAATCGGTATCCCCCCTGTTCAAAAACAATTGTACCTACAGGGTAGGCTTAAGAATACATTCAGCAACACAGGTTTTTACCACAATGGCTCCTAATGGTTTAAAAATTGTTGTTGTTCAAACGGCAAACCAAAACTGTCTCGGTGCCAAAGTGGCCGCGCTAAACTCTCCGCATCTGTTCGACGGAAGGCCGTCACAGCTTCCTATCGTTGAGAATATTCTGTCTCCAGATCGGGTACTACGTTGTTCACCTAAGACCCCCCAGGAGAAGAGAAATTTAATGTCCATTTTATCATAAAATCTTCTGTCTTGGGGAGGGGGGGGGGTATTCCGCCACCTTCAAAACGTAAAAAGTAGAACCTGGAGGGCAGAAGGGCCAGAAAAAAGAGAGATTTAATGTTCATTTCGTGATAAAACCCTTGTCTACTGGGGGAGACCCCCCAGTGATATGTTCTGGCGTAAGGAGTTTCAAGAAATGATTGTAAATAAATATTTTGGGGAAAAAATTACCGGAGGGTCTGGGGGGTATGGAATACCTCGCAGGAAAAGATAAACTCAATGTTCATTTCATCATAAAGAATTCTGTATTGAGGGATCCCCCCCCCCCCCCCCCCCGGTGATACCTTCTTCCTCAAAATGTCCAAAGAATCGTGTTGAGGAAGAATGTACTACAACCTGGTGGTCTGGATCTGGAGGGTATTCCAAAATCCAGAAAAAGAGTTTAATGTTCATTTCGTAATAAAACCTTCGCGCACTGGGGGAGTATTCCAGGCCCCCAGACCCCCCGGTGGTGTGATCTCCACCCAAACGTTTTGCCATAAGGACTATTTAAAAAAATGATGATGTTATGTGGTAAGAGTAGTAAACATTTTTGGGAAAATATGGAATCGGGGGGTCTACCCCCCCAAGTATACCGTACCCCCGGTGATACTTCTCCCTTAAGAGTACTAAATATTTTGCGAAAAAGTTAGAACCGGAGGTCTAGGGATCTGGTATGGAGTACCTCGCGGGAAAAGAAAAGAGTTTTAGGAGAAGTGCTAGAATTTTTTGCATTATGTGCCAGACTGAAGGTGTGCCAGACGACCATCAAATTTCGCTGCCTCAAGGAGGGGGGGTACCCCCATGAATTATTTCCTGAGATGCTGTTTTTAAATGTAAAAAAACGTGCCTAACTTTTACATGCGACAACCAAGTGGTCTCAGAATTTGCATACGCACATGTCACTAGTGGTAAAATTTTTGAAAATGGGGAAGAGGGGTGAGGGCTGAACACCCGTTCTACCCTTCATAGTATTCCAATGAAAGGTCTCATCGAAATTAATTGGTTTGTACAAACTATAGCTTTCCTGCGCGACTCCTTTCCCAGATGAGGGGGGAGGTGAGAGCGTGTAGAATTTAATTTTATCTTTCATAGTATTCCAATTAAAGGTCTCAACAAAAGGAACTGTTTTCTACCAACTACCGTCCTACTTTCGAAGTCTTTATCAAAAGAGGTGATTTGATTATTTCTTCACCTTTCTCCCTCTGTCGAATTCTTACGCCGATTAAGTGTCATCATCCTACAACTTCTTTGATTGCGCTGGTTTCTTCAGTTTATTTGACGTCATTTTTTGAAATCTTCCCCTTTTCTGATTTTCTGCCGCGACAGGTAAGGGAGAGGGACCACTGAACCAGCGGGACCCAGTTCCGTTGCGACGGAGGGGGGCATGGTTTTTAAGCCCGACCGCCATCTTATCATCAGAAAGTTTATTTTTTGTTTTTCATGTCACCTTAATTACGAATGGTGGTAAATTAGTAGTTAATTCGTAATTTATTACGTTAATTGTCCACCGCCTGAGTGCGGAGTAATATGTCCAACCATTTCTTTCTTACAGGGCATTTGTTCTAATTCTTTCATGTGTTTCGGAATAAATTTTTGTCATTGTCAATCAATTAGTTGTGCGTTTATTCGAATCCATTGTGCTACCCGGATAGAGTCTTCATGTAAATTTTTTCTATTCGTGCCCAAGATCTATTTGAGGTGCGATTTAAAGTTTGTCTAATAAATCCTTTGGAAAACTCGAGCAATGCCGCAGTAGCCCAAAATTTAAGAAACCTAAGAAACCGATGATTTCAAGAATGTTGAAGTGATCGAAGTGGGCTGATGTCAAAGA
Organism: Photinus pyralis; assembly: GCF_008802855.1. Taxonomy (NCBI): domain Eukaryota; kingdom Metazoa; phylum Arthropoda; class Insecta; order Coleoptera; family Lampyridae; genus Photinus; species Photinus pyralis. Next base: position 3,885,614 of record NW_022170878.1, on the reverse strand, counting down.
AGATGAAGAAGTTTATAGTGTACTTAACCCCCAGGTTCTACGCTAACTTCACACTACAAGAACACGGAAATAAAGTCAACCCGGCAACGTTTAAAAATGGCCACCGAATAAAAATAGAAATAGGCTGGGAAAAAAAGAACTTACCAATAAAAAAACCAGCAGCCAAATTAATATCAAATTATGTTGTAAAATTAATTGTTTGTAATGATGTGAATGCGTTAAATAAAATTATAACATCACAAAAAGTAGCAGGTAAACTTCAAGAGGTAACATATAGGTTAAAAACAAGTTTTGGGAATTATGGGTCAGGTAAGGAGGTACCAAGATTCTAAAAAACGGTGAAATACAAAGGATGTGACTCATCTTTGGTGCAATAAAGTCCTTTTGTTAAAAGCAAGATGGAAAATTACATGGACTTGTAGGAAAATTTAACTAAAAACAAGATATGTGGAAATTATTGAATCGCCACTCATTTATCGCACATAAATTCTAAAGTGAAGAGTTTTGATTAGCGTAATCCCGCTCCTGCAAGATAGGTAGCCCGCCCCTCGTTTCGGGGTTTCGAGCCTACAGTTGAATGGCGAAGACAATAACGGAATTAGGTGTCGTACTTCAAATGGTTACAGTTTTTACCACCCCCGTGACTGCTTCATTCACGGAGAAAATTTTTAGTAACAAACAACAAGTCGGTACATACATCAAACGAATCGGTAATTTCCACATATTAAAATAAAATTATCAAAACTTATATGAATGTAACTTCAGGGACAAGACTAAGTAATCAACATCAATAAACGTAAATTAAGCAAACATTACACCAAAAACGTAAACGATTACAAACAATAGGATAACGGTAGTATTAAACATGTCATTCTGCATTGCGGTTAAACAAAATAAATTTCAAAAACAAAGATTGAAACACACAAAAAGTATAAAATGCGGCATACTAAACACAAATACGATATAAAGAAATGTAAAGATTACTACCTGCATTAAAAAAACACAAAATAACAACAAACATTTATGGAGCGACGTTTTGCCATAAGGACTATTTCAAAAAATGATGATGTTATGTGGTAAGAGTAGTAAACATTTTTGGGAAAATATAGAATCGGGGGGTCTACCCCCCAAGTATTCCGTACCCCCGGTGATACTTCTCTCTTAAGAGTACTAAACATTTTGGGGAAAAATTAGAACCGGAGGTCTAGGGATCTGGTATGGAGTACCTCGCGGGAAAAGAAAAGAGTTTTAGGAGAAGTCCTAGAATTTTTTGCAGTATGCAGCCTATACCTTGAAGGTGTGCCAGACGGCCACCAAATTTCGCTGCCTCAAGGGGGGGGGGGCTACCCCCATGAATTATTTCCTGAGATGCTGTTTTTAAATGTAAAACGTTCCTAACGTTTACATGCTACAACTGGTCTCAGAATTTGCATGCCTTTAGTGGTGCCAAGTAAAATTTTTGAAAATGGGGGGGGGGGGTGAGGGGTGAACACACGTTCTACCCTTCATGGTATTCTAATGAAAGGTCTCGCCGAAATGAATTGGTTTGTGCAAACTATACCTTTCCTGCGCGACTCCTTTCCGAGATGAGAAGGTGGTCGGGGGGAGGAGGGAGCGGGTAGAATTTAATTTTATCTTTCATAGTATTCCAATTAAAGGAACTGTTTTCTACCAACTACCGTCCTACTTTCCGACTCTTTATCAAAATAGGTGATTTGATTATTTATTCAGATTCTTCACCGTTCTCTCTCGGTCGAATTCTTACGGCGCTTAAGTGTCGTCTCCTACAACTTCTTTGATTGCGCTGGTTTCTTCAGTTTATTTGACGTCATTTTTTGAAATCTTCGTCTTCTCCGATTTTCGGCCGAGAAAGGTAAGGGCCTCTCCCTCTCCCACTGAAGCAGCGGAACCCAGTTCCATTGCGACGGAGGGAGGCATGGTTTTTGAGCCCGACCGCCATCTTGAATTTTTGAAATGGCAATTTAAGTCATGTGACATGTCATCAGAAAGCTTATTATTTTGTTTGTCATGTCACCTTAATCACGAATGGTGGTAAATTAGTAGTTAATTAGTAATTTCTTACTTTAATTGTCCACCGCCTGTGTGAGGAGTAATATGTCCAAACATTTCCTTCTTATAGGGCACTTTTTTTTAATTCTTTCATGTTTCGGAATAAATTTTGGTCATTGTCAATCAATTAATTGTGTGTTTATTCGAATCCATTGTGCTATCCGGATAGAGTCTTCATGTCAAATTGTTTTATTCGTGCCCAAGATCTATTTGAGGTGCGATTTAAAGTTTGTCTAATAAATCCGTTGGAAAACTTGAGCAATGCCGCAGTAGCCCAAAATTTAAGAAACCTAAGAAACCGATGATTTCAAGAATGTTGAAGTGTTCGAAGTGGGCTGATGTTAAAGAAGATGAAGAAGCTTGTAGTGTACTTAACCCCCAGGTTCTACGTTAACATTTATCGCACATAGATTCTAAACTGAAGAGCTTTGATTAGCGTAATCCCGCTCCTGCAAGATAGGTAGCCCGCTCCTGGTTTCGGGGTTTCGAGCCTACAGTTGAGTGTCGAAGAATTAGGTGTCGTACTTCAAATGGTTACAGTATTTACCACCATCGTGACTGCTTCATTCACGGAGAAAATTATTAGTTACAAACAAAAAGTCAGTACATACATCAAACGAATTGGTAATTTCCACATATTAAAAATAAACTGATTAAAACTTATATTAAATGTTACTTCAGGGACAAGACCAAGTAATCAACATCAATAAACGTAAATTAAGCAAGCATTACACCAGAAACGTAAACAATTACAAGCAATAGTATAACGGTATCACATATGTAATTCTGCAGTGCGGTTAAACCAAGTAAATTTCAAAAACAAAGATTCAAACACACAAAAAATATAAAATGTGGCATACAAAACACAAAATACGATATAAAGAAATGCAAAGATTACTACCTGCATTAAATAACACAAAATAACAACAATCATTCATCGTTCACGACCGCCATTCAAGACAAGATGCCAAACGTAACCCGTGCTTTTTAGATGGCGCAGGCCCACGTAGAAATCGCATGGTTGCCAACTCTCAAAAATGTATGTATTGTCGTAAGTTGTATATACAGGGTGGAACCAATCAAGTTAATGCAATCAAGAAAGAGGAGGCCTCCCCAATTATCAGAATTCGAAGAGACCTTATGTGTGATGTCCGTCAGGATATTTTACTATCTAAACTCTCCAGTCATTTACCAAGCACCTACGCTAAAACTGTAAAAATCGACAAGCGACTACCGCCGCGCCGTTAATTCAATTTTCCAGTGGAACATTATATACACTTTATTATTATTATAAACAAAAATGATTAGTGATAAGAACGAGAAGTGAGATGTTATAATTGCGCGCAATGCTTTGTTATTGTTAGATTGGGACATCTAGTGATCGCCAATGTACTCGTAGTTCATTTTAGGGTTGCATGTTCTAGTATAAATAAAATACCGTCCACATTGTAGTCTCTAAACTTATATGGTTTATCTTCCGTAGGTCAGAACCTAATAATACAAAAACTTGAATCTCGAACTGACCACTGGTTAATTAAGGCCTACTAAATGGCGAATTATCTACCAAGACGACCATGTTTAATCGTTCATTTGCTACTGACTTCGATTCAAATTTAGGTTAGGGTTGTAAATAATACACAATAGTACCGGATGAAATACGATACAACTCTCAGTCAGACTTATGACACTCCTGGTCTTCCTTAAGTAATTAAGGAACAAAGACTCTGGTCTGTTTCACTGCCAATATATTTTTTCGACAAAACCACAAGGGCGGATTTCAAGAATTTTGGAATAGTCAATGCGGGGGGAGAGGGGGGATATTTTGCAGACGAATTTCGTAAGCTGTTAGGGACAAATGTTTCCGAAGTAAATTTGCGTCGAAATGATTGTGGGCCGCGAGTTTTCTTGGGGCGAACAAGCTACTAAAGTCCATAGGGATTTTGTCCATGGCGGTTCTTCTCGACTTCTTTCCCTTACGTTTTTGCCAGGTCCTGGACAGTGAATAAGTACGTTTCAAAGCAGGAAGTACTTCGAATGAATCAAAACAGAACATTGTGATACACTTTTAATATGGCGAATGTTTTACAGCCGTCTCGAAATAGCCTTCGCGTAATTAAATTCGTTTAAACATTTAACGGCCCCAAAGCGAGAGTACATAAAACTAACACCCTTTGAGAATTTGACTCGGTATATTCGGTAACAAATCATCCTAAATAAATTGTTATACGCGCCATCTCGAAGAATCGAGTTTCATTGCTTTAAAAAGGACAGCAGTATCGTTGTAAAAGGAATAGAGTCCGGATTTTTATTTTCCATTCGACATTTAGTGGTAGTAAAATGTAATATTTAGTTTACGGTGTTTGTTGAGGCATCGAGGCGCATAATTCAAAGGAGATCACCTCGTATACTTCGTAAATTATGACGCGTATCGTACCGCGAGCGAGAGGGGGAAGGCGTCGGAAATTAATGAATGTGATTTGTTGTTTTTTCGTGTTGTCTATTTATTGTGGTATCATCGTTGTTTCTTTGGCACGAGAAGAGTTTGTTCTGGTCTGACAGGTAAAGAGGATGAAAAGTAGAAGAGGCCGCACACAGCGCGAGCCACTTGACTAATGAAGGCAGCCACTGTTCACCCATACCTGTTATATCTCTTACCATCTAAATAAACCACCGGGATCAGAAGCCTTCTTTCTTTTATTTCGCTCATTATGTATGCCTCGATTATGAAGAGACTCCCACAGGTGGTCCTTTTCTAATCATTTCTAACGTATAAGTAACGTGAAACTTATGAGAAATACTAAACCCCCAATCGTAGAAGGCATATAATACGAATCATTGTTCTGCGGCTAACTCATTATTAGATTTTGAATAAAATTTACATTTGTCAATTCTTTCTTTTCTTTTAAATCGAAGGTGTTTTGTTTCAAATGGATTTTTTAAAATGGCATACTATGCACAGCAGTGGCGTAACTTCATTTTAAGGGCCCGTCTTCAAAAATATCGATCTTCTGACGTTACTCGACTCGGAGCTTTAAAAGAACTTAATGCTTAGGGCTAGCTGCAGGAATTGAGCAATTTTAGTCAATTTATTTCTTCGCTGTTGAGCGTTTCTTTTTTTGCTTTTCTCTTGGAAGTTCCACTATGGTATTTTCGTCCATTCTGAGCTGTCTAATTTCAAAATTTCAAAGTACCGTTGGCGTATCTACAGACGCCGCTGGAGATATATTTAACCTTATTTAGCGATTAACGATTTCAATTCTGTGTGTTAAAATTGCTTAGCATTCATCTCGAAATACAACTTCAGTTTAAGGTTACCGTTTCCAGTACCTTCAGATACCTTCCGGACTGCAGAATGGTCCCGCTGATTAACAAAGTATTTCATGTACTTTATGTAAGAGATTTCAGAATGTTATTTTTCACAAAATGGGAAATGAGTTGAGTTGCTTTTTTATCTATTTGAAATGACGTATTAAATTAAAGTCAGATTTAAATTATTAAAATTCGCTGGGCTCATTGGACAAATACACGCCTAGTACGCCAAAGACTAGTAGTAGTAGTAGCGTAATCTTGGAACTGTTTGAAATTATGGATTCTACAGGCGACATTCTATCAGAACATTTTTTTCCGGATCGATCAGAGACAATTTTTTTTTCGGGGTTCAAAAAAAGGCAGTGTATAACCTTTCTTTTTTTACCAAAAATCGACTACAACAAAATTTCTCGGGAAAACATCTTTTCTTATTAATTTTGGTGCGTAGAATCCAAAACAATTCGTACTTTTTCGATTAGACTTCTCAATCAAAAGTTATAGACTAGAAACAAATTTCGAAAAAAAATTCAAAGGGCTGTAACTTTTGAACTAGTAGCCCAATCTTGGAACTGTTTGAAATTATGGATTCTACAGGCCACATTCTATAAGAACATTTTTTTTCCGGGTCGATCTGAGACAATTTTTTTTGCGGGCCTCAAAAAAAGGCAGTGTATTACCTTCCTTTTTTACCAAAAATCGACTACACCAAAATTTCCCGGGAAAACACTTTTCTTATTAATTTTGGTGCGTAGAATCCAAAACAATTCGTACTTTTTCGATCAGACTTCTCAATCAAAAGTTATAGACTAGAAACCAATTTCGAAAGAAAATTCAAAGGGTTGTAACTTTTGAACTAGTAGCCCAATCTTGGAACTGTTTGAAATTATGGATTCTACAGGTCACATTTAGGGAATTCAATACCGGGATCGCGGGATCCCGAAATACCGGGATCTCGCAGCATTTTTGCGGGATTAATCCCGCACATAAATGGAGCGGGATCCCGGGGGATTTGCGGGACTGAGGAATTTGTCGACCAAGTGGACGACTCTGTTTACTTTTTTAATGAAACGGATAACGGAGAAGTTATTTTTTATATAATTGTTAAACTTTTTTCGTTAAAAATTTACTATGATTTTTGAGGCACTTTAGAAGTTCACCTTTTTGTGCTTTACAGGTAAGGTTTTTTTGAGTTCTAAGTTAGGCCGAAGGTACTTTTTTGTTAAATATTGTGATAATTAGCGACTTATTTTAATACAGAAGTTAACCGCACAGAATTGCTTATTTGCCAATGTATTTAAAGTTTTGCGAGATCCCGCAAATNTAGCCCGGTTCTGATTTTCTACGCCACAATATAAATAGTGAAGCATAAAGACTTAAAACATAAATAATACCCGCTCAAGTGGTTACAATTTGGGTGTAAAGTTCGAGTAAACAATTTGTCTTGCGAAATGCGCAGTTTTTTATGTTTAAGTTATAAATAATACGCGATTAATAAACTGGTTTAAAAGAGACGTTGCCACAAAATTTGCGTTGGTTCCGGTCCTGATTTTCTACGCGACAATGTAAATAGTGAATTTTAACTCACACACAAACGCTGACAGTTTCAGGGCACTTCACTTTGCTATATGGCAAACAAAATCGGCTTGATGAAAAAGATGACAAATTTTCGGTGGCTGTTCGGACGGTAGAAACGTTCAACTTTTAATAATAAGAGAACCTTAACGAAAGGGCTTGCTGAATTACAACTGCTTGCGTTTTTAATTTTTTTTCCGTAATTGGCTTAACTTGCTCCTGTACAAATTTATAATAAAAAATGGCAAACTGCGTCTTGAACACAACAAATAGGGCTCACTACCCGAGAATTTATCGTAAGCAAATGTTCACGCCCGCAACCGTCCCGAAACTAGCACCTTCGTTGTCTCCAGTATATAAGAAAACACCACCATAAAATAAAACTACTTCTTTCAGATTTTCAAATAAATCGCCAACCACGATCGGATTAAATAAACGCCATCCACGTCGAAACGCGACAAACGTCCCCACTTCTCCAACATGAAACACCTGCGTCTCCGTTATTAGCACCAGAACACATGCGTTAATTAATTTTCGCCTGATAAAACTGATTATAGCTAACGACCAGAAATAACCTTATTTCTCACAACCTATCTAAACAATTTGCGAATGTAATAAAGTTCAAACGAAAACCACAATCTGACTTGGTTTATAATTAACGGAGATCTCAAAAAATCTGATTGAGCATGCGCAAGACAAGACAATAATTCGCGTTAATTCAAATTAATTCACGTTAATTCAAATTAATTCACGTTAATTCAAATTAATTCACATTAATTCACGTTAATTCAAATTAATTCACATTAATTCACGTTAATTCAAATTAATTCACATTAATTCACGTTAATTCAAATTAATTCACATTAATTCACGTTAATTCAAATTAATTCACATTAATTCACGTTAATTCAAATTAATACACATTAATTCACGTTAATTCAAATTAATTCAAATCCTAAAAAAATCAAAAAAACCGAATGGAATGATGAAAGTCATATCATTCCATTTGATTTTTTAGGATTTTGGATCATAGTGTCAAAACTAGCCCCCTGGCGGAGGATTCAACTAAATTAACTATATTTTGGTCGATTCTCATTGCTCAAGGAATGCTCTTTTCAACGATACCAAATTTGTTAAAATCGGTCAAACCGCTAAGAAGTCAAAGAGGTTATTGCAAAAACAATTGAACGCTCCACACCATCTTTGTTTTTGAAATAACTGAGTTTTTGTTTTTACGAAAATGATAGATAAACTCGAGATATGGCCGAGCAACAGTCTTATTGGGTCACCCGGTACATTTGAGTCAGATGTCAGATGGATCTCCCTTTCAGTTGAGGGAGTAAGAAAAAGAAACTTTTGTGGATTCTACAAGATAAAATTTATTCTGAAAATTCGTTTCCCAGTCGATATGGATACCTACCGACAATTTCGCGAAGAACCAGATGGAAGGAATCGCATTTTAACAGAAACTAACGGGGAAAACCGCTAAAATATCGTATGTAAACAAAGATATCCGCCATTACGTTAAACACTAAAAAGCATTCTTTCCGGAAATATAACAAATCACCTCCGGACGTACATAATTGTTTCTAAAACAAATATTTATTTAAATAAACGTATGTGTCACATCTAATATTTACACGGGGCCATTACCTTTTATCGCATCTACGCAATATACCTACAATAAAAGCATCTCCGGAATTTAACGTGTATCACAACTCAAGGGATAATAGATGCTAAGTGCCCCGTGCTACATAATTTATAATTAACTGATTATGTCCGGCTTTGCGCCCGAACGAGTTCATGGATAGCTGTTAATTTTCATTATCTTGTCTCAATAACGCATCGCGACGGCGGCTTTACAAAGGTACAAATTACGGACCCATCTTCCGTACACGTTCGCGCCTTAGAATGTCAATGGCTGCGGAGAGAGGTCACCTCGGTTTTTGTTGCATTTTGTATATGTGTAACGCGGAATGATCGTTATTTATGCAATAGGCTGAACGACTGATAAGATTTCGAGCGATTGACGTTGACCAATTTGAATGAACAACGGTGGTCCTTGCGTGGAACCCTGAGGAGCGCCTAATTATGAGCAACTACCATCAAAGTCTAGAGAGGGCAATCAAATACCATTCAGATCCTTTTTAGTGGCAAATTGATAAATGCAAGTCAACAGAAAACTTGAATTTTGAGCCGAATTGATTGAAAAGTTGACCTTCCAAGCTTGAATTCAGCAACCAGTTCCGTTTTAGTTAAGTTGTTAAGTGATCAAGGTGGAAAGTCTTTTTAATATTGATCGAAATTGATTGAAGAGTATAACCTGAATAACTTTCCTTGTTTGAACCTACCAGAAGACTGGCACCCTCGGCATTTTTAGTCAAGTTGATAAGTTGGTGTCAGACTTTGAAAAATGGAAATAATACTGGAGTCCATCTAGCAGAGGAGGGTGCTCAAGCAACCAAAAGGTGGACATCTACGACTAGATCTACGACGTCAATAATTGGCGAGTCTCAGAATTCCAAGATTCAACATCGTCCAATTTCAACCAACTCCCGCCGAATCAAGAGACGTCATTCATAAGGTAAAAGACACTATTCCTTTACATATATGGTTAGGGTAGCAAATCAGTACAGAATTTGAATTTTGAGCGAAATTGATTGAAAAGTGGCATGGAAAAAGCCTTCCTTGCTTGAATCTTGCACGAAGTTAGAACTCTCCCTTCCATTTTAGTGAGGTGCTTAAGCGAATAGGGTAGTGACTAATCAGAAAATTTGAATTTTGGGGGAATTGATTTAAACGTGACTTGACACGAGCCTCCTTGCATAAGGTTCCTTTTAGTCAAGTTGGTAGTGATCAAGGTAGAAATCCATCAGAATATTTCACTTTTGATGTCAGAAACGAATTTGATAGAAAAGTGCTTTGAGGGACCCCTAGCTCTGGGGAATCTATGCATTCTGAGGTTTCTGAAAGCTTTAGAAATTCTGTTAGATCCCAAAGTTTTACAGATTCGGTGAAGACTTCACAGAGGTTTTAATGGGATTCTTAAAAGGCCAAAGATCATTTTGAGCTGATTCTCTGAGTTTTGGACGTTTTTAGGGTTCAGATGTGAAGGTTGTAGACATGTTGTAGACTCCAAACAAATTATAAGCTTTTATATTGACATTTTATGGACATTTGCAGAAGATTCCCAATGATTTAGGCGTTTAGTCTTCAAAAGAGAGATTCCAGCGTCAGCTACGAAAATTCTAAAAAGTCTCTAAAAAGAAAGAATCCGTACTAGATTTCAAGATGATCCTAAAATGAAATTTTAGTAAAATGCCGCGAAAATTGGCACATTACAAAATTACATAATCGAGCACTATTAAAACATCGATTTCCGTCCAATAAACAAACGAAATTATCTGATAATGATTGTGACATTGATAAACTATAATATGGTCTATTGTTGATGCTTGCGCAACATCTAATGCGCAGTGACCTATGATGTGCAACGACAGTTTTAAACGGATGACTTCATTAAAAAAGTGCCCGGCATTGTCCTGTTCTTTACTAACTTCCTGCAATTATCGCTATTACATGCTCGGCATTTCGATTTTATCATACCTGCGTATATTAATCGACTAGGTACTGCTTTCGGTCGATCACTATCTCCGCCGCGAATCAAGATCGCCACCGGTCTTTAGCGACCAGAACGCGCATTGTTCCTTTGAATGCGAGCAAATGAGGTTTCTTCGATGAAAAATGTTAGTTTAGCTACTGTCGCTTATACAGGGCTTTCATTTTAAGACGCACCACCGATTGTAACTTGTAATTTTAATACAAAATGAAAAATTGCAAAAACATGTCCATTTAGACAGTTAGGGTGAAGTTTAATGGAAGGTTTTACCATTCACTCTCGCACCCCTCGCTATCATCACTTTATAATTATAATATGTACCCTCCATCATTTTAAATCTTATAAAATTCTCTTTACATATAAATATAAATAAATATATAATTGAAAAGGGCACATTTCCCTTTTGTTTGTATAAAATTTACTAAATGCCCAAAATGGTCTCCCTGGTACACAATCTGTGTTGAAACCCTTCACGAACTCTTAGCTCTTGAATACTGTCAGGTGGAGCCTTACAGATAGCTACCTTTTTTATGTGTCCATAAAGAAACAAAGTATAAATTGTGCACAACTCTTGTGCAGACAAAGCGCATTTTTAACCGAAATAGCTTTTGTTTTGACATCAACACCTCACCCTTTGTGAGTACCCTCTTCCGACAATCCGTTCTTGAGGTATAAGGGAATATACTCGATCACGATAAGAGGTCGAGTAGGAGGGCTATGGTTGGTAGAAATTAATTCCTTTCGTTGAGACCTTTCATTAGAGTACCATGAAAGATAAAACTAGTTTCACTCACTCCTCCCCCCGCTCCCCCTCCACCCTGTACATTTATAAGAGGACAGGAAGAAGGGCGGTGGTTGATAGAAAACGGTTCCTTTCGTTGAGACCGTTAATTGGAATACAATGAAAGATAAAATTAATTTTTAACAACCCCCTCCCCCCCTCAGGCCGCGTCGCTCACTGATCAAGCTCGGAAGACGGTGGTGGCCGTTTTGTGGCACCCCCACCTGCCACTCCATTTATCAGGGTATTTCTGGATTTTTGTATAGGGTGAAGCTTAGGTGGGCCTTTTGGTTGAGGCAAAACGTTTTCCGGAAATATGACGTGTTTGTTCGAGAGCATTCTAGAGTTTTCGGGAGCGTCCCGAGGCGTTCGCAAACTTTCGAGAAAGATCGAAAACCGAATTGTAAGTTTCAGGCGATTCTAACATCGATGCGTAATGAAGTACCAAGTTCCCGCTCGTTTTATTATTATGTTATAAATTATGAGTGATAAATTATCATTACTGTTATAAATTAATCCATTTCAAAACTGTCAATTTCGTTAATTATAGATCGAGGGGGAAATCGCAGATGGAATTTTGTACACTATACATCCATTTGGTATGGAAATGCATGGATATCCACTGGACATCTTTGGACATCCTCGGATCTCCATGGATATACTAAGACATCTGATGTGTTATTGGAAATCCGCCGACGTCTTCGAATTTGCTCTAGGATCTTTAATTACACGCCGTGGTGCATTGCAAAGCCGGGAATAGCCATTGATAATAGAGAGAAGTTCAGAAATATTCCCTAGAAATCTTACCATTCGAAAACTGTCGCAATCGTACTAAAATACAAGCTCAACAAAAAAGTCCACCACAGTTTTTTAGCGCATTTTTGCAAATTTATTTGTAAAAAGGCTGGCTGGCTGGCAGCAAATGCGAGCCCATAGAAGAACGCTTGTAGAAAGACGAGGAGTGTACATGCACCTACCGGAGCCGTATAATTAACAACTTTAGGGACGGGGCTACATGTGGAGGGTCGCCAACATCTGGGTGCCATCCCCTACCCTGCTATACTAACCTGGAGATTTTTGAATTTCCTACCTTCGGTCATAGTTTTGATCCGATGCTTTCAAATTGGTGTCGTCGGATAGATCTTTAAAACGCGTACAACTCCTGCGTTTTGTGTTTTTTTCCTAGGGGCGAAGGGACAGTTTATGTGTTAGTGTAAGTTTATGTAAGTTTGTGAATCTTGTTATTCTTAAAGTTGCATAAAATGATCTAAAACGTCGACATTTGATGAAATTTTGAAAACGGTTATCGTGATAGCTACCTAGCGGAAGCTAGGAAGTTAAAAATTGTTGTATTGTAATTATCTCATCTGTTTTTTCCCCTACGAAACAAAAACATTTCGAATCACAACACTAACAAAAGCAAGAGTCATTCTCCTTTCATGCGCGCATATTTATCATTAACTTGTAGGTACATAAGTTCATACATGTCACTTTTACTTGAATATTGACGAGGATATCCTCCAAAGTCTGAAGATATTCCTGAAGATATTCTCGAATATCTGCGGATATCCACCGCGCATCTCCTCGGACATCTTTTGATATCCACCGGATCTCCTCGGACATCCACGGAAATCTTTGGATATCCACGGACATCCTCGGATATCTTGCGGACATCTACCACTGTGTACACTGGATATCCACTGCGATTTCCCCCTCGTTATAGATAAATAAATCATGTAATGTAATATTATTCGAACTTGCCTTATTTTTGAAGGGAGAAAATTGAATCCAGTTTTCTGAATGGAAATCTCTCTTCTTATAAGGAGTAACCACTCAATCTGGTTGATAAAATCACAAGATTTTACTAAAATTCGGAGATTTCCGCGTGGTGCATAAATTACCCTAGGGCCTAGAGGAAGGTCGGCGTTCTTTGGTAATTGCAGCTCTTTGATGAGACATAATTAGCGTATACCGTAATAAATGCAATTCATGGACACCAGTTTTTTTCATATCTTGCCTCAAAAACAAATCTATAATACCTCCCTGACTAATCGATTTTTACCACTCGCACATTAGTAGGGAGATATTGCATTGGGGTAAAAAATGCCCCCCTCCCCTACTTTTTTGACGGAAATGCACGTTTATAAGCACCAGGAATCCGAATCAAACAAAATCTCGATGATGTCGGTCTGTCGGTCCATGCGTACTCCCATTTCGGGCTGAAACGATTGGAACAAAATTTGTTACAGATCTTCATAGGCATAAAAGGGCAGAATCGATGAATTTCAACGTTGCGTATTATTTATAACTTGAACGTAAAAAACTCCGACGTTCACAACGAAATTATTTATTCGAACTTTGCACCCAAATGTAGCCACTCGATCGCGAATTGTTTTCTCTCGCAGACATTAAAATCGCGCGTACGAAATTTACGCTTTCACAATCCCTATCCGTCTCACCTCTTTTCCTTGTGTTTCGCTATTTATATTGTCGCGTGGAAAAACCGAAACGGACCCAACGCAATTTTTGCGGCAGCGTCCCATTTAAACCAATAGCAGACCAGCATTTTTGGTTTGTTCTGCTTTCTTTTCTCGGTCAAAATAGAATCACCGCAGCAGTAAAATCCCTGATTGTTTTATTAATTTTTTTTTCATCTTAAGGTAATGTTACATTTTTGCCCAAAATAGCCACGGCTAGCTCAACTTCACTAAAATGCTTTGACACAATTTCCTTGGTAAAAGGGACTTAATTGTTTCAAAACTGAAAATTCTAAAATGCCGGCCGGTGTGGCGCAGTGGCGTAGAAACTCGACTGCGATACTAAGGGTCTCTAGTTCGAATCCGGATTTGGGCATGGAAATTGTAAATGCTGAAACACCGCCCATTTAAAAATAAGGCCCAAAAAGGAAATGACCACCTCCGCCTTGACCACTACACAAATAAATACCTACATTAAATCAAAAAATCAAAATTATTGGCATGAAATTTAGGGAATTCAATAGAAAGTTTCTTTTACAAAAATCAAACAGGTACAAAATGAGTCTTTACAGGATACTTCTAATTACTGCTTCAACGTCAAAATTCCAACCGCTCAAATAAAATAGAACGCACCGTACTGAATACAAATAGCAGATATATACTTTATCTTAATCATACGGCGCCTAAATCTACCCTTTGGGTTTTCCAATCTTTAAAAACGGGAAAACAAAAAGTTTCCACTATTGTCCCTATTTAACGTAATAGTTTCTAAACCGTAAATTACTCTTTGTGAATGAAGGTCACTAAAAACTGTAACTCATATTAAAAACTTCTGCTGTTGTACAAGTTCTCGATTATTCGGGTGTTACACTAATATGTATAAAAGTACAATGCGCTAAATTACAAACGACCGACTTAACTGCACTGTTTTTCTGACACAAATAAACCACTCAGCAGATGACCAACTTAACTGTGCTAATCGCTTAAAGCGACCGCTCTCACAGTTCGAAGCAAATTTTCTCGCGGTTCCATACCACAAAAATGCACAAAAATAAAATCCCCCTCTACTGTAATTTACAGGAGGTTGACTTGACTTCGCTCATGGTTCAACGCACATTTCCGCTACTTTTTCTCGTTGTGACTCCAATTCCGGGATGCAAACCGTTTCCGCCAATAAAACTAACTTGACACAACCAATCAAATTTATTCACGGCAATAAATTAACTCCAAGTAGAGTGGAATCCAGCTAAATCTCACGCTACGTAACATGCTCGAAATCCACGACTGCAAAGTAAACACAATTCCCCTAGTCCAAACTACTCGCGTCGTGTATCTCCACGCATTTAGAAAGTCAGGACCGTACTTGTCACGTACTATTTCACTACGTTAAATAATTCTCTTAGATGAACAATGGAAAAGTAGGGAATATATGATTTTTCACACACAACTTGGAAGCTTAAAAAGTATTTATTAAACTCAGTTAGAAAACTTCGGGCACTTAATATTCACTTAAATGAAACAACTTCTTGTATGGTCCGTAGTGAATACAAATAGCAAATATACACTTTATCTTAGTCATACGGCATCTAAAACTACCCCTTGAGCCGCCCAACTTTGGAAAACTGGACCATCCTCTATCTAGAATTCGTAGAATGCGACCAAAAACTCCAGGCTCTTAGTTACGTAATCCAGATGAGTGAGTTAATTTGAAACGTATTAGTTGCCTACAAAGTTGCTCACAGCGGGTCATTAATAATGCCATGGCTTAATACTTTTTTATTGTATAAATTGGGGTTTTCCGCAATTGGTCGTACTGTTGTTTTTTAAAAATTCGCGGATCATCCTTGATTCAATAAGCCTTGAAATTAATTGTTATTCAGCACATTACATGTTTATTTTTAGTAGTTCTAATGAAAGTTTCACGTATAACATCTTCCGCAACTACCCGCGCAAAAAAATTTCGCGTGTCTAAAACATGGCTTCCCGCTCGACAGCTTACCCCGGAATTGCCCCTGAACGGGACCCACTCTACTTCGTCTCTACTTTTTCAATTTCATAAAGACCACCTACAGAATGGTGCTAATACGTTAGAGCGACCGTCCTTTAATCATTAGCCAATAGGGTTCGGTTCCCTGTCCAATCACGTGCGCATAAAGACCATTGATCAAAATCCACGGCGGGGCGGTTCAAAAACTACCACTTAGTGCTTCATACGCTGCACCATGACCGAATCTTTAAAAGTTCTCCTTTTACTATTTAATAGATAGATAGAGAAAAATTTAAATTATTATTATCTTTTATTTAAAGTTGCTCGATATCTGTTTTTATGTTTGTGGGTTAAAATTTCCACTATTGACCGTATTTAACGTAATAGTTTCTAAACCGTAAATAATTATTTTTGAATGAGGGTTTAAAACTTCCGCTGTTGTCACACTAATATGTAAAATTACCCTGAGCTAGATAATTTCGTTATGAAAAAAGATTCGAAAAGTCGGAGAAAACTGAAGAATCTGGCAATGTGGACTCTGAAGAAATGGGGGAAAGATCTTCATCTTGTTCATGTTTCATAAAAAATACCCTAAAATAATTACTCACCCTTTCATATAGTGCACACCTCCGTTGCCAGCTAATAGACCGAAGAATTCGGTGCTATTATTAGTTAACCATAAAGCATTTTCCAGTATTACGCATTTCTATGATTATTATTTAAAGCATCGGTTGTGTGGTTGTGTATGAAATTTCATAATTCCTACTGAATTACATCGGGGGGAAGCCGAAACCGCAGCAACTGTGTCAGTCTGATGAACGCGAAGCCTTAACAAATTGATAGCAGGTAACCACAGCAATTAAAGTTGCTTAATAGACAAGTTAATTTCCACCTTTTAACCGCACAAAAGATTATCTAACAGGTGCGAGATGCGGAAATCGAAAATGGGGAAAGTTGGAAAAATCACACCAAATTTATGTCAAAGTATTAATTGGATGGAATTAATTTGTTTTCGAGTGACGTAATTAAGGGGGCCATAGACACTTGGGTTATTCTATAAATAACGTGTTTACAAACAGAAACTATGCTGGAATTATCCATTTTAATTAGTTTCGCGCTTCCCTCCCTCGAGTGGCGAACCGCACGCTAAAACCGCAAAAGGTCTGGAATCTCGCGGTCCGGGTAACAAGTCGGACTGGTCCTTCCTACACTTCGGTGGTCACTTGGTCTTGGGGTCACCACGGATACTCCGGCAAGCGTGTGTACAATTATTGTACCTTAGCAGTCGAGATCTCTCGAGTCTCGCGATTTTTAGGGCGTTGTTTGCGCGAGAGAAACCGATACTTTTTTGCCCCAATGCTCCCATTACCCATTTATCGCAAGTGAAATTTGACGGTCGGTGTGAATGAACGGAAATCTCCACGTTAACGGAGAATTGTTACTGCTTTTCGGAAGGACGACTTATTTGGAAAAAAATTGAAAAGATGTCAAACTACCCTCCGGAAGCAGTTCCTACAAACAACCCTTAAAATCTACAATTTAACAGGCCACAAAAATACCAAGAAGAACTGCAAAGTGACATTGTACAGATCAAAAGACTAAACCACCCTCCGAGGATAGGGTGAAAGTTACAAATTCTAGAGCTGGCTTTGTAACAGGCTGGAAGATCTATTAAAAGGTCGTGTTAAAAATAAGAAACGCTTCTGCAAAGGCAGGTCTCAGAGTCAGGTTAAAGTAAAGAATCTATCCTCCAGCTACAGCCATATAAATCATTGTAAAGCTTCTGACAATTCTGAATTTAATTTAGACGTCAAAAATAGCAAGCTTACGTTCTGGTGTCGCAGTCGTTTCCATAGAAACATCATTGAATTGACGCGTTCAGTTCAGCCGTATTCAGCGCTTACGCAGCTATTTCTAGCCCCGCCACATTGGCGCTATGACAGCACTGACCCGGCTGAACGCACCCAATGTCATTTTATATCGTCCCATTTGACAGATGTCATTAGAACGCACAATCATCCGTTTCACTTTATCCACCCTTACGTTAAAGGAGGGGCTTAGGCTACTTATGGGGGTTGGGAGGGTGTGCATTAGTGTTATTTCTCTTGGAGCGACACCTTGGGCGCCACCTATAAATATGAGTGTAAATAGTGGGAATGAGCATTCGTCAGGCGATTTTATGCGGTGTCGCACCTGCGCCAGTCGCGCTCGCAGAAGCAGAAGATTTTCGCAGCATTTTAAAGAAAGATAATGAAGTTAAAAATTTACACGGCTGAGTACCTCACGTTATCGGATTGAAAGTGGTGGTCGGTAACGAACTATATTCACAACAATATAATATTTACATTAAACACACAATAGGATTTGATGGCGGTATCGCAACCCCTTCTTGTACATCGGTAACATCGATAACACCCAAAGGATTCTGTGGTCACTTCGTGCAGGGATGCCAACTTCAATTCCACATAGAAGAAACAGTCCGAGAGAAGTCTATAGTCGGTCCGTGCAGATAGCAGCTGGGAGGCCAATAATTTGTTGTTGTTGTTTGTCACGTCGAACATTTGAACTAGCGTCGTGGTGCACTTGTTTAATTATAAAAAAATCATTTTATACTCAAGCGCTGTTTATGTAGAGCTGCGTCATCATGATGTACCTTGAGAACCAACATTTGAACGGTGAGGGGCTTTTGGACTTAGAGCGACCGGCAACCTTTGAACTTTGAACGGCGAGCAACCTTTGAACTTTGAACGGTGGTTGTAGTTTTAGTATCTTCGTTGAGCTGACCTTGAAGCTGTAGTGTGTGCATGCACATGAGCCATCTTGGCGCGTACAATCTTAACCGGTTGCAGTAAACCAGTCGGTCTTGTCGCAATCATGGCGAGCCTACAACCAAAACGACGAGTGTTTTTTGTGTAATGCCGAATGTAAGTATGTGTTTCTCATGCAATGACGCGCAGTGTATGGGCATGCAAATGTGCCTCCCTCTGCTGGGACGGTAGTCGATTATCGCTTAGGTGTTTGTCGTGTCACAGGGGAAGCTGACATGGAAATGTAACAAATGGGCACCTCTAAAAAGCATGATGCGGGTCACTCTGTAATTGGGCGCAGGCCTGTTGAGGGCCCAGAACAATAGAGAGATAATAAATAAATAAATTAATTAATTAATAAGAAAATATATAAATAAATAAATTAACGAACGATTAAATCAACATAAACAAAACGCAGAAATAGGAGAAAATGAATTTTGATTAAAACGTTAAAATCATCTTTAAACCATCTTATTACTGCTCTAGGGTCTTCATTGTTTACAAGTAAGGAAAAGGCCACCGAAAAAATAAATAAATAAGAGGTTAATACATCACACATTCCGTTGCGATTCAGCGATTCTATTTATAGCTTATATAAGACCCCTTCCTAGAAATAAATGTACTTTTGCAAAGTTCAGGTTTTTAGCTCGCTGCAAAGATAAATGGAATATACCCCAACGTGTGGGGTGTAGATTCGTTCCATCAACCCTTGAATCTGACAAATCGACGTTAGCAGATGTTTTTCTTATTGTTAGCGTGGCTTAAAATGTTGTCAGCCTTCCAACCTGCTACAAAAGTAATTGAAGAAGTTATACATTTTTTTAATTTTCAACATTCGAAGTGTTTCCAGTTTTTCAGCCTGCCACAAAGATAGATGGAAAAGTTACACTTTAGTCTAATTTTTGAATGGTGTATCTGTCCCTTTAGCCCAAATGTGCAAAATTTTCGTAAGCGTTTCTTATTTTTAATATGGCCCCCTTAAGACAATTTTTCATTCTGTTAAAATTGATTTTCGTTTTGGACGAGATAGATAAAAATTGCCTTTTTGTGCATGGCCACCTCACTATTATGTAAAATACATATAACTTATTTAATTAGAACATAAAACCCTGGCACACCAAGATATTTCGAAAACTATCAGAGATAGGTATAGGACATTATTATCATAAGTTGAAGGTTTTTGGAGGAGCTAAATGATGACAGAAAAATATACAGTGGGTTCCATTTAAAAAAAGTGAGATTTTTAATATGAAGTTTTGCAACTTTGGACCTACCAAAAAAAACACCCTGTAAGCTATACTTTTAATGATTTATAGTAGATGTATTTATTTGACTTTTACTTAACCCAGGATGAAAGATATAAAACCTGGAATCAAAATTTAAGTAATAATTTTGACAATATACTGACGCTTGCAAATGCCCAATTTTTCTTAAAAATCGAATTATCTTTAAAACTACTAGCTTTTCGGGTATTAACCATATAATAAAAAAGACGTACAATTACACGTAGAGATCAATGCATTGAAATACAGGGGGTTCTATTTAAAAAAAGTACCATTTGGTCGCCCTACTTTGTGGGCGCACCCTGTATAATTCCAAATATTTTTAAAATGTGGAGAATATTCAACCATATCATAATACAAAAGCACTCTATCGAAAAATCTTACCTTCAAGGCTGACTCACCCTGTACCTTGCGAGTCAATCGTTTTACTGTCGTCATTAATTAATATCGTCAATTTAAACAAAAATTGACGAATAAATTAAAATCTTGTCATTCACAGTTAGAATCTATTTTTGTTTTGTGACTAATCGGAATTTAAACAGGTATTTTTATATGTTATTCAAATAACGCAGGCTTTCCTGGTAACATCTACATTTTTAACTTAGATACGCATTAATTTAATCGACATTATTTATTTGTTTTGGTCGTGTGTTTTTCATTGTCTTATTGACCACAACCACAAACAAGTAGCTACATTCTTCTAGTGGCGCAAAATCTAATATCAACTGTACAAAGGGGTTGAAGTCTTCTGTCCCTTGCTCTAATAAACCTCTTTCAGCAGCTCATCTACTAAAAGAAGATGAAATAGGGCCCAATCACCTTATACAGAGTGGCCCAACGAGAAGTATACAGAGGGCTGTTAGGGTATTAAATTTAGAAATTTCGAAAAATCCTCGAACACGTCAATTTTGTATTCGAGGGGGACAACTTTTGGAATACAAATCACGAACCCAAGTCTTCGCCCCTCTACGTAGGGTGCTGAACCCCTAAAATTTTAAATGGAATCCTATGGCAAATGACTTAATCGTGATTACTAATCTGCTTTGCTTTTTAAATTCTATTGATTCGTTTCGGAGAACTGACAGGTTCACTTAAGTTTAACAAACAAATTGAAGGGTCAAAATAAAATTTTAATACAAGGTGACTTAGATCGCATTTGTTTTGGTTTTTTAGAAAAAACCATTTCAAATGCGAATATCTCCGAAACGAATCAATAGAATTTAAAAAGCAAAGCAGATTAGTAATCACGATTAAATTGGCTTTCAAATAATGTGCCATTTGCCATAGGATTCCATTTAAAATTTTAGGGGTTAAGCTCCCTACGTAGAGGGGCGAAGACTTGGGTTCGTGATTTGTATTCCAAAAGTTGTCCCCCTCGAATACAAAATTGACGTGTTCGAGGATTTTTCGAAATTTCTAAATTTAATACCCTAAAAGCCCTCTGTATACTCGTTGGGCCACTCTGTACTACTTTTTAAGGGCGCAAAATGTAACCTTTGAACTGTACAAAATGGCAATCATCGATTCGAAAAATACAGGATTTGATTTAAACGAATGCCCAATACAATTCATGTACGTATTTAATATCGTAACTTCAAAACCGGAGCGACGAGATTTCATGGCCGCGATAAGGCCTGGATTTTACCCAAAATGCGGTAAATTAGTCAGTATCATCGCGTACGCGTCGGTGTTATTAGTGCGTTCGTTCACGTTTTGGTGATGGTCGGGACCTTTTTCGTTTCTAATCCAATGCCTACATAAGTGCAGGGCCCTTCGGCGACCTATTCGGGAGAAGAATGTACAAAAAAAGGTAAGGAAAGCCACTCCACACGACCATTCTGACCTTACTTTTTATTATTTCTACGATGGAAAACTACCCTTTACTGCACCATTAATTTTGAAATAGGGTCAAGCCTTACTTTCCAAACTTTTTTGAAAATGCATTGATAGCGAGATCCTTAACAAAAATTGTACCACCTGGAATGGTACCTAAACCACCAGGGGACCTAGCTAAAACGAAAATTCGAGTTGGGAAAAATTTTACCTGAAAAGTATCTTATCCCACGGGTGATATAACATTTTCGGTCATTCTATGACAAGTCAATTAATCACCGTTATCAAAATAGCTCATAATCAAGGCAGGAATGATATTCGTTGACGTGTTTTTACTTTCCGACTACATAAAGGAACGTATTGTAATCGTGATAAATTTTCGATATGCCAATATTGCGTTTTCTGGGCGTTTTGAAGCACACAGGCCCCACAAAAGTGGTTTTTAGTTTGACATCTGTGGGTGAGGGTGTTGGTGTGTGTATGTGGTTCCTTTTTTGTGAACACGATAACTAAAAAAATGTCCTATTTTGGTTTTGATCCGTAACCATCTTCATGGTTGTTGAGGGTGTCAAAAGCTTAAAAGAACCATAACGACTTGAAACAAATTTTTTTCGCATACACTGGCCAAAAACTCTACAAAAAAGTTCGTTACGATTTTTTTGGTGAGTTTCTTTGTTTTTGAGAAGTTTTGAATTGAAAATTTAAACTATTTATTTTATTTTCCTAAACTTGCATTTTTCTCTAAAAGTAAGCATCAGAGTGAAAAATGTTAATTACAAAAAAGATGTGTCTTGATGAGATCTACAAAAAAGGCTTGTACACTTTTTGCGGCGGTTCAAAATAAAGGCACTAGACGGCATTTTCTAAATGTTATACTATGCTCAAAGATAATTGCAATGACTCTATTAAAAGTAGTTGGAAAGTCAAGTCAGGAGTTTAATTGACAACTAGTTTTTTTAATTCTCCCTCGTAATATTCGTTCGGAAAATGTGCAGTATGGAATGTTCGTCCCTTCTTTTGGTAACGCGCCTACGTTTATTGTCAGAAATTCCGTAATACTGCAATTTTTAATTTCGGAAATTCTCATTTTTTGAACTAAGAGAATAGCGCACTTTTAGCGCATGTTTTAAACATTAAAAAAAAGTGCTATTGTTTCCGTTTTGTCCGTATGTCCGTCTGTCCATCCGCCCGTCCGTCCGGATCCACTAATTTTAGGGGAATATGTGCTAGGATCCTGGAATGTTTGGGCAATAGGTAGCCTATACCTTGAAGGTGTGCCAGACGGGGACGGCCACCAAATTTTGTTGCCTTAAAGGGGGGCCCCCTCATAAATTATTTCATGCGATACGGTTTTTGAAAGTAAAACATGCAAAACTTCCAGGGACCCGGACCCAAATGAAATATCGGTTCCGGTTCTGTTTATATTTAAACGAAAATTCTTATAACGGTTTCGGTTCTAAAAAAATATCGGTTCGGTTCTGCGCATTTTTTTCGTCCCATAACGGTTCTTTTCGGTTCTAGTTTTTATAACAAGTATGGGATTAAAAAAATTCATTATAACAACGTAATTTGTGAATTAGTAGGTGCGAAAAAGCAGTAAAAGGTCATGAATACCAAAACGTGACGTATTGTCAGTGTAGCTAATTTACAAAGACAAGGGGATTAAAGGAGGAAGAGGGAAATATGTATTTTTAATTTATGTATAAAAAAAGAGAAAACATACACAAAAAGTAAAGAAATAATATATGGAGTATTGTTTTTTATTTTTTTATTCTAAAACCTCGCCCCTCCTTTTATTATTTACATTTGCAGTAGTGGCTAAATTACCGACCCCGGCACTTTGTTAAAAATTTATAATCCACTGATGGCAGTCATAATATCTTATCAATTTTCAGGACGTTCAACTTCCAATAACCTGTTAAAAACCGTAAAAAAATCGAAAAACCTTAAGGGTTCCGGTTTTCAATAATTTTACATTTCTGAAGGAATAATGGTTTCGCTTCGGTTTTCCGTCCTGAAAAAACCGGTTTCGATCAGCTTTTCGGTTCTTTTGCGGTCTGGTCCGGGTACCTGGCGACAACCAATTGATCTCAGATTTTGCATACGCATGCTTTTAGTGGTGCCAAGTAAAACTGAATGCTCAAAATGTCAGTTCTTGTAAAAAAAACTTGCTCTTTCGAAATTGATCAATTTTAATTTGAAAGACCGGCGTATAGAGTTTTTGTGGTACTTTACTGATACTGCTAACGCTTCTTTAGCTTATACCTAATTTTGTAGACTCAACTGCTCATTAAAAATTTGGCTTTACAAATATCGAGCCCACCCCCTCTCCCAGCAAAGATTACTTTTCCTCAAAATCATAATGTTCTTGAAAGGGTCAGCTAATACGTTATCGCCAATGAGCTGATGTCTGTCTCTGATCAAGGCGCCAGATGCCTGGTAGTTTCATATGCCTCGCCACAGAACATGCACGTGGACTGCTCCACAATCCCAAGGTTATGCAGGTGATAGTTGACCATCCAGTGCCCCCTAAGTACATCGGTGATCTTCCTAACCGGTATATGACAATCTTTGAATTTATAAAATGTAAATATAGGGAATTATTTACGAATAAGCACAAAGGTGGTTTATTTTACTGGAATTTGTCCCTCCATGTTATTTTTTCCTTTTAGAGTTCTTTGTAATTGCGTATTATTTTGTTGTTTAAATTTGATCTTTTTTAAACTTGTGTAATTTTGATAAGACACTTTAATTCAGACATATCTGGTCAAGTTTGCGTATGTTCTATCGGGTTATTTTGCGATCAGAAGTTTGCGTGCGGGGTATTGTCTTCAAACAAGCTTTGTAAGCTTTGCTTTCTTTCAGGAATTACCTTTTAATTTTGTTTCATGTATTTCGAAATAAATTTGCGTCAATGTCAATTAATTAATTGTGTTTGTTCAAATCCTTTGTGCGACCCAGATAGAGTTTTCATGTCAGATTTGTTATTTCAGGCGTTAATCAGAATTCGTGTAAAAAATTCTTTGGAAATTTCGAACCCACTCTGGCGTACCTATATTCAGTTTTAGAAGATTAGAAGACCCAGATTTGCCAAGGGGCCCTGTTAAAAAGGCCTTGGACTGTCTGGGTCCGGCTATATACCCTCCAGCACAGGTATTACTTTTTCTCAAAAGTTACCATCATAGTATTCTGGAAAGGTTTAGAACATACGTTTGCTGAAGGGTGTTCCACATCCCCCAAACCCCCGGGGGTACGCTTTCCCCTACAACGGGGGGGAGGGGTCTACAACACAACACAGGGGAAAATGATTATTTTTTCCCAAAAGCTGGCCCACGATACTTGCGTTCTGGGAAGGGTCAGCAGATTTTATTTTCCTGTTCCTTTTCCATACTCCCCAGACACCCGGTGTTACGTTAGCAGTCAAAACGTTCAGCCTTTAGAAATCTCGCGTATGGATTATCCAGGACCGGATTTACCATGGAGCCATCTGGGCCCGGGTCCATAGCGGCAAATTTTTAGGAGCGGAAAAAAACAAATTTGGGAAATAATTTCACAGTACTATCGTGGATAAATAACATAACCTCTTAAGAAGTTGGATTTGGAATGTTACGCACTCTTACCAACTTAAAAGTAATCATGAAATATGGAGTAACATAACCTTCCACGAGATTATGTGAATTTTCTATTAAGATTGTGGAAAATGTGTGACTTCTCCCGCAATTTTTTGTTGAAAACGCTTCATTAAGGTCCTATTTGAAACACGATTCAGTGGTTACATCTTTGCATATTGGATTTCATTGCTTAAACTGTAAAATAAACTTGGAATACGTTATTTGAAATTAAAGTCTTTTATTATTTTGGAAAACCACTTCTGAATTTTACACTGTAAATATTACGTAATAACGTATATTCTTAAAAGTAAAATTAAATATAGCCCCACGATCACCTCCTGTTGATGTAATGATGCGGAAATATTAATAAGAAACAGATATGATATTGTACCATTGAATAATGATTATACTTACTTTGTTTCAATAACACTTTTTAAATCTCATAATTGATATAAACAAGTATAAATTGTGCACAACGCTTGTGCAGATAAAGCGCATGTTTTTTAACCGAAATAGCTTTGACATCACCAATGGATATATTTTCTGCAGATGTCTCAATCGCCCTTTGTGAGTACCCTCTTCCGACAATCCGTTCTTGAGGTATGAGGGAATATACCCGCTCACGATAAGAGGTCGAGGAGAAGGGCTATGGTTGGTAGAAATAAATTCCTTTCGTTGAGACCTTTCATTAGAGTACCATGAAGGATAAAACTAGTTTCAACCCCCCCCCCCCCTTCACTTTCTTTTCACGCCGTACATTTATAAGAGGACAGGAAGAAGGGCAGTCGTTGGTAGAAAACGGTTCCTTTCGTTGAGACCTTAAATTAGAATACAATGAGAGATAAAATTAATTTTTAGCAACCCCCCCCCCCCCCCAGGTCACGTCGCCTTAAAAAAAGCGGTAAAAAATCAAGCTCGGAAGACGGTGGTGGCCGTTTTGTGGCACCCCCACCTGCCACTCCATTTATCAGGGTATTTCTGCATTTTTGTTTAGGGTGAAGCTTAGGTAGGCCTTTCGGTTGAGGCAAAACGTTTTCCGGAAATATGGCGTGTTTGTTCGAGAGCATTCTAGAATTTTCGGGAGCGTCCCGAGGAGTTCGCAAACTTTCGAGAAAGATCGAAAATCGAATTGTAAGTTCCCGCTCGTGTTATTATTGTGTTATAACTTATGAGTGATAAATTATCATTACTGTTATAAATTAATCCTTTTCAAAAAGGCCATAAATTTATTGTTGGTTAATTATAAATAAATAAATCATGTAATTAAACGTTACAATATTATTCGAACTTGCCTTATTTTTAAAGGGAGAAAATTGATTCTTTCCTGAATGGAAATCTCTCTTCTTATAGGGAGTAACCACTCAATCTGGTTGATAAAAACTGAAGATTTCACTAAAATTCGGAGATTTCCGCGTGGTGGATAAATTACCCTAGCACCTAGAGGAAGGTCAGCGTTCCTTGGTAATTGAAGTTCTTTGATGAGACATATTTAGCGTATACCGTAATAAATGCAATTCATGGATACCACTTTTCCATATCTTGCCTCAAAAACAAATCTATAATATCTCCCTTATTAATCGATTTTTACCACTCGCACGTTAGTAAGGGAGATATTGCATTTTTACCGCATTTTTTAAGAATTAAAAAAATGTGCTATTGTTTGCGTTTTGTCCGTCCGCCCGTTCGCTCGTCCGTCCGTCTGTCCGGACCCACTTCTGCTGTTGCGAACTACTTCTAGGGGAATTGGTCCTAGAGTCCTGGAATTGGTTGCCATAGGTAGCCTATACCGTGAAGGTGTGCCAGACGGTCATCAAATTTCGTTGTCCTAAAAAGCCCCCCCCCCCCCAAATTATTTCCTGAGATGCTGTTTTTGAAAGTAAAACTGGCATTGACAACCAATTGGTTTGTACAAAGTACAACTTTCCCGTGCGACTCTTTTTCGAGATCAGTGAGCGACGGGACCGGGGGGGGGGGGTTAAAAATTAATTTTATCTCTCATTGTATTCTAATTAAAGGTCTCAACGAAAGGAACCGTTTTCTACAAACTACTGCCCTTCTTTCTGTCCTCTTATCAAAGTACGGAGTGGAGGGGCGGGGGGGGGGGGGAATGGAACTAGTTATATCCTTCTCATGGTACTCTAATGAAAGGTCTCAACGAAAGGAATCAATTTCTACCAATCGTAGAACCCACCTCCTCAACCTCTTTTCGTGATCGAGTATATTCCCTTATACCTCAAGAACGGATTGTCGGAAGAGAGTACTCACACAGTTAGTGATGCCAAAACAAAAGTTATTTCGTTTAAAAAAAATTGCGCTTTATCTGCACAAGAGTTGTGCACCATTTATACTTGTTTTTAATTCTTAAAAATGCGCTAAGAACTAGAGACGCCACTTCCAAAATTCCCAACAAAAAGTGCTATAGTTAAAATGGAGGGTTGCATCATCTTTTCTGATGTTTCGATGGGTTGCCGAATGCGCGAATGTGAAGCATCCTACCAAAGCGAATCAAAATCGTTCTCTTTACACTTTCAGATTCAGAAAAACAGCAAACGAGATACGAAGAATCGCACACGATTTTCAGTAGATCAATCTTTTGCCATTAAGGTTGTATTCGGAAACCAGACTTTTAATCCGGCTCCTATTCAATTGCACTCTGATCCTTGAACTCTTAGAAATCGATTGGCGAAGGTTCGTTCTCGAGTTAGACGAGGAAGACAGACGGAGGGGCAGACGTACAAAACCATCATGTAAGGGGAATTTTTTTGTCTTTCGAAAAATTCCCCTAAAAACGCTAACCACTCGCTGATGTAAAGAAAAGCACTTGTCAACAAAGAACGTCAAATATTTATCCGCGTATACACACAGGGTTCGAAAAGCGGACTCTTACCATTATGCAGTGCGTTTGTGCAGTGGAAATATTCATCTTCCGTTCCTACACAGGGATGGATTGCCTAAACATCTCCCGTTCTCTAAACGATGTACCCAAAACGTACTTTTACGACCCCCAAAGGCACATGACCGCATACGCAACTAAACGCAATCATAAAATTCAAATTTTACAGTCGAACATTACGCATAATGAATTGCTCCAGTGGTAACTTCAACGCTAGATCAGGCTAGAAGCTCTCGAATCGGCCGTCGACGATGATAATAGTCGCGCGATAGTCGAGAAAATCGATAATCCCCATGATTAAAGCCGGGATATAATTTGATTAGTTTGCGTTTTTAGTGGTCGCGTGTCGTGGGCGTAAATAACGCTTGCGCGCTGTTATTCACTTCACGGTCCCCAAAGTCAAACTAATCGGCTCGCCTCGAGTATCCTATCTCTTCGTTAACTCTTTGGCTTGGTCGAGGTTGAATTGACCGTTGATTTCGATTTGCAGTCAACGTGCGACCGTTGTCTTGTCGACTACGCAACAAGTCGGCACGGTTACACCCACCGCATGGTGTCTCTCACTAGCATTTATCAACCCCTGCGTCGCAAATTTCGCGCGTTCGCTGATCGCGTCCGACGAGTTTCGACGGAAATTTCGCGGTTTCGACGAATTCGACGCCGCTTTTTCGGGACGGCGAGGACTTAGGGGGCGCGAGTGTGTGCCGCCGAAGTGCGCTCTTCTGGGAGGGCGAGATGTTATTATGACATATTCGAGTTGGCAAATTTAAAGTTAAATCGTGTCCGGCGATGATGTTACGCACGAATGCTTAACACAAACATATTTTCGACGTGAATCGAATGTGATTAGTTTATTTGTATTCGCGGCTAAATTTGTTTATTCATCCGCATTTCAATTGGGAGGACCTGTCCGAGACTATACCTACTTAAAAGTTTTAAACGAAAGAGTGATGCAAAATTATCTACTGGTGAATTTGTTTGGATAAGGTGGCCCTTCGGGGGTTATGGATTCGGGTACTTGTTGTCTTGCCCCAACGGCGCCGCCACGTTCGGACGATCAAATAGTACCCGCTCATCCGGGAGAGTGCTGGAATTCATCCCCCAATAACTATTCGCAACCATTCCTAGACGCGTGGTTACAAATGCAGGTTCGTACCCCTCTCATTTTTCCTCGCTATAGGTCAGTGCCTTTTTTTCTTAAATATCAATTCCGAAACCGGTTCACGCATCCTTTGGAATTTTATTAATTCGATGCTCTAGAGACCTACAATTAACGAAAATTTGTAAAGCCACCGTTATCCCTTAACGTACGATTTTACGCATCAGCGTGCCGCGTCGTTAAAATATTTACCTTTTCATTTGGTGGATAACAAATTAATATTGTAAACAGCCGCTCAAGGACAATTACTTTCGTGAACAAGTCGAATTATTCCATTTCGAAAGAGTGAAGAGTCGTCCTCGAAAAATGAAGTTAACATTTTAGACACGAAACCAAAATTTGTCCATATTTTTTGCGGCAAGATGACATACTGTGGTATTTCCGATATGAGGTTTTCCGCATACCTATTGTGCGTCTGTATTCTACTTTAAACATACCTACTAGATGCAGATTTAACTGAAAGCTTGAGGTTGATAAAGTTGGCACCCCCAATTTGCCAAAACCAAGTAAAAATATGCCTATAATTTAGGACTAATCTGTACTCACAATATTACAATTTGTACCCCTTTAGTTCTGCCAGAAAACCGATTTGGGGGTGCTAACTTGAAATCAAGTCAGCACCCCCACTTTTCCAGATTGAAAATGCATTAGTTGCATCAAAAACTATGAATGAAAGACTAATTTATACGCAAATTTATACATTATTTAAACAATTTTGTACTAAAAAATAGCAATTCTCAGATTTAATAAAAATATGGAACGTATAGATTAAAAACTAACGAAATTAGAATTTGTACATGCTTGGTTCCGCCGGAAAACTGACTCTAAGGTAATAAGCATTTAAAGGCCGCCTGGTATAAATTCAAAATATACGCCTATGCAACGCAAGAAGATTCAAGCCCTTAGAAAAATTCTCCGCAATCTTGAATTTCCCCTTTGACACCCCATTATCGAGATATTCACACTAACTCCTGTGCCTCCTCCGACACTTTTCGAGAGATTTGACATCACTGATAGTCCAGGGGGCAGCGACATTTTTTGTGCACTCATTTCTACAAAGCCGATATTCTGCCATTTTATTGTTTTGATAGCACAAGTAAACAAAACCGTAGTCTACCGCGTCGGCGGTGTTGCCTAAATTAGCAACAATGTTCTGAACATGTTAATAAATAATATGTACATGCCTCATTTCTACAAGAATGAAATTTTCTGCAGTAATTAAGTTTACCTAAAAATGAAGGATGGTAATAGTCAACCGAGCTGGAAGCGTTGCTATCACAAGTCTACCACCCACGCAAAATGCATAAAAAATTATTCAATTGAACTTATTTCTAGAAAGATGAAATTTTTGTTGGAAAAAGTTGATGTCATAAGAAACCGAGTAAGAAACCAAAAAAAAAATGTCTACCGATCGCGTGATGTTGCTAAGGTCTCGGTAGACACGCTGGAAGGTACGATTTTCCGAACGCAGCTGCTGCAGTGCTCTGCTAAAAGTACCTCTAAATTTTTATATACACGGGCATAAAATAAAAATATTTTAAAAACGAACATAGGCAATTAACATGGGAAAAGACTTAGTTCATTTTCAGTTGTACTTCTCATTATTAACGATCCTCGAGATTTTGTATGGCTGTCTGTCTGTCCGTCTGTCTGTTCGTTTTTCCATGTGCAACACATAACTGAATAATATCATTGACATTCGCTATTTTGTGTCAAAATTTAATGCTACTTCATAGAAAATCGTGAACAAAAGTACCTACCAGTTTCCATACGATTCTTTGACAAAAAAAAACCCGGTAATTTAATAACTATGCAAAAAATGTAATTGACTAACCTGTTGAGAAGCGAGATGTTTTAGTTTTCAGTCCATGAATTTGAACGCTTTTCGTATTTAGCTTTTCTCTGAAAGTTTTCAACTTGTATGTAATATTATTTCTAGGTAATTTTTGTGGTGATGGCATTTTCAAAATTTCTGTACATAAAGTCGAATTTGTGGTTGAATTGGGGTTTTCGCAAAAAATGTGTGAATGGGGTGGAATACTTCTCGTTTCTTTGAACGTTTGATTGCAGTATGAGGTAGAAGGGTCCAATTTAAATCTTGAAAAAATGTATCAGTCATTTTAAGGACAAAAAATAACATGGTTACCTTGTTTTGAGTAAGGCAAAGGAATTGAATTGATTCTCAATAACTTTCGATTGCCGCTTTTGTAAATATCACATGAATTAAAGTGATTTTCACAAACGATTTTATATTTTAATTCTTCATCTTCTAGCCCGGCAATAACCGAATTTCCACAATTTATGTTCCTTGTCATTCGAGGCTTGTTTTTGATAGGAAATTTAAAATAACTAATGTTTTTAGTTTTCATTATTTTATCCAAAATTCGGCAATAACCAATTACCTACCAAAATCATGTTAAGCCATGAAAATTTTCTAAAGAATTGACACAGACGGAGTGGGACGCGCTCATTACAATGCATGGAAAACAAACTCGAAAACAAATATCGCGTACAGTAACTATTTCCTACGAAGCTCTGGATAGGACACATAGGAAATTATTTCGTAAATTACAGTTGTAACTGGGAATTAGTTTATAATTTACAGTTGTAATTGTCAATTACACTAATTTACAGTTGTAACTGGGAATTATCCTTGACAATTACAACGTAAATTAGTTTAATTCCCTGTTACAATTGTAAATTATAAACTAATTCCTAATTACAACTGTAAATTATAAACTAATTCCCAGTTACAACTGTAAATTAGTATAGTTCCCAGTTACAACTGTAATTTACAAAATAATTTCCTATGTGTCCTATCCAGAGCTTCGTAATTTCCGCCGTTGTTTATTAAAATAAAAAAATCCGATACAACTGAATATCGAACGAGATCTTCACGCATCCATCATCTTTACAAGGCGCCTTAAGGGGTTGATTCTGTCCCACCAGCTCGGAATAGCTTGTAAAACAAATTGTTTGAAACGGAGTTAGTTTTACTTTTATTCGAAGTGCCTACATATCATATTTCAATTAAATATCTTAACAAATAAAGAAAATTGGGATTGCGCAAATACAACATTTGGGTTGCGCATGCGCAATTTTTTTTTTATCCATCTGCATAGTTACCTGGGACTTAAGGGACATTTATTAACACAGAAAACCGGGCATTCATATGTTCTGTGTAACAAGAATTATAAAAGAAGCCCTTTTTTGGAGGTTTGAGCAGTTTTTGGGCTGTAATTTTTTGCCCCGTTAGTCTATGTAGCTGAAAAACAATAGCGACCTTTCTTATATCCTTAAAACAGCTGTTTCAACTTTCAAAGCGATCGGAATTCTCTATACAAAGTTATTTCAGTTATGAATGATCGTGCACACGGACAGACGAACAGACAGACGGACGGACAGACAGCAATACAAAATTATAAACAATCTCGAGGATCGTTAATAATGAGAAAGACAACTGAATATGAACTAATTCGTATATCTTTAGATAAAGAAAAAAATCTTCTTTCGATTGGTGTCATCATAAACCCGCTAAGACCCAAATTATCATCGGGAGCAACGATCTGCAAAAAACCTTTTTCCCATGTTAATTGCCAATGTTCGTTTTTGAAATATTTTTATTTTACCTATTCTCGTGTATATTAATTTAGAGGTACTTTTAGCAGAGCAGTGCATCAGCTGCGCTCGGAAAATCGTACCTTCCAGCGTGTCTACCGAGACCTTAACCATCTTGCGTGGGTGGTAGACTTGAGATGGCAACGCTTCCAGCTCGGTAGACTCTTACCATACTTCATTTTTAGGTGTACTTAGCTACTGTACAAAATTTCATTCTTGTAGAAATGAGGCATGTACATATTATTTATTAACATGTTCAGAACATTGTTGCAAATTTAGGCAACACCATGACTTTTTCTTTATGAAAAAGTAGCCAAATATCATCCACAGAGGCCAGTGAAATCCGTTTTTCAAAATCTCGTTCCTAACCTCAAATATTGGGAAAATGAGATTAATTAATTAATTAATAAGAATGTAACTTGTACCTATCTTAAATTTACTTTTTACGTATTTCCGGTATTTGTCGATGGCGCGAAAGAAAAGCACGTTACACTTTTAGGTAGGCCTTGGAAAATTAAACAAATGAAACACGATGTATTATAAAATAATAACAACCGTAATTTGTAAATTATTCTGCTGTGTTTACATTCAGAAAGTGCGAAAATATAAAGAAAATGTAATTTTAAAATTTAAGATGGCATATTTTCCAGCGATTCCTCATGACCGATTTACCCAATAATTTTTTTTACCCCTAAGTCCCATGACGAACGGTTCTCGAGATATGGCCGAGGAACAGTCTTATTGGGTCACCCGGTACAAAGGTCTACAAGAGTCTATAGGGTGCTACAAAAGCCTGTGGGAATTTCATTTTTTATTGGCGACCCTTACAGGGATAGTATAGATCAGGTAGACTGAGTACCTACTGGTGTAGAGTAAATCGGTAGACTGTAGATAGTGTAAATAGTAGAATAAGGTATGTAGGGTAAATAGGGTGGGTGGAGTAAGTATATATGATAGATAATTGTGTAAACAACGTCATGCAGACGTTCTTTTGCTCTAAATACCAAAAATAATAACGGGGCGCCCTGTATGTGAGAATATTTCATTTTACTAAGTGTCAATCTGGAGGATTACTTGCGAATTAACATATTAATTCGTGTCATTTGTGTAATTTTCCCTTTTAGTTTGTAATTATTTATTGTTCATTTCGATTTATTTATTTAATTGTTAAACGTGAAATTGCGTGTTAAAACTGCAGGTACATCTGGTCGTTGTAAGGAGCGATAACGGAGTTGCACATTATTTTCTTTTTTTTTTATTTTGTTATACCTGCCGATAATTCGTTTGATTCAGCCAAGTTACACGAACATATCAGAAGACTTGTGAATTTTTGGTTGAGTGGAAGAGCAGTCAATCATGCTTCTATGATTGACTGAACTCCGCCCTTAGGCAGTTAGCTTTAATATATTATATTATTTAGATATTTTAGATAACATGGGTGGGAAAGGTGTGGTAGGTATACATAATAAATACAATAAATATAGAAGATATTGTAGACATAGTAGATAGGGTAGAAAGGAAGGTAAGGCAGTTGGGATAAACGTCCGAGGTAGGGTGATGAATATGCAGAGTATTTAGGGTAGATGAGACAGATGAAACAAAAATTAAATAGAGCAGTATACGATAAATAGGACAGAAAGCAGGACCTAGGAAAGGACGGAAAAGACGAAAATGGCGGAAATGCGGAAAGGACAGAAGTGGCAGAAAGGACCGAGAACACGAGAGGACAGAAATAACAGAGAGAACAGAAAGGGACGAAGAAGGCGGAGAGTAGGGAGAAGACGGAAAGGACGGAGAGGTAGGAAAGGACAGAAAGAACAGACAGAACAGAAAGAACAGAAAAGCCAGAAAGGACAGAAAGGACAGAAAAGACAGAAAAAACAGAAAGGGCAGAAAGGACAGAAAAAAGGACAGAAAATAGGACAAATCTGGGTTGAGATGTATGTTAGATAGATAGAGGGGATGGAGTAGATAAGGTAGAAAACGTGGGTGGAGTTTATATAGTAGGTAGTGTAGATAGGGTAGAAAATACTCTGAAGGAAACGGCTCCGCTTAAGAACTGTAATAGGTGTTTAAAGGCTCTAAACGGTTTTAGGAGAGATTTTATAGATTTTTGGACCTTTTTGTAAGCCCTTGAAAGCTGTTAACGTCCTCCTTTAATTACCTTAGCTCTTTTCAATGTCTGTTAAAGGTTCTAAAAAGCAACTAAAGCCCTGAAAGATATTTAAAAGCTCAAAAAACCGTTTAGCAGAATTCTTGAGTGCTTTAGGAAGCCATTAAAAATTATTAGCGACTCTAAAAGCCTTCTTTAATTACCTTTATTTGCACTTGTAAGCACTTAAAGCTCGTAAAGCATCTTAATCGCACATTAAATCTTAGTAAGTCTCCTAAAGACTCCTGTTAGAAACGTTCTAAAGAATATTTAACTCTTAATGGTCAATAAAGGCTTTTTGAGACGAAACTCCAAAGAATTCCTCTTGATGACCTTAGAACATTCTCGAACGTTCTCTAGAGGGCTCTTGGGGACAATTGAGGTCTTTTCAAAACCTTTCTCGGATACCCTTAAACGGAATTGAAGGTTTTAGAAGAGTCCTGAACTCTGTTAGAGGTAAGGATGTTTCTGGTCTTTTTAAAGGCGCTAGAAAGTTCTTAGAACTTCCCGAAGATACTTGCAAACTTTTGCAGAAAAAAAAAAGTTGTCGTTATAGTTGTCGTTTTCGCTGTCACTTTCGCTGTCGTGGCCGTTCTCGTTGTCGTTGTCGTTATCCGGCTTGTTAGCACGATAACGTAACATTTAATGGGATAAATTGCAAGAGTATTGCTTGGAGACGACACCTTTGAATTTTCAGAACGGTAGACCATAAGTAACTTTATTATTTAGGAACCGATCTTGATGAACTTTTAAGAGTAGCGTCTGTTAACCAAAGCAAATCGATCAATTATTATATTAAACATTTCAAAAACTGCGTGTTCGCATTCGCAGAGGTAACTCATATGTGGACCGCTCTTACTGAAATTGTAATTGTAAATTTAATAAAGGTAAATCGATCGATTATATTAAACACTTAGGGAGAAGGTTATTCAAGGCAGACATTTCGTGGACGAGAGAGTTTTCTTGGAAGGGAATATTCCGGTGACAAATTTAACAAGTATTCTGGGGGGCGACTTGACCTAAGAACGAATATTTCTTAGCTGGAGATTTTTGTCACAAGACAGAGAATAAATTTCCCTTTTGGGTACCTTAGCGCATATGCGGCATTGAGTAAATGCGTAACGTTTAACAGCGTCGTAAATTTATGAAACATTTCTACATATTAATACGACATAATTCTTATCTATGGAACTGCATATAGCGTATTTAATGCGGAACCGTTTATGCGCCAAGTTCCATATTAGGCAAACGCAGATAAGTTATACAAATATGTAAAGAAAAAAGACCTCCGCATCTAATTTGTGACATTCTTTGCATTTTCACCGTTATAAATCACCGATTTGATTGGCTGACGGAAGGCTTACTGGCAACCCATCAAAAAACTCTCACATTTCCCAATCATCCCTTTCAGTACGGTTATCTGTCAACTGATCAATTATGGGATCATATAAGAATCCAATTATCGTATGCGCCAAATACAGCACGAAAATGTGCTCCGAAACGATGATGGGGCATAATGAAATCAATTAATAACACAAAAAAATACATTCGATCAGTCTTTGTCTCTTTAAAAGTTGCACTTTCACTGAACGGGCAGCGACGCAGAGTTTCGAAAAGTCTCCAGCTGATAACGGAAAGGAATCCTTCTCGACGGGACGCCATTTATAAAATCGTTTCAATTTTGAGTGATATTGTTCGCGTTACAATGATCGATACTTTTGCGTAACGTCGTCGTCGGTCGTTGCGAAAAGAGAAAAAAATGGTGTAGTGTAGGTACCGTTCGGGATCCCTTGTCAGCGATTTGTATGCCGGTCGGCGAAACGTGACATAAAACTAACAGCAGTAAAAACGTGGGGATTTTCATTCGATAAATGTCGATTTGTTTGCTTCTTGCAATTTCTGGACAGTTAAAATGCCATCGAGGTATCTACGTGCGGTTTTCTTTATGAGGTAATGGCGACTTACACGCACGATTGCAACTTTGGGTCACGCATCCGGTATTTGTCGAACACGTTATGCCAAGAGGGTTGCTACCATGAAGAAAGAGGGTAGAAACAGATTCACACATTTCTGGGAGCAATTTAATTGCTAAGAATGAACTCCATATGTCCATCAGCACCCGTTCCTATTCAGAGGTTCAAAATTTTGTCTTATATAGAAGACACAGATATAGAAGAGAGGCAAAATGTAGGCTAACGACTCAAATTTTAGGCCCAAAATTTTATTCCACGAATTAATTACATCCGTTGTGTAGATCCAATAGCAATTGCAATACCTACTTGATATTGTGGGTGTCCAAACACCCCTAAAGAACTATGCATATTTTTGCATATTTATTACCTTCACAAAAAAATATGCAAAACTAATGTAGCATCCCCTTCCAGAAAATTCGTCGTCCAAATATTCTTCGCATGTAAATTCTCCCCGACGATATTCCCCTTTGAGAATACAGACTTCAGGAATATGTCCCCCGAAATATGCACTAGAGTCTTGAAACCAGTAAGCTGTTTTGGGAGAACGTAATACCAGGGAGTCTAGGGGTATTGTATACTTACTCCCCAAGAGGAAGACGTATTTGCTGGCCCTTTCTAGAACACTACCATGGTAGCTTTTGGGACACGGTAATCTCTGTGCTGGGGGGTATTCCATACCCCCCAGACCCCCCGGTGCTACGCTCTCCCCCAAAACGTTTAGAGCAATTACCATGCTTATGAATACTTTCTAGGATCATCACATCACATCTTTCTTTTGCGATTTCTAAGAGCTGAACGTTTTTGGGGAAATCGCAGCACCGGGAGCCAGGGGGGGGTATTGGAAAATGACGTATTTTCTTACCCTTTCCAGAACACTACCATGGTAGCTTTTGAGAAAAGGTAATGTGGACGCTCTCCAGGTTTTCTTTACAGAGATTCGGTTATATTTCGCCGAAGTGTACCATGAGAGTGATAGAGGTAATGGACTCTATCCTTTTTGAAAATTTGGAAACATTTCTATAAATTCTGAACATTTAAATCTATCTACCCCAAATAACCCAAAGAATTACGAAGGTTTTAACAATTCTAAACATTTCAACAATACCAATGATCCCAAAGTCACCAAGGGGATCTAATTCCAAAAAATTTACTCCAATTTCAAGAATCGAATTCCAAAATCTACCCCCCACTGTTCTAATTGCAGAAATTCCAAGAGACGAAGGTAATAATTAAGAATATTACATTATCCCAAAAGGTGTAAAGATTTTTTCAGGAAACTCCCCCTCAAGTTGCGTTTAAAAAATTAATACCCAATGCCAGGGTGTCCCTCTTCCCGGTCCCCAAAATATTGGGTTCCATTCGACTCGACAAAAAAACTTATTCCAAGGAAATCCTTCACTGAAATAATGTGTCTCCAGGAATCTCGAAATATTTCCCTCCCGAAAATACATATCCTAAAAATAGTCATCTCTGGAATATACTCAGTCCTAAAACTCACTCACAAAAAACTGTCTCCTAGGAACATTAGGAACTTATATACAGTTCATGCCCCTAGGCGAGCTCCCTCATTCCTCTAACGCAGACCTCGAGCTATTCCCCTCCCGAAAATTCATATCCAAAAAATAGTCGTCTCTGGAATATGCTCAGTCCTACTCACTCACAAAAAACAGTCTCCTAGGAACATTAGGAACTTACATACAGTGCATACCCCTAGGTGAGCTCCCCTATGCCTCTAACGCAGGCCTCGAAATATTTCCCTCCCGAAAATTCATATCCAAAAAATAGTCGTCTCTGGAATGTACTCAGTCCTAAAACTCACTCACAAAAAACTGTCTCCTAGGACCATTAGGAACTTGCATACAGTGCATGCCCCCAGGTGAGCTCCCCAATGCCTCTAACGCAGACCCCGAAATATTTCCCTCCCGAAAATTCATATCCAAAAAATAGTCGTCTCTGGAATATACTCTGTCCTAAAAGTCACTCACAAAAAAAATGTCTCCTGGGAACATTAGGAACTTACATACAGTGCATGCCCCTAGATGAGCTCCCCCATGCCTCTAACGCGGACCCCGAAATATTTCCCTCCCGAAAATTCAAATCCAAAAAATAGTCGTCTCTGGAATATACTCAGTCCTACTCACTCACAAAAAAACTGTCTCCTAGGAACATTAGGAACTTACATACAGTGCATGCCCCTAGGTGAGCTCCCCTATGCCTCTAACGCAGGCCTCGAAATATTTCCCTCCCGAAAATTCATATCCAAAAAATAGTCGACTCAGACCTAAAAGTCACTCACAAAAAAACTGTCTCCTTGGAATATTAGGAACTTACATACAGTGCATGCCCCTAGGTGAACTCCCCAATGCCTCTAACGCAGACCCCGAAATATTTCCCTCCCGAAAATTCATATCAAAAAAATAGTCGTCTCTGGAATATACTCAGTCCTGAAACTCACCCACAAAAAACTGTCTCTTAGGAACATTAGGAAGTTACATACAGTGCATGCGCCTAGGTGAGCTCCCCCATGCCTCTAACGCAGACCCCGAAATATTTCCCTCCCGAAAATTCATATCCAAAAAACAGTCGTCTCTGGAATATACTCAGTCCTACTCACTCACAAAAAAACTGTCTCCTAGGAACATTAGGAACTTGCATACAGTGCATGCCCCTAGGTGAGCTCCCCAATGCCTCTAACGCAGACCCCGAAATATTTCCCTCCCGAAAATTCATATCCAAAAAATAGTCGTCTCTGGAATATGCGTCAGGCTCACAAAAAAATATTTCCAAAATTCATATCCAAAAAATAGTCGTCTCTGGAATATACTCAGTCCTAAAAGTCACTCACAAAAAAATGTCTCCTAGGAACATTAGGAAGTTACAATACAGTGCATGCCCCTAGGTGAGCTCCCCAATGCCTCTAACGCAGACCCCGAAATATTTCCCTCCCGAAAATTCATATCAAAAAAATAGTCGTCTCTGGAATATGCTCAGTCCTACTCACAAAAAAACTGTCTCCTAGGAACATTAGGAACTTGCATACAGTGCATGCCCCCAGGTGAGCTTCCCCATGCCTCTAACGCAGACCACGAAATGTTGTTCTCCAAGAAAACTTTCGCCCAAGAGGTTCCTACCCGGAAAATTCGTTCCGGAATTCCGAAATACGTAAATCGGTGAAGGTGCCTGAGAAATGTTCAAAATATCGAAGCATGCGTTGCCGATGCAAAGCATACTTTGACCTTGAGATGTGCGCATGCAACAAGTTCAAGGTCATTCGATTAGGTTTCGATGTTCGGTGACGGAAACAAGTCTGTTTATCACAAAGGAAAGGGCGAGGGAGAAAGTGACACACCTAGAAGAGTAAAGGGGGGCGCGAAGGGTGTTAAAAAAAAACATGGCATTGATGGGAAAATAAAACACGAAGCAGGAGAAGGTAGGAAAACGAGATAAAAATAAGAAGCAGGGGAGGTGTGTGGGAGGTAGAAAGGCTTGAGAAGGCGTGAAGTGTGAATGTAAGAGGTGAGAAGGAGACGTGAAGAAGTGTGAATAAGGGGAAAGTGGGGGAAGCTTACAGAAAATGTAAGAGAAGCTTTGACAAAAATGCGAGAATCGCTAAAGAATATTAGAAGGTAGGATGCAAAAGGAGAGCGAGGTAACCTTAATGGAGTCGTACGGATGTGAAGAAATGAAGGTGAAAAAGAGGTGGAGGAAGATGGGGGAAGATATTTAAAGAAATCTGAGCAAAACCTGGAAATGTGCAGCGGAAAGTTGGGGGGAGGAGGGGCAAATATATGTTAAAAAATGAAGAGGTTTCACGAAAGAGTAAGGAGAGCTTTTGGGTGGAATGAAAAAAACATATGAAAATCGTGAAAACGAACATGAAGGATGTGTAAGACGTAAGAAGGTTGTGAAGTAGGCAAGGGTGATGTGAATCATTCGTGAAGGAGGCACGAGCAAGGAAAGTTTGAAGAAGGCGCGAAACTCTCTAAGATTTTAAAAGCTTTTAAAACTTCAGATGTATACTGTAACGGGTGATCGCCTTGCAGTTTTAAAAAACACTTTCGAATTTGTATTTCGTGCAAAATAGGGAAATTTACACATGTACCTCTTCATAGTGAACGTAAACGAAAGTATGTTTGGAGATATGAGAGATAAACGTTAAGGGGAAACAACTTTGAATTTTTGGTATACACCTCTCTGAATTAATTTGAATTAAAGTGAATTAATTACAATTAATGTGAATTAATTTGAATTAACGTGAATTAATTTGAATTAACGTGAATTAATTTGAACTAACGTGAATTAATTAGAATTAATGTGAATTAATTAAAATTAACGTGAATTAATTAGAATTAACGAGAATTTATGCCAATTAACGGATCTAGATTAAACCCGAATCAAATATGTTTATGCATCCGGCCCTTAAAGTTTCTCGATTGCTATCACGGACTCATTTTCATTTCTAGTGACAAATTTCGGTGCAAGTAAGAAAAAAATTTGTTTTGAAGCATCTCGACTCTTCTCGTAGTTAGAAGGATGTAATTATCGCAGATCTCAGTTCCACAAATCATTGCTCGTTCGTGACGCGATTACCTAATCAAAAGATTAGGCAATACGCTTTAAGTGTTTAAGAAAACTAATTACAATCTAATTAAGCGTGGCCATATGTCGGCAATTCGCGCAGAATTCGAACATACAGAGCGCACCTGCTTGATCAATTTGATCATCTTGTTTTATTGTGCGCGAAATCGTGAGGAGAAGATCGCCTTCCCAAAAACACGAAATGGGTTTGCTTGTAATTTACAGGAATATACTGAAAGTTGCCAGTGGAAAACTTTTGCGCGAAAATTTATTATTTCACAGGATCTATAAATTCATTGGAATTTGGCATAATTAGTACCATACCAAAACAGGTATATACTCAAATTAGTAAGGCAGGAAATGACGATTTATTTTTACGTATTTGTCGTGAACGGCGAGGCCTTCGGAAAACGATACCGCCAATTACTTCATTTTATTTTTTCCGGGCGAGCATTAGATTCGAAAAACTGCGTTTCTGGGGCTAAACGCCGAGTACCAAATTGACGAAATTGTTGTTTTTCGCACGTCAAATAAACGAGAATTAATTTACGAGTAACAAAAAGAGCGCGGTATAATTTTTGAATTATTTAGTCGCGTTGTGAGGTAGTGCGCCAAATAAGGAGTAAATTAATTCCTTAAATAGTACTACAGGAAATAAATTGTCTTTTAAGATTTATTGTCGGCTTTGTTAATTATTAAAATGAAAAGCGCTTTTTGTACTGTAGCAAATTGATTATTAATAATCTCTCTAAATAAAGGCTTTGATTGCTCATTTCGTATAGATCGCCAATTTCCTTGACATAAAGAACGCCTATAATTGGGTCGTTCACATAAATTCGTATGCGGTTTCCATGCATTGAATACAGAGCAGACATGTAATCGAAAGAACATCCCCTTGAATTTTTTTCAGATTTTGCCGCCCCGTCTAAAAATTTCCGCAACATTATTCTGTAATTACGTGATTTATTTATGTGCAATTAATTATTAATGAATTTCCAACAGTACTTAAATAGCTTGATTTATAACACTTAATTATTATTTATCGCTCAAATGTATAACATGTAGATTTATAACACACCAGCGCGAATGTCACCTTAGCAAGACGTCGATATTGGAACTTAAATTAAACCCGATTCCTTATCACGGGTGACTAATCCTTTATCGACTTAATGTTGCCTTGATGGCGCTCCGATGTCGCTATGGAATATTCGCTACAATACACTTTTTCCAATTTATTAAGCACTAAATAGTATTTAGCATACCCAAAAATATTTTCCTACACACTTTACACTGTACCAGAATTTTCAGAAAACTTCCAAAACGTTTCAAACAATTCTTTTTGACACCTTATTTTCTAGTACGGGTATCACTTGTGAAGAAACCATTTCTCAGGACTGAATTTTCGCTTAAATCCCTGAGCACGGTGTCCTATTCGCGCAAATTATAAAATCAATGGGCGTGCCCTTACCCAGCAAATGAACATTTATTTCTTGAATGGGCACATTTGGTACAAAAATCTCACCTAATTAAAAACGTACATGAAATTTTCGATAGCGAAATTTTTAGTTCATTCAATTTTCCTTTATTGTAGGTACCTATGGCTGGGGGGTATTCCTAAGATGAACTCATTTTAGCTACGCAGGTCGACTACAGGGTGGCTAATGAAAATAAATACTGCAAGGAACAAAGGGAAATAGGGGTACACGTTATTAGACAATGTATTTCAGGTTCGTAAGTAAAAATGGCAAGTCATTTTAATCATAAAATAATAAAATAAATGAGGATTCTAATGAGATAATTATATGATATAATAATGTAATTATTGCTTTTATTTAATTTGATAAGACATTGAAAAATGATAAAAGTGCATATGTTTTTTGTTTTACTTTTTCAGCTTTTTTTTAAGGAAATTTAAGGCAATGCTAGAAATGTTTGGGAAATTAAGGCGAAAGGGTAGCAATTTTTATACAATGAAGGAAATCTTTGTCTTCTAAAGTAAGCAGTGACCAACCCCGAGGGGTTGATCCTGTTGGAAAAATTCTTGTCCATCATATGTAAGAAGGTTCGTGGAAATAGCTGGGAAATGTGAGGAAATTGGAGGAAATAGTAAATTTTGGGGAAAGATGAGGAAATTTCAAAGAATGAAGAAGTTCTGTGGAAAATATTGAAAGGGAAATTTTGAGGAGGTAAAGGAATATTCCGAGGAAGATATTAAGGAAGTAAGAGGTAAGTTAGCGTTATTCATTTCACGTTTTCGGAGAAATTTTCTGTACATTTGTGGAAATTTATG
Source organism: Photinus pyralis (assembly GCF_008802855.1). NCBI lineage: Eukaryota > Metazoa > Arthropoda > Insecta > Coleoptera > Lampyridae > Photinus > Photinus pyralis. Next base: position 3,841,602 of record NW_022170878.1, on the reverse strand, counting down.
GCAGTGCTAGAAATGAAGGGAAATGGTGGCAATTTTTAGGCAATGAAGGAAATCTTCGTCCTCTAAAATAACTCGTGAAGAAAGTAAGACAACTTCCAATAGAAAAATGAGCGTATAGTCTTGAAGAGCTTTCATGTGTTTAATGTTAAATGTTGTTTTTATAATTTTTATTATCTTTGTTTATGTGTATAGTAGCGAATATTCTAGAAATCAGAGCAAGCGGATGTGACGCATTTTCTCTGGGAAATATGGCGTGTTTGCCGGTTCGAGAACATTCTAGAATATTCGGGGGCGTTCGGAAGCGTTCGAGAACTTTCGAATTAGACCGGCATTTGCTGTAAAAGCAAATCCAATTGTGTTTCAAGTCCGTTTTAATATCGACTCGAAGTTAAGCATTAAGTTCCTTCTCGTGTTATGTTATAAATGGTGAATGATAAATATTACAAAGTAATCAATTTCAAGACCGTATTGTTTGTACCCGCGAGGAAATTCTAACGTGTTAACACACATGCATGGTTTTGTAATCAAACGTCTCATCGAAAGAAATTGGTTTCTACAAACAATAACTTTCATCCGCGACTCCTTTTTAAGATGAGCGGGTGACGAGGAGAGGGGGTGGGGGTTAAAAATTTATGTTTCATGGTATTCTAATGAAATGTCTCAACGAAAGTAATTAATTTCTACCAACCACTGTCCTCCTCTTCGACCCCTTAACGTAATTGGTTCTAAATATCTCCAGAGCGAAGTGTCGGAGGAGAGCGATTGGTACGTTTCGAAGAAATATAACCATTATAGTCCAAGAGGCAGCGACATTTTTTGTGTACTCATTTCTAGAAAGCTGATATTCTGCCATTTTATTGTCTTAGTGCCCCTCTAGAAGCTTGTGTATCCACAGCATTTTCTGATTTTTGAATTAGATCAAGTATAACAACTGATTCGTGATGTGATTTGGTTTTGAACGGGTAAAAAAGGAGTTGGGGGTGACTCACGAATCAATCTCAAAGATCATCAGCAGAGGATTACGTAACGAATTGGTGTGAAAAGGTATCCCCGCAATAGTCGAAAGAGAACGATCTCCTTCAAGAGGAATGTTACCAAACAAGAAAAGATAAATCAATTTCAACACACCATCCATCCAAACAAAAGGTTCCGTGTGTAAAAACAAAGCACGAATGCTCGTGATAATTAAACGGCACAAAAAGCGTGTAATAGTGTAAATAGCATGAGATTCTTCACGGCCTGCTGGCCACCGACTTACATTTCCGACATTTATACCATTTTCCGATAAACCTGCCCCATAACATTTTCCCTTTCATGCGCGAAGTACTTAAGCACAATTTACAATCCACGCGCCTCCTTTAATTGTCTCTACCTTAATTAAACGCGATATTTACACCGGCGGCGGCGGCGGCGCGCTCTTCTCAAAACTTTCAAAATCGTGGCTTTAATTAAATGGGATCACTTTCACCGGGACCGTTTTGTTGAAATATTATGATTTATTCGCGAAACGGCCCGCAACAATAATTGTTTATGAGTCAGTCCGTAATTAATTTATTCCGAGCGAAGACTACATTTTGAGACATAACTAAATTTAGTATCACAATTAAAAAGGCCGAGATTGTTTCGTTATTGCGCGGGTCGACGTTGTGTTATTATTACATCTGCGTAATTCTCTTGTGGTTAATTAAAATTGCTATAGCTTCTGGGTCAAACACTCATTGCATTGACTCATGGCCTACTAAATAAACGATTCGTAATTTATACGTAGATATATTGATCAATTCCTGGGGCCCTAAGTCCAAATTTTACTCAAACGTAATATTTTTACGTTTACGTAGTAGAACACGTAGCACCGGGGGGTCCATACCCCCCATCACAGACATTCCGGAAAACCAATAAGCACTTGCATTCTGAAATTCAGTTTCTGGGGAGTATTTCATACACCTTACATCCCCCCCCCCTTGTGCTACGTCCTCCCTCAAAAAGTTCAGTCCTTAGAACTTCTGTACACGAAAGGAAAATCTGATGGAAATTCCTAGAAAGTATTCATAACCATGGTAATTGTTTTAACCCGAGGGGTAAACCGCAACCCAAATTTTGTACACTGATTTCCTATAAATATTAGATTTACTCTGAGTTCCTTCGAGTTCTTCAGAGTTCATTTGATTTCTTCGGAGTTTCCCTGATTTCCTCCGAGTTCCTCCGACTTCCACGAAATACCTCTGATTTCCTTGGAGTTCCCTCGATTTTTTTTGGAGTTCCTGTGAGTTCCTCTGATTTTTTAAAGTTTTTTAATTATTTCATTGTTATTCCGTTGATTTAACAATTTCCTGGTAAGTAAAACCCGAGGTAAAACCATAAAAAAAATATAAAAGTGTCAAGTGTCGAGTTAAAAAGTAATCGTAAACGATTTACATAAAGCGCATTTCCACTTGCATTCATTTCCCATTTGTAAGATGCAACTTCTGTTAAAATCGTAAAAATCCGGCCACAAATATGAAAGATAGCGTTGCACATGGGCAATCCATTGTTGACGTGCTACTTCAATTTCAGTTTATGAGAAGAATTTCATTTCAATGCTTTTCTAAATAAGAAAGTTGGAACTGCGCATGCGCAAACCTAAATTTTGAAACTAATGTTAGATTTTCCTTTGTTCCAAGCGCCTAAGTATCAAATTTCACTTAAATAGTTCCATAGATAAAAAAGTTGGCACGGCGCATGCGCAAAACCAAATTTTGAAATTGGCGTTTGATTTTCCTTTATTCGAAGTGCTTATGTATCAAATTTCGTTTAAATTCTTCCAAAAATAAAAAAGTTGGCACTGCGCATGCGCAAAACCAAATTTTGAAATTGGCGTTTGATTTTCCTTTATTCCAAGTGCCTATGTATCAAATTTGATTCAAATACTTTTATAAGTAAAAAAATTTGCAATTCGGTTTATAAATGGTCGAGATGCGAAAAGGGCACTGTGAATTTTGAATCGATTCGATTCAACTTTTGGCATTGCGGATTATATGGCTAAAGCTATGCCCATATTGAATTTCATGCAATTCAGTTCATAACTAACGGAGATGTAAAAGCGATCGAACATTTCTAAACAAAGTTATCGTTCACATTCATACGGACAAATAGATGGACAGACAGGCAAAGGAACAGACGGAGAGACCAACCGGCAGGCGACAGATAGCAATGCAAAATTATAAACGATCTCTAGGATCGTTAATAAACGGCAAAAGGGTAAAATTATGGAACATGTAAAAAACGGTTTTTTGTTTTTTTTTACAATAACTTTTTTTGTAAGCGGTACAGAAAAAATTCCTTCCTTGGTACAAAACTCGACACCATAACGAACCAAATAGCGAAAAAAGTAGAACAATAGCTCTTAAGATAAAGAACTAGTAGCGTCGCAAAGTTAGCGGACGGACGGATAAAGACACGACCTTAGACGAAACACTATTTTATATTTTAATAGACCTATTTGCAATGAGAAAAACTCATTATTAAATGAGAAAAATACCATAAACAAATAAAAAAATTAGTTAAGACCAAATTAAATAATAAAATGCAGCACGAGTTCCTTTGATTTCTTTAGAGTTCCCTTGATTTCCTCGGAGTTCCTGGGATTTCCTTGGAATTCCTTCTGAATACACATGGAATTCCTTGGAATTCTTAGCTTTCCTAGGAGTTCCTCCGGAATTCCTATGATTTCCCATAGATTTCCTCAAACGTGTACACTGATTTCCCATCGCGGTTTACCCC